>NC_090236.1:4425000-5025000 GCF_024489055.1 Chanodichthys erythropterus | reverse complement strand
TGTCCTCATATCAACCCATGTGTTTATATCTCCCTCTCTAATATGTGCTGTCTGTTTTACTGCTGCTTTACTGGAATAAGAGGAGTAGGTGGGAGACTGGAGGAGGAAAGAATGCAAACCTTTGTCTACAGATACAACGATGGTGGAAGAGAAAGAAAGCAGCTCTAAATTAGACCCGCCCGCTCACCCCATGTCTTTCTGTCTGTCTCTCTTTCTGTATTGTTGTGTCTGGAAGACGTCAGCAGAGGAGAGGAATCTGGAGAGAGGGAGAAATGGAAAAAGAGAGAGATGGAGAAAGAGATGTCTTTGTCTCATCACTTAAACGTGTCCTGGTGAAAGGGCAGCGAGAGGAGAAACAGGGTCAGGAGGTGACTTTCTCTGTCTCGCTGTCTTTCTCTCTTGCCCCCGTCTTGCTTTCCTCCTTGATGTGATATTGTTATCATCATGCATTCATTTAACTTGTTTGTTGTTAAAGATGTGGTTGTAAAAGGGTTCGTTCTTGTAGCTCAACCAGTAGAGCATAGCTCAATGTCATGGGTGCAATTGCCAGGAAATGAAAAGATGGATGATTTGTATACAATGGTCAAAATCAAGGTCTTTTACCAAAGACTATAGATATAGAAAGACATTTCACTCCTATTTAGGGGTGCAAAATTCCTGGAATTTTCAAAGCTGGAAACTTTCCATGGGAATTGACAGGAATATATGGGAATTAACGGGAATAAACGGGGAATTTGCAAAATTACAGATTAGCCTATAACAGGGTACTTAAATGTAGTTAAAAAAAAACAAAAACATCTTGCAGCATAATTTTGGTTAAAACAACCATATTTAATGCAGTTTTAGTTGAATTTCTACTCTGCACATTCCTCAATCACATTCACACAGCACACTACTTACTGCAGGGCTATTGAGGCCACACCCCCTGCATGCACTGTGCATTCCCCCAGTCCATAACATGCACATTTGATCAAAAATACAGAAAAAACAGAAATATTGTAAAACATAACTACAATTTAAAATAATGGTTTTCTATTTTAATATACATAAAAATATAATTTATTTCTGTGATCAAAGCTGAATTTTCAGCATCATTTCTCCAGTCTTCAGTGTCACATGATCCTTCAGAAATCATTCTAACATGTTAATTTGATACTCAGTTATCAATGTTGGAAACGGACAGTTGTGCTGCTTAATATTTTTTATAACCTGTGATACTTTTTTTCAGGATTCTTTGATGAATAAAAATTTAAAGAACAGCTCAAAAGTTCAACAGTTCAAAATGTTGGGGTCAGTAATTTTTTTTTCTTCATTTTGAAAGAAATTAATACTTTTATTCAGCAAGGATGTGTGAAATTTATAAAAAATTGTGATGTTAAAGTAATATTGTTAGAAAAGATTTATATTTTGAATAAATTCTGTTCTTTTTAACTTTTTATTAATCAGTGAATCCTGAAAATAATATTATTTTCTAAAAAAAATATTCAGCAGCACAACTGTTTCCAACAATGATAATAATTGAGTATCAAATCGGCTTATTATAATGATTTCTGAAGGATCATGTGACACTGAAATAAATAACAAATAACAATTGCTGCAATAAAAATATATTTTACATATTTACTAAATTAGAATTAATTGAATGCGAAAAATAACTGTTATTTCATGTTATGACCAAACAAAATGTTTATATTTGTTTTTATATGGTACATTTTATATAAATATTTTAAATTTCCCCAAATTTCCAATTAATTCCCATACATTCCCATAAATTCCTGTTAAATTTCCAAAATTCCCCAGGTTAAGTTCCTGCAGAAAGTTTCCGGAAATTTACCGGAAACTTTCCGCCCCTTTGCAACCCTACTTCTATTACTTGTGAATACGCGCTTAGGACTGCTGGTCTAGCCTGAAAAATAAGCTTTTTTAACGTTATTTGAGCATAAGAAACAACATTTATGGGACAGTTCATGTCAGATTTTGTTGCTGATTTGAAATATGTTATTTAATTGTGAGTACGGCAAGCAGTTTTTGAGATTTCAGGATTCCCCCATTCAAATAGATAGGACTTGGTCTTGGATGGCCGAAATAGCTGCCTGGAGGCGTTGCAGATATGGCCGCCGATTGAACAGATTTTCCTTGAAAGGGACTTAGCTTATACTTTTTATTAAGTAAAAGCAATGAATCATAGTGTAGAAAGCATGTAGTAGTGTATTGTATATATAGAGTTAAAGATGAAGAGTTGGTCCAGTTTAATATGCAAATTAAGGTAGGATGATTCTCCCGGAATTCTAAACACCATGCCACTATCAAAACTTAAACATTGGCTTAACCATTTGACTTGAATTTGGAGCATGAAAATCCGTTTGTCCGAATAATGGCAGATGAGGGAATGGTCTGGAAACCTGTTTGAAACCAGTATTCATATTTATATATTATTTTCTATTCCATTTGGTGATGCTTGCGGGACATAAATCACACCCTTCGAGTCCATCTTCTTTTCTGTAATGGGGAATGTGAGTGGCAGGCAGATGGCGACCGGGTCAGGACAGGTGAGATGGAAAAGACCTGAAGCTCATTGTGTTTTCAGACCGGCAGCTTCTCTGGCTATGTTTTATTTATAGAGCCGAATCATCTGCATAAGAGAGGAAGGATTATAGACAAACAGCACTCAACCGTGACAGGATAAGGAGAAGGGAGGTATCAGAGTATTAAACCACAGATACACACACACCGAACTCCAAATATAATCTGACTCACTTAGAGATTGTCTTTATCGCTGCACTGTCTTTGTCCTTCAAATTTGATCTTTCCTTGTTAAACAGATGCTGCGATGCTTTTATTAACTGGCTGGAGAGTGAGAGAGAGGATTCATTCTCAGGTTATTGTATCACTTGTCCTTTCTATATCGTGTTCATAGACAGTCTTTTAGAAGGAGACAAAGAGAGAGAGCGAGAGAGACTGTCGTATCAGGGACGGGGCCAAAGACAGGGCAAGAGATAATGAGGTGGTGGGGGCGGGGCTTAAGTTTGGGGTGTGGTTGGGTATAAAGTCCAGGAGTGAATAGTCTCATCTTGATGCCCTCTGGTCTCATTCCCTTCTTTCCCTCCATCTCTTCTCCTTTCTCCATCCCTCGCTCTCTCGGAACCCCTCACATATTGACCTGCGGGGAGATCGGAGGGAGATCATGCTGTCTGTACTGGCACTGACGTCCGTGGTGCTCTTGGGCATAGGTAAATACATTTCATCCTTGCATTTCATTACTTTGTAACAATCAAACAAACTTAGAACCAAGCTAACCAGAAAACACCAAGAAGTCCTTCTCTTTGGCTTCTGTACAACATGACAGTATTATCACCTGTGTTTTGTGCACCTGATGCCTACCTGTTCAAGACTGGCCAGGTTTGAGAGATGAGGTAGATCAGAAAGGACCTTCATCAACTGATCACAGTCAGAATATAGAGAATCTTTCCTTTTCTTTTTTTTTTTTATTGGCTGTCTATTCAAAGAATTTAAACTTTTTAAAAGTAGATGAAAAAAGTGTGTGTGTGTGTGTATATGTATATATATATGTGTGTGTATGTGTGTGTATCACTATTTTTATGTTTTATACATTTTTAGATTTTTATGTAACGTTTTTTATTTAATTAATTGTAACATTTTTGATCCAATTGCTTATATACTTCATTTAATGAATAATAATTATATTAATTTGTCGCCATCATTTTAGTGCTGTCAAATCGATTAATGGCATCTAACATAAAAGTTTGTATTTACATAATATATGTGTGTATGTGTATATAATATATACATATATATTTATATATATTAAAATATGTGTGTGTGTGTGTGTGAGTCAGTGTATATATACATATATGCACACACACATATCATGTAAACAAATTTTTGTAAGATGCAATTAGTTGTGATTAATTGATGTTGATTTGACAGCAACCTTTAGTGCAACATTGCTGACTTTTCAAACTTCTATTTTCAAACTTTTATTTTGTCTTATTTTGCATTTTCACATTTGCATTTCTACCACTACATTTTTATATATATTTTTTTCTTTTTTTTGTTTCCCAATTTAAGCTAATATTCCTTGCTCTGTGCGTTTGTATGTTCCAGCCTCCCAGACCACAGCTATAGTTGTATACACAAGCTGGGAGAGACATGCGTTGGTGGGCTCAGATGTCAGACTCTCCTGCTCTTTCTTCTCCTGGCAGTGGACTTCTCCAGACGTGACCTTCTCATGGCACTACCGTCCAGATGGGGCTAGAGACAGCGTTGCAGTGCGTAGAAACAAGCCCACACACAAGAAACGCACTCACTATTTGAACACACAGCTAAACTTTTTCTATTCTAGAGGATTTCTATTCAAGGATTTAAATGGACAGTTCACGTAAAATAGCTCCATATTATTGTATATTGTAGCATGGAATTTCATAAGGAGACTTTCATTTTATGTAAAAGAGAAGCTTCGACATTCATTTATTTCTTTGCTAGAGAGAAAGAGGATGATTTAAATGACAAATTGTTACTTTTTGTTTCTGTACAAATAAACACGCAAAACTAATTTACAAAACACTTTAGAATAAATAAGAATAAATATACTGACTAATGTTCACACAAAGGCATATTTGTGTGCATTTAAGGGCTTATGAATTGCACTGATTTGAATTTTGGTTCATTGCAGTTATTTCTTAGTGAGGCATTGTTCAGCAAACAAGGCAACCGAGACATGTTACCACATCAAATAAAAGACATTTTCACATCATCACATAAAAATATTTGACTGGAGGCCTTAATGTAGGTCTATATTCCAAAATATCTCAAAAGAAAATTAAAATGGCAATCCATGCTTGAGAGCAGATACTTCAGTTTTACCAGTTTTTAATAATTATTTTAATTTGCAATTACAGCACGAAGCCTATTATTATTAACATAGTGTGATTGCATTTCACTAAACCTGTTACAAGGTGTGTGCACTGCTTATGTAACACATATCTGTATGAAAACATGCCTACCCCCTGGGAATAATATCCATGTGTCTGTGTGGTTTGTAGAGATAACTGCCATGCAAATAGAAATATTAGGTCCTTGTGGGTGTAGTTCTGCTTTCCAAATTGTACTGCTCCGTGCAAGTCTTTAAGTTGGCCGAACAGCTTCATTCATTTGTGGATGCTTGTTCATACAGGTAATTCAAAATCAAAATTTATTTGCTATGCAATGGAACAGAGTGGTTTAAATAGCATGACGTCGTTTGATTTGTAAATTAGTTTACACTGTAGGTTGTTTTGCTGTGAAGACTCACTGCTCTGTTTTAACTGATGAGGTTGATATAATCATGTCTGTTCTAATATTACATTTTATGATATGTTATGATAAAATAAGCTTTCTTTCCTTTTTTAGATTTTCCACTATGGAGGTGGAGCTCCCTACGTGGATAACAAAGGCCCGTTCCGGGACCGTCTGGAGTTTGTGGGGAACCCCAGTCGCCGTGACGGTTCCATCCTGATTAAGAATGTCGACTTCGGAGACAATGGAACCTTCACCTGTGACGCCAAGAACCCACCTGACATTGCCGGCCGCCCCTCCAGTGTTCGACTGCTGGTGTTTGAGAAGGGTAACTGATCACTATGAACATTTTTGTCTTCGTTCACTAATAAAAATGATTGAACCATTTGAAAACCATTTGGATTCCTTCTTTGCTTTCTCCTCATGTCTCAGTTACTAAGACTGATTTCTGCCTTTAAGCTCATCTTATTCCAGGGTGGCATACAAAATCTGGAAGATCTTATGGCAGGAGATGAAAGTTTGCTGCTAATGGAAGCGCAAAATAACAGTAAAGCAGAGACCTGAGTGGTTTTCTTGTGTAGTCGTACATTTTTTCAGAGTACAATATCTGTGAAAAATAGCCATTGTGGGATCCGAATGCCTTACACAGAGCTAAATTCATCAAATAAATGTTTTTTTGCTCAGGTGGGGTTGATTTTCCTCTTTGTTTCCCTTTTAAACAGTAGATTTAACTTCTGAGAGTGATATTTGAAAGGAAAATATGAGAACCTTTCCAGGTGGACATTGATTGATGTTGTTTGGAGTTTTTTTTCAGTAATATAGTTGTCTGTAAAAACTTACACCACATAATACGGGTGCATTAAGGGAAAAACACAGTGCAACTAATAAATCAGTACAACTGTACAAGAGACCTTTAATCTGCAGAACTCAACTCACTTTATATTCTCTCTCTATTCTCAGTTCCAGTCCAGGCTGGCGTGATAACAGGGGCCATTATTGGTGTAGTGTTGGGACTGCTGATCCTCGTTGTGGCTATTTACTATCTGATGCGTTTCCTGGTCGCCAGACGGGTGTTCAGCTTGAGCATGAGGTCAGTCTGGGAGCATCTGCTCCCTCAAGCCAAACTCGACCCTCTGCCCGGCCTTGACACACACGCTCCTATTCACACGCACACTCTTACCAAGACACAGCCCAGATCCCCACTAGTCACAGACAAAAACTCACACACCATGAGTGAGACGTCGACGGAACCCCCAACCAAACTAGAGAGTGGAAAGTCAACTAGCCTTGCATAGCCATACTAAATGCACAATGCAGGACCGCACATTTAAGCAGAACTTTGTTTTTGTGTGCCATTTATATGTTTTATTAAATAGATTGTGGGTGGTCTGTAGGCATACTTGAGGCTGAGACAATAGGACAACTAGCTAACAAGCAGTTCATTTGAGTTCTCCATCCACCAGATGGCCACATTGTTTATGCATTTTTTGTATTTTTGTTCCCCTTAGCAAACATGGCAAGAAAGGCAAAGGAAAAGAAGGATCACAGCAAAAACAGGCAAGTGTTCACCTACCTCCTCCCTAAACACGCAAACAAACACACACAAGCACACATGCATATACACACATGCTTGCTAGTTTCCTTCACTTGTGCTTTGTTAAAGACCTCCTGTCCTCCACTACTCTCCTCCTTCTTTTGTCTCTGGTTAATTGTTTTTAAAGTACTTTATAAACAAGTCAGCCCATTTTAGTAGCTATATAAGCATATATATTTATTTATTTATTTATTTATTAAAGCAGTCTCTTATGCTCACCAAGGCTGCATTTATTTAATCATTTAATGCATTTATCAAAAATACAATCAAATATAATAACAGGACTGTAACAATTGACTACATGTAATCTGGATTACATAATCAGATTCCAAAAATGAAGTACTTATAATTAGATTATATTACATTTTTTAAAATACTCGTAGATCAGATTACAGTTACTTTTTTATTGATTACATAATTACATGTAATTCTCACAAAGGCAGTAAATTATTCATAATTCATTGATTCTCCCTACTACAACCAGATAAACAAATAAAATAGTTTTACATCCTTTTTATTTTTTATTATTTAATTATTTACTTTAAGTTTACATTTTTATGATTTAATTACTTTAAAGTTTTTTCATTAAACTCACGAACACCCATCTCGAACACCCATCTCGAACCCCAGTCTGGGAAACCGTGACATAATGTAATATTTAATGCACTTCATGCTGTTAAAAACAACAAAGAATGGAATATATTTTTTTTCTCTTTGTATTTTTTATCAGCATGGTAAAAGATTATCCTATTCAATTCAATATGAAAAAGGAGTTAGCTCAAAGGTAATCTAAAAGTAATTTAAAAAAAGTAGTCCGATTGTATTACCACGTGATCACGTGGTCACGTGAGGGTAACAACATGGCGGATGTAGTACTGTACTTCTGAATTTCATTTATGCTACCCATATTCATACTAAATAGAGCATACTTTTTTAATGGCCGCAAAGTAAATTCGAAATTCAAATGTAGTACTTACTCTGACAGTATGCGATTTCGGACACACTGATTAATTACTGGTTCAGGTGATCAGATTAGGGTTGGAACTAAACACCTCCAAGACTGAGTTTGCCCATCACTGACTTAAAATAAATAAAAATAAATTGTTTTCTGTTTTAATATATTTTAAAATGTAATTTATTCATGTGATGGCAAAGCTGAATTTTTATCAGCCATTACACCAGTCTTCAGTGTCACATGATTCTTTAGAGATCATTCTATACTGATTTTAAATTGTAATATTTCACAATATATTTGTTTACTGTATTTTTGATCAAATAAACGCAGCCTTGGTTAGCATAAAAGACTCCTTTCAAAAAATATTAAAAATGTAAATTAAATGTAATATAACGTTTTGAACATACTGTATGTATGTTTGTGTGAATGTGTTTATAATAAAATAATGATTTTTATTAATAATAAACATAATAAATAAATATTAAAAACTGTAAAACAAAATTTGTATTAATAATAAATATAATAATAAACATAAGCACTAGAGATAGATCAGGTGCATGGCAATCAAAACTCCAGGTAAAGCTACATCTACCTCAATGTTTGTGCTCCTGTCTGCATGCCAGTTTATGAAGCCTCATTCGCAAAGCATGTAAACATATTTCTAATCCAGTATATGTCTAGACTAGAGTAGCTGTACCTCATCAAAAATGGAAGCAGGGGACATTCAGGATATAGCAATGGTGTCAAAACTACATGTTTTGAAGGATGCAAGCACACAGGCTTGTTTGTTGCTGTCACATAGACTGCAGTTGTGTTCAAGGCCTGTAATAAGCCATGTGGAGATTTATATATTAGGCTACAGTATAACAAGCCTTAAGAGAATTCTGGGATAACATTAAAGGTTAAACCAAAATGCAGATAATGAGAAATTTATTTGTGGGCCAGATTTAAGAATACTTTCGGCTCTTCCCTATGATCCTGTGGACTTGAGCTGGCAGTCAAATGGAGCTCATACATCTTTTTCTGTGCTAACATGCCATTCATTTACATACCACCTTACTTTTCTTTCTCTATCTCTCTGGGTTTCTTTTCTTTTGAGCGCTTTTCCATGCCATTATTCTTCACTTTCCTCCATCACTGATTTTTCTCCTCTAGCAGTCTTATCCTCTCCCTTTTCTGCTGTCCTCCGTTCTCTCCGCAGGTGAACAGTAAAATGCTGTCAGACTGAATCATGTATCTGCTTTAATCATGTGTTATATCATGACAAACACTATCACGTACAATCAAACCACTTCCTTCCTTGCACACATCTCATCTCTTACAGGATCAAACTAGCAGAATCTTGTAGTGTTTATGTTCTTTCTCTTTTTATTGCCTTTCTTCTTTCTTTCGGTCATCTCTTTCAGTATACATTCCTCTATTTGTACTCCTCTGTGTGTGTCTCCTGTCAGCTTCATTCTTTCTCTTTCATTTCTTTATTTTCTTGGTTCTGTCAGTGTAAACCCAGTCCACCCTCCAGAATCCAGTGAAATGAATGCAGGATGATAAAGTGCTGCATACTAGAACTAAGATCTCAGGACTTTAAAATCCCATAGTGGAAAGTTGCTACATAGTTTTACATAAGTTTAAAGAGCATTTGTATTACAAAAGCAGGAAAAGGTAAAGGATAAGTTCACTCTTAAATTAAAATTACCCAAAGCTTTACTCACCCACAAGCCATCCTAGATGTATATGAATTTCTTCTTTCTGATGAACACAATCAGAGTTATATTAATAAATATCTTGATGCATCCGAGATTTATAATGGCAGTGAATGGGAAAAAAACAAGTATGAAGCCCAAGAAAGTGCATCCATCCAAAGCAAAACGTACTCCACACAGCTCCGGGGGGTAAATAAAGTCCTTCTGAAGCGAAGTGATGAGTTTGAGTTAAAAAAAAAAAAAAAAAAAAAGGAAGGAAGAAATTTTGAAAAGATTCAGCAGAACATCTAGCAACTAATTAAGTTAATTGATATCAGGTCTGTAACATGATTAGATATAAAAGGGATGTCTTAGAGAAGCAGACTCTCTCAGAAGTAAAGATGGGCAGAGCTGTGAAAGAGTGCATAAAAAGATTGTGGAATACTTTAAAAACAATGTTCTTCAACATCAAATTGCAAAGGCTTTGCAAATCTCATCGTCTACAGTGCATAACATCATCAAAAGATTCAGAGAAACTGGAGAAATCTCTGCGTAAGGGACAAGGCCGAAGACCTTTATTGGATGCCCGTGGTCTTCAGGCCCTCTGATGACACTGCATCACTCATCGACATGATTGTGTCAATGACATTACTAAATGGGCCCAGGAATACTTCCAGAAACCATAGTTGGTAAACACAATCTGCCGTGCCATCTGCAGATGCCAACTAAAGCTCTATCATGCAAAATGGAAGCCGTATGTAAACATGGTCCAGAAGCGCTGTCGTGTTCTGTGGGCCAAGGTTCAATTAAAATGGACTGTTTCAAAGTGGAAAAGTGTTCTATGGTCAGACAAGTCCAAATTTGACATTCTTGTTGGAAATCATGGACGGCATGTCCTCCGGGCTAAAGAGGAGGGAGACCTTCCAGCGTGTTATCAGCGTTCAGTTCAAAAGCCAGCACCTCTGATGGTATGGGGGTGCATAAGTGCATACGGTATGGGCAGCTTGTATGTTTTGGAAGGCACTATGAATGCTAAAAGGTATGTAAGGGTATTAGAGCAACATATGCTCCCCTCCAGACGACGTCTATTTCAGGGAAGGCCTTGTTTATTTCAGCAGGACAATGCAAAACCACATACTGCAGCTATTACAACAGCTATTAGAAGTGTCCGGGTGCTGAATTGGCCTGCCTGCAGTCCAGATCTTTCCCCTATAGAGAAAAATACATCAAAGACTACCACAAACTCTTCAGCAGTTTGTTATATTGTGAATAAAATATTGGCTCATCCGATTTGAATGTCTTTTAGTTTTTATTTTATTCAAATTTAAAAAACGTCTCAGCATTTCCGGAGTTCGGGGTTGTAGCTTCCGTAACTGACGTTGCTTATGCTTTTTTTACAAGTTGAATATGGAAATCATAGGATGTAGTGTAAGCGTTTTGAACTGCGAGAGGCGTTATACTTTTTACGCAAGTTGAATACGGAAGGCAGTCTGGCGGAAGCTAGATATTTTACTTTATAACTTGTTAAATATGGATATTTTTCTTAGACAAAGGCATCGCTTTTCTTCAGAAGGCCTTTATTAACCCCATGAAGCCGTGTGGAGTACATTTATAATGGATGGATGCACTTTCTTGAGCTTCATACTCATTTCCAATTCTCTGCCATTATAAAGCTTGGATGCGTCAGGATATTTATTAATATAACTCTGATTGTGTTCATCAGAAAGAAGAAAGTCATATACACCTAGGAAGGTTTGAGGATGAGTAAAGCTTGAGGTCATTTTCATTTTAAAGTGAACTAGTCTTTTAAGATGTACAGTTACTGTAAGCCTTTCTTAAACTTATTTCTAGATTTGACAAAGAACTTAAAGGAATATTTTTGGGTTAAAATCAGAATTCTGAATTCTGTGGTAATCAAGTTTAATAACTTGTATTTACTCTGGAATATTCCTTTTAAAGGTGAAGTGTATAATTTCTGCACTATTAGTGGCATCAGACAAAATAATAACATTGATAGTCTCTTTCCAAACCTCTCTTATACCACCCATTCATTGTTTTGAAAAACAATGGACATCCTGCCCCAAACTCAGAGCATAGTATTTCTCTATTCAGGAAGTCCATTTAATGTACATCTGGGTTAAAAAGAGAGTATTTTACTTGAAACAATGATTCACTTCACCTTTAATTGAGTTACATGTGCAGCACCATTTCAGGTTTCTGACAGAACTAAAGTGAAGCTTCTTTGTGGAAAGACAAAAGATAATCAAACATGTTTCAGGATCCTGAGAGTGAAGGGGTCAAAGTTCAGCTGTATAAGAGTTCTTTTATTTAGGTGCTGTGATGTCACGCTGTCACTCCCTAACTGGCCACTTCCTGTTTTGTCCTCCCTTTCCAGAAACCGAAAGTTCCCCTGGTGTTCATCTCCTTCTAACCACTTGTTTAGCATTTCACTCTTCTTTTTTCTTCTTCTCTTCTGTAATGAAACTACCTCCCTTATTCCGGTTCCTCAAATCCGATAAACTCATCTGACCATTCCCACTTAACCCACAAGCCCTTCTCTTTCCTTTCCCCTCTCTCTCTTTGCTTCTTGCTTTCTTTCTATTCTTCTATTTCTCTCTATCTCTCTCTCTTTCCTCCCGTAGAGACTCACTCCTCCCCTCTCCACACTCCCTCTCTTTTTCCAGGCTTCGGCTGTGACGGATCCGGCCAAGCTGAAGGCGGCAGCATCAGAGAAGAAGAAACAGGAGTCTCGCAGAGAGAAGAAATAGGGATTGTGGAGCAGAGAGCTAGAGCTCCAGAGTGGGGCTGCCTCAACCCAGACCCAAGCCCAGGAAGAGGCAGCGGGGTTGGGGAAGCAGGGCAGGGTTCTTATGACCATTGAGCTAGAGCTCACTAAACAGGAGAGAGAGGGAGAGCAAACTAAAACGAGTCCCGCAGCGTTCTTTTCTCAACTCGCGCGCAAAATCGCTCTCAAGTGAGAGAGACGGGCATGAAAAGAGGGGGTGGTGGAGAGTTTTGGAGGCGAGGAGTGAAAGATGAATCCTTAAAACAGGAGGACAGGAGAGGGGTGAAGTTTTTCTCATTATAATCCCCAAAAAAAAACAAAAACAAAAAAAAAACTTTTTTTTTTTTTTAAAAACTAAATCTGTGTCCAATCTAGGTGCAACCAGATAAAGCGACAAGCTAGAAACACAATAGTTTTGTTGGAGAGAATGTATTACGCAGCTGTGACAAGATATTTTCTAATTATAATATATCATTATTATATGTTATAATTTGATATATTTTGGGTTGCTTGGGTTCTACCTTTGTCACGTTAATCGGGGTAGCTCCACCAACATTAAAATCTCATCGGTCCGAAATCAGGTTCAAAAATCTGAAAAGCTTCTAGTTTTTCTACTTTAATACATTTTCCTTCATAAATTATATTATCAGCATTTAAATGTCAGATTCTCTTAGTATGTGGTTTGTTTCTATTTTGGACAAAAAAAAAATCTCTTGTGTAGCTGTGACAAGATATTTAAAAATAATAATATATAATTATTATATATTATAATTAGATATCATTTAGGTTGCTTGGATTCTGTTACATTAATCTGGTCTAAAATCGCACTATGCATGCAGTGAGGTTCAAAAATCTGAATAGCTTCTATTTAGCATTTTTCTACTTTCAGCATAACAATAAGAGTAAATGTGAGAAAAAAAAAATAACATGAATTTTTTAGAACGCCTTAGTATTTGATTTATGTCTCTTTTACTTTATTGACAGCAGCATTCGAGCTGCATTAACTCCACAAGTTTATGCAAACCCCGATGTTCTCCAGCATTATTTGAGATGATCCAAACAGCATCTTGAGCTTAAGTGGAAGCAAGAACTAACTGTCTGTACAAAGGCATTCACATGCAAAATATTTCTTATTTAGGAAACTTGAAGTAGTGCAGCATCTTGAATATTTATTTATTTATTTAGTTTTCATTTTAAATCCTAAAACCTTCTGGGTTTTCTCCAGGTTCAAATTAGATTTTGAATCCCAGATTTTCAGTGTGGACTTCTGAACCCCACTCTAGCTGTAAATTATACATCTGTTCTCCGTTTTTATTTTCAGGGAGTACAGATAAATTACTTGTCGCCTGAAAGTTGTTGCATTGCACCTGGTTAGGACACAGTCTTAAAAATAACATCACTTCAACAACATCACACATTCACAACAAAACCCAGAGCTGAGAGCCGTCCATTACACACATACTGACAGATGTGTTTTTTAGAGCTGTAATAATGGCAGAATGGTGAAGATTTCCTCTTTTATGTGACAGACCGCTATGTCATTTCTCTCTCTCTCTCTCTTTCTCTCTCTCTCTCTATCTGTACACACATGCAATCTTATACAAGAACACAATCCTAGCCGCACACTTTTCACACTTTGTACTCTTGCTGAAAAGTTATTTTGGAAACTTTATATTAACTGTCTTTTTTTCTTGTTCCCTCCCTCTCTTTCTGTTTTTCTCTGTTTTACTGCCTGTCGCTCTGTTTTTGTCTGTCTTTGGTCTTCCTATCCTCTAATCTCTCTTCCTTATAGCATTTCTGACACTTTTTGTCTTTTTTCTACTTTTCCATTTATAAATTCACCTTTCTTATCATCTGATATACTGGTGCTATTACATCACTTCCTGTAGGCCGGCCCCCTAAAGTAGCCTCCCTCCCTCCCCGCCCTTTATTTACTGAGAGCTAAATAAAGCACTAGTGTTTATAGTCATAGAATCCACAAACATGCACTTTCTCACAGTTAAAATTTCATTTCAGTCCAGTAAAATTCGTCCATACTTTCTCAAACACACACTAACACTCATGGCGTCATCTCATGTATCCCATCATACAATTTTAAGTGCCTTCCCAAAACGTTTTTGGATGCAGTTTAGAGCAATTCGAATTTGACTTAGAGTTGTACTGTGCTTTTACTCTGACCACAGTGACTGAAATACCCGAAAATGACGTCGATACTGTTGGCAGAGACACTCAAACACACGCTGTGAGAGTTACTTGATACTCTAAGCCAAATTCTCACGTCTGTCTGCGTAAGCTGTTGTCTGACAAACAGCTGATTATTTTAACACTCACTTGTAACTGGAGAACTATCTCTATATCCCTTCTGTTCCTTTTTTAATGATTGTTCAATGAGGGCCGGCTCCTATAGTGGCACTTTCCCCCTCCGACCTTCTCCAAACATATCATTAGTAAGGCCCATCACTCCATCCGAGTCATAGATTTACTTCACCTCTCTCTAATCCTCCTCTAACTATCAAGAACACTCATCCACCACCACCTCTTCTCATCCCCTGTTTCTGCTGGTAAGAAAACCCCAGCACTCTCTCCTGCCCCCTGCTGCCCACAGGAGAAAATGTTTTAATTCGGTCGCATTGTCACAAAGACTTCAATGCAAAAAAAAAGTTAATTTAGCTAGCTCTCTGCTATGATAGATGCGTGTTTTTCACACGTTTGCGTGTGTATGTCTGTAGTCTGATGACATGTCTGTAACCTGTCAACATGTTAGGGGAACAAAACAACATTGTAGCAATATTCGTCATGTCATCGTTAGTAATGACAAGCTGTGCAGCAGCACCCTGGGACTGTTTGTGTGTTGGAAGCAGAAATGTAATAGAGTTTAATGATGTTTAATAATATTTCTGCACTTTCATTTGACTGACATGGCAGAATTCATGTGGTTGTTTCTTCATAACATCATGGTGTTGGCATGCTTAGGGCAAAGAAAGTCTCAGAAAGGTTTTTGAGAGTGATATAAATTATTAAATACTGGGATGAAGACTTGGACTGAATTCATATTCAGGTGAAAAGTCAAGCCAAAGTCCAATAAACATCTCAATCTCGCAGGATATGTTTTCTCCTCAAGTCTTCATGTCTATGCATGTCTGCCCCGAGCCAGAGAGGGGCTTTCATAGGGAATGCTGGGAAAAGTCCTAGAATTGCGAAGGCTTGTGGGAAATATGTTTGTTAACCTACAGACAGATGCTTTTTATGCATCTTAGAGTAAATGTTGAGCAGCCACATGGTACCTGCCATAAAACTGTTTAAATATCGGGGAATTCCCATGTTGTATGTATTGGTACAGGTCTATTTAACCGTTCTCTCTCCAAACTTCATTTAAAACGTCTAATTATTTTTTACTTTTATTTTGACTTTAACCAAGCTAACTTTGATTTTCTGTAAAATGTCTTGTAAAAAGAAAAATCTCAAATTCAAATAATTTCAGAAAAATGTCAATAAAAAATCAGATCCCTTGTGTGTGTGTGTGTGTGTTTTGATGGAATGATCTAAATAACCATCGGTGGGATGCAGATGAGTGAAGAACTCTATAAAATATTGTTCAGATGTAAAAGAGAGATGTATTCATGCAAGAACTGCATGACTGGGCAAATTGGAAAGCGTTTTCTCCGTGTGCAAATTATACAATGAGTCTAGTTTACTCTCTTTCATCTCATGCATGAAGATGTCTTCTGGCATGTCAACATTGACGTTTTAAACAAAAAAAAAATCATTTTTTGTGATGTATCATTTTTGAGATATATAAATGTCAGAAAATGATAGTCTAAATGATGACAGTATTGTGTGTGTGTGTGTGTGTGTGTGTGTTTGTGTGTTTAATATATAAGATAAAGAAGCAGTGCCTGAGTGCAAGATATTCCTGGAATTTTGTGCAAGTGCGCCATTTGGGATGCAACCTTTATGTCACGCGGACATCATAAATTCTTTTTGGCAAAGATGGTGATGCCTTCAGTGCAGAGATTGAAGCATGATGATCAGTGGACTTTCCTGCAGGACAGCCGTCCCAAAGTATTTCAGTCAGGCCACTTTTTGTCAAATTTATATTTATTATAATGATAAATGCATACAGTTAGTGTTGGCGGTATGGATCTGTTCTGGGCAAACTCCACATGCCCGTCCATGCAGCCCCGCTTGGACAGAGCGGGGACAGCGGCAAGTCAAACCCCCCTTGGGGTACGGAACAGATCCAGTATCATACATATATACATAATTACAGTCACAATTACATTAGTGTTGTAAACAGCTAAATACACAAGGAAGGATGATAAATAAAATTACCCTATGCAAAAGTCGTAAACAGACAACAGATTAAAGAATCCAGATAGGTGGAGTTGGAGATGGAGGAGGGAGTTAAATGCAGCGAGAGGCAGAATGAATGGGGATTTACCGCTGTGATAGGTGTCACAACTGGATTGGTACACGTCATGAAACAGCTGACTGTCAGCTGGTGCAAGCTTGACTGACGTGGCCTGCCTGAACTAACGCGATGCTTTATATATTAAAATTCAAGTTCAGGGATCAGTTGTAGAATGTTCTTGAGTAGCCTGTACAGTCTTCAGATTGAAACCTCATTGAAAATATTTGGTTGAATTTGTAGAAAGCAGTGGTAACATGGAAAACAAAGACTATCTGTGGTCTGGAAGCTTTTTCATACGAGGAAAAGGCAAAGATTGCAGTAGAGTGGTGACAGAAGCACTTACAGGCAGTGTTTATTGGAGGTTCTAAAGAATAAAAGATTCTGAACAAAATTTGACTTTTGTGGTTGAAAAATTTGTACACGTACACTGCCCTCCAAAAGTTTGGAGGTTTTGGATGATATCAGCATAAATCCTTATCATTTTTTTTGGTGCAAATACATTACAGTAACTTGACATTATCATTGAAGACCAGACATAATAATTTTCATTTTGATCACATAATAATGGCAATTTATACATGTCAAAGTCAGACCAAACCAGCTGTGATGCCTGGTTACTGGTTTAAACTTGGCCCAGGTTTGTAAAGGAGTTTTGGGTCAGCACACCTTAATTGGCAATCAGTTGTTGAAGCTATTAAGTTTAGAATACAATGAACCAATTAAAGCTGCAAGCAGCGATGAAATGCCCTCGCACATGGGCTCACCGCCACCTGTTGGCCTTAGGAAAACAGTGAACAGTGGGCATCATGCATGTAAGCGAGTGAATACAGGAGAATTATGCCAAAGTCATTTCGAAATGCCACACTTCCTGCTGTCAACAGATGGCGCTTTGACTGTAACTGAGTATTGCCATGTTGATGTCTTCAGGCCAGGACTTTTATCGAACATGTGAAGTTTGGGGCAGATCAAACATTGTATACCCGAGTTACAACAACTTCCTGTTTCATGGCGAAAAATCGAACTTTGCGAGGCCGCCACGGACACGCCCTTCAGTGAAAACTCTAGATCTTCGCAATTTAACGTCTCAAAGGCCTTTAGATTAGACTGACCAAATATGATGTTGATCTGATTAAAGCTCTAGGAGGAGTTTGTTAAAGTACATGTGGAAGTGGCAAAAACTGCCAAAATGTTGTAAAGAAAATTCAAAATATCTCACTTCCTGTTGGGTTTACATCCCAGGGCTTTTTTGTAGGTATTGGGCTGTTACATCTGTCTACCGAATTTCATAACTGTACGTGAAACGTAGCACGAAGGGCGCTTAATTGAAATTTTGTAGGTGGCGCTATCGAGCCATTTTGCCACACCTAATTCTGAAACCCTTATCAGATGTAAATTTTCACCACATCCGACGCGTGTGCAAAGTTTCATGAGTTTTTGAGAACGTTTAGGCCCTCAAAAATGCGATTCATTTTGGAGAAGAAGAATAATTGGCTGAGCAATTCCAATAGGATCCTCACACCACACCATCGGTGCTCGGGCCCAATTAGAACCCAGTTTAGGTCAGATAGCTGCTAATGGTGGATATTTTGATTAATAGAAAATGTAAGTTTTTTCTATGTATAAACTTGTTTATATAATAAAATATGTTTCCGTAGTTTGTGTTGTCCCTTATCAGTGCAAAATTATCACAAATTAAAAAGGATTCATGCCAATATTGTCCAAAACTCCACTTTTCTAGGACGTTTCCAAACTTTTGGAGGGCAGTGTATGTTTAGAGCCAGTTTAATTTTTCCATTTTTCATAAACTTTACATTCTCAGAATCACTCAAATGTGTATTAATAAACTTTGTAGAATAGTTTACTGATGTCTTTGATTAATTGTTTTCATGATTTTTTTTTCTCTGCAGCAAAATGTCTTGCAGGTTAAGGGGGTTGTATATAATACAAGGGGTTAAGGGGGTTGTATATAAAGATGAACGAAAGTCTTACAGTTTTGGAACGACATGAAGGGTGAGTAATTAATGACAGAATTTAAATTTTTTGTGAAATATCCCTTTAACATATATCTCTATATCAAGTGTTAAAGGTGCCCTAGAACTTTTTTTTTAAAAGATGTAATATAAATCTTAAGTGTCCCCTGAATGTGTCTGTGAAGTTTCAGCTCAAAATACCCCATGGATTTTTTTTTTATTAATTTTTTTAACTGCCTATTTTGGGGCATAATTAGAAATGAGCCGATTCAGGGTGTGTGGCCCTTTAATTCTCGTGCTCCACGCCCCAATAGCTCACGCTTGCCTTAAACAACATAAAAAAGTTCACACAGCTAATATAACCCTCAAAATGGATCTTTACAAAGTGTTCGTCATGCAGCATGTCTAATCGCACAAGTACAGTGTTTATTTTGATGTTTACATTGATTCTGAATGAGTTTGAGGCTGTGCTCTGTGGCTAACGGCTAATGCTACACTGTTGGAGAGATTTATAAAGAATGATGTTGTGTTTATGAATTATACAGACTGCAAGTGTTAAAAAATGAAAATAGCGACGGCTCTTGTCTCTGTGAATACAGTAATAAACAATGGTAACTTTAACCACATTTAACAGTAGATTAGCAACATGCTAACGAAACATTTAGAAAGACAATTTACAAATATCACTAAAAATATCATGATATCATGAATCATGTCAGTTATTATTGCTCCATCTGCCATTTTTCGCTGTTGTCCTTGCTTGCTTACCTAGTCTGATGATTCAGCTGTGCACAGATCCAGACGTTAATACTGGCTGCCCTTGTCTAATGCCTCGATCATGGGCTGGCATATGCAAATACACCCCGACTGTTACGTAATGTTGATGTTACGGTGTTATGTTGAGATTCGCCTGTTCTTCGGAGGTCTTTTAATGAGATTTATATAAGGAGGAGGAAACAATGGTGTTTGAGACTCACTGTAAATCATTTCCATGTACTGAACTCTTGTTATTTGACTATGCCGAGGTAAATTCAATTTTTGAATCTAGGGCACCTTTAAGAGACTAAATTTAGTAAACAGAAAACTACATTATTTTTATTAACTACATAATAATATTTAACACTATAATCAGAGCACAGAACACATTTTGAACTATAAACCATTAGCCTGAATAAAAAAGTAAGATACGTCCTCCACAGAGACAATAAATAGTGTAGCACGTGAAGTTCATGTGATTTATCACTGATTTTTACGTCAGCCGAGTATCGCTCTCGGGCACAGCAGGGTCAGGAGAGCAGCTGCTCTCTCCGGTCCTGTTCTTAATGGATCTGGCAGAGACGTTGACGGCAGTTGTAGTTCCCACAGTCTCAAGGCTTGATTTAGTTGGGAAAAAAATCCTCAAGCCACATTCTCCATCGCGGTAATGGAGAATTCAGCCCGTCTCGCTGCTTCTGCCCTGCTAACAAGCATAAAATAAATAGTGATAATAATGTGTGTAAGGCAGACAGAAAGAGGGGGAAAGTGGTAGCAGGTGCAGGTATACAGCCATGGGCATGAAGGTTGTGTGTGTGTGTGTGTGTATTTGTAAGGGGGTGGGAAGTGAGCTTCGGGTTACCCTGAGGCACAAGTGGGGGGAGAGAACAGGCTGTGTGTGTGTGTGTGTGTGTGTGTGTGTGTGTGTGTGTGTGTGTGTGTTATCAGGTGGAGAAAGGGGGTATGTTACCTCCAAAAAAAGCCACCAGTGTCTTCCACACGTGTGAGGGGAGAGTGGGAGAAATCTGGGCATCAGTTCATTATCAACGAACATGGGAAAAGGGGTGAGTGTGTCTTTCTGTGGTGCTTCATAAATTATTCTATCTGTCCTTTTCTCTTGCTAGCTTTTTTTCTTTCTCTCACAGATTGTTGTAAGTGTCGTGCACCCTTAAATAATGTATTGGTTTAGTATCACATGCATTTCTTATGAATACAGCAAGATTATGTAGGAATATGTTTGTGTCTGATATGTGAATTAGAATAGGAGATGTAGGGTAAATGTCACAAAGAAATGTAGGGGTGATATGTCACAACAAAATCAAAAGAAAAAATAAAATGTATAATTTGCATTAATAAAATAAAATAAATTATATAATAAATAAATAGGATTATTCACATTATGATCTTATTTTCATGACTATTAAGCTAATTTCCTCCCCAAATCCTTATTATTGTAATGCAAAAAAGTATAATTCTTAATATAGTATGACAAAAAAGTTGAAATCAGAAGGAATTAAATTCAGTTACAAATGATACCATGATGTTTACTTACAAGTATACTCTACAAATGTACTTTTAATAACAATATAAAAAATATATAATAATAATAAATATTTAACATATTTAATTTAATAACACATATAATTTGTAATTTAATAAATATAATATAATAAAAAATGCTCGTCACACTGCTGTAAAGAGAATGAAAGCTGTGATTTGAGGAAGGAGAATGAGTTTATAAGTGTCATAAAAATGTCACAATGCAAAAATTTTAATGGTTCTGAAAATAGGTTTGTTTTCTACATAATTTTTTTTCTAAATTTGTGGTGAAAAATATGACCTAACATTTCTTGACAGTTTTCGTGAGATTCGCTGTGGAAGCTGCATCTTATTTATAATGTTTGTGAAATAATAAGGTTTGTGATATCTGAAACGAGGTCAGAGTTAAGGTGTAATGAATGATCTTCCATCTGTACATGTGTCAGGCACTCACACACATACAGTCACAGCTGATTGAGAGTGACAGGACCAGGTGATTTCCATGACACCGTGTTCCTAGTGTGTCAGCACACAGCACACATTTCCTGCCAAAGACGAGCACACAGTACATTAGATGAACCGACATGCTCAAGCACACTCACGTGTTTGATAACACTGTCAAAGACCTGTCGTAGTTTCATATAGTTTTTCGTATGTAGGTTTAAAGACGTAACTATGACTGGGTTTATACAGAGCAAGAGTTCAGGGTAAAAATTATGGTTCATTTATGAATGTTCAGCTGACTAATTAACAAATATGTGCCAGCATGATGTGAATACCCTTAGGAAAGAAAAATTCTCTAATGAAATCACTTATTTATAGTGTACTTGTTTCCATTAGATAGCAATATGTATAAATTATTTCTAAAATCTGTATTTCTTCACCAAATGTGTGTGTATATCCAGTGTTGGGTGTAATTAATATAAATACTGTAATTTAATTATTTCTCCCTTAAAAAATTGTACAGTAATTAATTTTTCTGTAATTTAATTAGTTACTTCTTATGTAATTGCATAAAGGATTAGTTCACTTTAAAATGAAAATGACCCCAAGCTTTACTCACTCTCAAGCCATCCTAGATGTATACGGCTTTCTTCTTTCTGATGAACACAATCAGCGTTATATTAATAAATATCCTGACGCATCCAAGCTTTATAATGGCAGTGAATTGCACCAATGAGTATGAAGCTCAAGAAAGTGTATCCATCGGCTCCAGAGGTTAATAAAGGCCTTCTGAAGCAAAGTGATATGTTTGTGTTGATGAATGAACAGAACATGTAGCCTCCCATCCAATAAATCACATTAATCTTTGTGATTTGTTACTTTTGATATGAAGCAAAGTCTCAGATTTCAAATCACATCCATCTTATTATGAAATTAAAAAAATAAATACAGTTTTGGCGCTGTTAAATGTGGCGAGTTAAAGGGTTAGTTCACCCAAAAATGAAAATTCTGTCATTTATTACTCACCCTCATCGCGTTCCACACCCGTAAGACCTTCGTTAGTCTTCGGAACACAAATTAAGATATTTAAATTGAAATCCGATGGCTCCGTGAGGCCTCCATAGGGAGCAATGGACACTTCCTCTCTCAAGATCCATAAAGGTACTAAAAACATATTTAATTCAGTTCATGTGAGTACAGTGGTTCAATATTAATATTATAAAGCGATGAGAATATTTTTGGAGCGCCAAAAACAAAATAATGACTTATTTAGTGATGGCCGATTTCAAAACAATGCTTCAGGAAGATTCAGAGCGTTATAAATCAGTGTATCGAATCTGGTGTTCGGGGCACCAAAGTCACGTGATTTCAGCCGTTGGCAGTTTGACACGCGATCTGAATCATGATTCGATACACTGATTCATTTGTGCTCCGAATCTTCCTGAAGCAGTGTTTTGAAATCGGCCATCACTAAATAATTTGTTATTTTGTTTTTTTGGCGCTCCAAAAAATATTCTCGTCGCTTTATAATATTAATACTGAACCACTGTACTCACATGAACCGATTTAAATATGTTTTTAGTATGGATCTTGAGAGAGGAAGTGTCATTGCTCCCTATGAAGGCCTCGTGGAGCCATCGGATTTCAACTAATATCTTATTTTGTGTTCCGAAGATTAACGAAGGTTTTACGGGTGTGGAACGGCATGAGGGTAAGTAATAAATGACAGAATTTTCATTTTTGGGTGAACTAACCCTTTAAAGAGAAGCGGCAGCACGGAGCGCATGTGAACTTATCCTCTCCGCTTTAATACCAGTTACAGCGTGAAATAAACATGAATAAACATCTGAAGGTATGTTAAAATATACAGTACAACTTACTGAAATCCGTATCATGTCTCGTGTAATAGCTCAATCAGTATTTCAATCTCGAAAGACGTCAATAAAACAGCTTGTAAACAATGTCACGTAACGTCACATTTACCTCAGAAAAACATAGGCTATTCAGTGACCATAAACTCATTAGTCAGCTAGAAAAATTAACTTTAGAAAATATTCTGATAAATATAGCCATGCACCGTTACATATTTATTATAATTTTTAATGTTAATATTTAATGCATGTTTGAATAAATCCGTTATGACAGTCACAATTTAAATGTTTATATTTAAAAAAAACGAATTGGAGTAGAAATATGATTATGTAGGCTAATTGTAAACTTTATTTATTATAAAAAACATTGAGTGTAGTTTAAATGTTTGTAAGTTCAATTTTAACCTTCAATATTATAGTAATACCAACTGACTCCCATGTGTAGTTTATAGCATTAGTTGAGAGATTTTTTTCCTCTAGAAAATGTGCCATGCATCTGATATACATCCAAAAATAATCGATATTGAATCGAATCATAACCATGTGAACAGAAATTGAATCGAATCGTGAAAATTGTGTCAATACCCAACCCCAAAAATATGAATATGAAATATGAACGCCTTCCATATTCAACTTACGAAAAAAGTGTAACTGACGTATCGTCAGTAGGCTAATGCTTTTTTTAATCATTTGAATAAGTATAATTTGACGTAGCATAAGCGTTTTGAACTGTGAGAGTTTTACACTTTCTTCGTAAGTTGAATACGGAAGGCAGTCTGGCGTAATTAACTTTATAACATGTTTAATATGGATATTTTTCTTACACAAATGCATCGCTTCCCATCAAAATTTAATGTTCCAACTAATGTTAAAATTTATGTTTTTAATGTAACCTTCTTCCTTTAAACACTTTAACACACTGGTCAGTTCAATTTATGCAATGGTATATTGTTTATTTGAAAGAAATAAAAGTGCAGTTTCATGTCTATCCTTGTATTGTTCAACTGGTTGACGTTGATATGGGATTTAGAAAGTAATTAGTAATAAGTAATCCAATACATTTTAGAGAGAGTAATTAGTACAGTAGCCTAATCTAATTGCACCGGTTAAGATGTATTTAGTAATTAGTAATTAATTACTTTTGTTTAGAAAAACTGTAATGCATATGTAACCTTTGGGATTTTTGAGAGAAGTCTCTTATGCTTAACGAGTCTATATTTATTTGATCAAAAATACAGTAAAAAACAAAATTTGAATTAGCCTGCTTATTTTATAGATTTATTTTTTAATATATTTTAAAATAAAATTTATTCCTGTAATGACAAAGCTGAATTTTCAGCATCATTACTTCAATCTTCAGTGTCACATGATCCTTCAGAAATCATTCTAATATGCTAATTTGATGCTCAAGAAACATTTCTTGTTATTATTATTATCATCAGTGTTGATATGAATTATTATTATAAATCTATTAATCTATTACTATAGAATCTCTTAATCTATTAATCTATAAATCTGTTTTTACATTTAAGGAATGATAAATGAATGAAGCATAACTGAGAAATCTCAAAATCTATGAAAGTGCATTCTCTGAGTACTATAATTTATTCTCTGGGTAATATTCCTTTCCTTCCGCTCTCTCTCTCTGTGTCTCAGTACGGACATGAAAGGAGCCCTGAGGCTACTCCAATGGGAGGAAAGAGAAAGAAGAAAGATAAAGATTTAGATGAGTTGAAGAAAGAGGTGTCACTGGTAAGAAGTTATTATTTTGTATTCAGGCATACATGAAAAAAGGGAGAGAGTGTGAGCAAGCAGGTGAGAGACTATAAGAGAATAATTTAAAAATCAAACAATGAAATTGTCTCTAAAAGAATGTGATACATTTTGATGTTTCAACTAATTGGCAAACATGAAATGTTGTATTATATCTGATGCTCTTGTGCGTGTTTCTACAGGATGATCATAAGCTGTCTCTCGATGAGCTCAGCACTCGTTATGGAGTTGACCTTGCCAGAGTGAGTCATCTTAACATTCACCCTCGACATTTGCAATAATGAATCGGATATTTTTCAGATCGTGATGACATTTTACCCACCGGCACATTCAAGCAGCATATCCACAACCAGCTAAACAAGGCTTTGGAATATATAGCAAGATATTATTTAGTAATATCAATAGGGAAAAACAGCTTTAGCTAAATAAATTTTGAGCCATTTTTTTGGAAATTTTAGATAGCATTTATCCAATTTCTGGAGCTTGCCTTTTGAACCAGCGTAGTTTTCTTGTTTAAGCTTGTCGTAGCTGATCTAGCAAGTATCCACACATTGTTTTCCTGTTTTCTGTGTAAGCGCCTTGAAAAGCTCACTTTAAATTTGCTGTATAACTAATTATTATATAAACTAGTTAACATTGACTGCATTTCACTTTAAAAGCATTATATGACTGCAATTCCCAAAAGCATTGTAAGCCCAAGTAGATCCCAGAAAACAATTCTCTACAATTGACTTGGACATACAATGCTTTTGGGAAAAGCTGCCCTGGTCTCTAAGCCTGACCTGCTGACATGTGTCTAAAACCACCATACTGGTGGCCACCTAAGTTAAGTAAACCAATTTACTGGTTTAAGCTGTATTTTTAGTAGTGAGTTGCTGCAGGGAATCTTGAATAGAAGTTTGTCTCTATCCCACCAGGGTCTGACCCATAAGAGAGCGATGGAAATTCTGGCCCGCGACGGTCCAAATGCACTGACCCCGCCACCCACCACACCAGAGTGGGTGAAGTTCTGTAAGCAGCTGTTCGGCGGATTCTCCATCCTGCTCTGGATCGGTGCCATCCTCTGCTTTCTTGCCTACAGTATTCAGGCGGCCACCGAGGATGAGCCTGTCAATGACAATGTGAGTGCACTTAATATCCAGCCAATGGGAATAAAAGGGCTTATCCAACTTATTTTTAAATAGGCATGTGCAGCCATTTGTAAATCGGTTATGTCTGGCTTCTGGTGTTGTTCGCTTCCAGTTATTTTTATCTGTATAAAACAGCTTGATATGATGCTTGATGTTGCAAACTAATGGTGCAGGTATGATGTCAGAATAATTTGCTGCTGATTCCTTCGAGATTTTCCTATGGGATTTTTCAATTCATGAGTAAAATAAAGCTTGGGGTAAACATAACTTGACAATACTTTGTTGTTTTGTTCTACATACACTGCACGCACTCACACCCCAAGTTGTCTTATGTAGTTATTATAAAAAAACGTACATTTTTAAAAATAAACACAACTGCTTCAAAATTTGCTTTTTCGCTATGGGTGTTGTGTAATTTACATTGTACAACAAAATTTTACACACAAATCGAAAAAAAACCATTACAAAACCCTATAGGAAAATCTCGAAGGAACCAGCAGCGAATTAGTCTTTTGGGTTCTGACGTCAAACCTGCACCACTCTATTTCTTACCGCATTATTTGAATGTATTGTCGTAATTATACACACACTGGTTTGTAGTGCAAATTGTTTTACCATTTACTGCACTGTTTTTCTTCTAGTTATTTACCCACTCTACAGTCTATTTACAGCTGTAAAAAAAAAATAAACAAATTTACATGGTAAAATACCGTTTTCCATTGAAACCGTAATATACCATAAAAACAGTTAATTCTGGGTAATTTTATTTGTCGTTTTCGAGAAAGAAGCATATAGGTTACTTTCTCGAAAAACGACAAATAAAATGACCCAGAATTAATTGTTTTTATGGTATATTACTGTTTCAATGGAAAATCAATGGAAAAAACTGTAAATTTGTTTTGTTTTTTTGTTTTGTTTTTTTGCAGCATTTTTTTTTAGAGTGATATATAATGTATAATGAAACTGAAGTCTTGCACATTCACAAAAAATAGCTTACTTCCACGTTGCAAAATAAGGTGGATGAAGCAGCCAATAAGACTGAAAGTTGTTGTGAGAGGCATGGCCTGTTCCAGACACAGTGACTTTTGTTCCTGTAAGAGGCACATGTTTAAATCTGGTGCAGGTTTAAATCTGGGAATTTGTCTAAATGTTATTTGAGCTTATTGTTGGTGACACGCTATAGTAACTTTGTGTATTTCAAAACATTTCCCAACTAGTTGAAGAATTAATTAATATTTAAAAATTACACTTACACATTGCACAAATCCGAATGAAGCCTCATTATGAAGAGATGGTGGTAACACTTAATACAATTTTTAAAATAATATAATTCATAATAAGTAGTGAAAGTACCCATGTTTATCTCTAATACCTGTGCAAGGTCCTTTTTTTATTTTTACATATCTCTTCTAAGTTTTCTAAAATCCGTTTTTAAGCTGATTAAAACAAGGAATCACAAAAATTAGTTAAATTGGCCTCACTCCACTAGAGGGGAATTAAAACCTGCAGTTTACATTTTTGGTGACTGTGGTGGATAAATTGTGTCCCATATCCAGTATGATGAATGAGTCCCAGTTTGTAGACTGAGCTCCCAGCTGCTTGTGGGACAGTTTAGGGTCAGCGATAAATGAAAATGTGAAGTTAAGGATCATTTAACTGTGTTTGCACTTTTACACCATGATTTTTGCACGTTTCCCATTCTAAACTGTTTTGTTTTAGGGTTATGAAAAGGTGTGTATATGTTTAAAATGGTCTGACTCTGCTGTTTTTTTTTTGCAGTGTTTAAGTCTATTGTTCATTTAAAGATGGTTAAAATATGGTAACTTCTGTTACTGGTGGGCATATCTCTATATTGAAACTCCCTGAGAAACCTTTGCAAAGAGTGAGATGGTGACAGTTTTCATATATTGATCACTAAATTTGCCAAGTGCATTTCAGAGTAAAGACCCCAGACTATAAAAAATAATTCAGGCAACCTGTTACCACAGCTTAAAAAAATGCATGGTTGTGAGTTAAAAATTATAATTTATTGTTTTAATTAACCCTTTTAAGTTGCAAACATTATGTTGACATAATAATGTTGATCATTACATCAACTTGATGTGACCTGTAATTTATAATAATGCTTAGCATGGGACTAGATAAGGAAAATAAATGTTGAAATTAAGTGTTGATTTATTTGTTTTTAGTGAAGGCAAAGACCTGTTAGTGTTTAATGCTGTTATGTTTGACATTTAAAAGTGTTTCTGTAATGAAGTTTTGTAAATTAGTAGATACATGAAGCTAAACACAACACTGACTCTATAAGCGATGTTATACATGTTAAATAAGTGTGTTAGCATGTAAATGTTAGCATGTGCTATGATAGCTGTTGATTTGAACTGAAATAAATAAGATTGTTCAAGGACTACAACTCTGGTATTTGGAGCAACTTAATTATTTAGAGTTAGCAACTTTATTTAATTATTTAATTATTAAGTTTCTCTAACTCAATGTAGCTTGTTGGTTGAACGCAAATTCACTCAAAGTTGTCATAATTCAAAAAAACTGATGCAAACTGAGCCAACACATTATTTTTTAGAGTGCAGAAATGGCAGCATAAATTAAACAAACTGATATCTGTTCATAAGACTGTCTGCTTGTATGGTTTGTTTTTTATCTATAGCATATGGAAAAAGAGTGGTAGACTCTTGGCTTAAACGTTATTGGTAATAGTTTTGAACCCCCTGACCCTTGACCTGTTTCCATCTCTCTATTACAGCTGTATCTGGGTGTGGTTCTATCTGCTGTGGTCATCATAACCGGCTGCTTCTCATATTATCAAGAAGCCAAAAGCTCCCGGATCATGGACTCTTTCAAAAACATGGTGCCTCAGGTCAGTGTGATAAGAGTAGGAGATTGCTTTGGATAAAAATGTCTGCAAAAAGAATGCATGTAAATGAAAATAATACCAAATCCCAAACGGAAACCATTATGAGCAATATTTTATATAATTTACATAAATCCATGTAAATCCCTTTTAACATTGAAAAGCTCAATGTATGATTTATATAAATGTATGTAAATCCTTCTTAACTTATGAAAGGAACCACATGCCATCCCACCACCCCATCTTTCAGAGTTTGCTTTGTTGGCATGTTGGTTACAATATTTTCACAGTTTATACAGTACAAGAATAGGCAATACAGGAAAAAAAAAAAAAGGAAGTAAAGCAAAGAAACATATAGCAAATATTAAAGATAGGGCACGATAAAGGCAACAATTTTTTTTCTTACTTTTGCAAAAGTTCTTTCTTGTTTTTACACAATCATTAAGCCAAATAACAAACTGAGACAAAAAATGTAATTAAATTTAGTAATTAAAAATAAAAGTTTTTAATTGAATGCAGTATAAAAGGTAAAATAAAAGACAGCACAATAGACTGGTAATCAATATGGTAGAAAAACCACACATAGGTGCCCAAAACACGCACACACACACACACACACACACACACACACACACACAAATGCCAATAATTGATAGTGTAAGTTGCATACGGTATTGCAAACTCTGTTCTGATATACTTGCTGCTAGAGGCCTCTACCTAAACAAATTGTTTTTCTGCATCATAATGTTTGAGGAACTTTGCAATTGACTTTCTTTCAGCAAGCTCTGGTGATCCGTGAAGGGGAGAAATTTCAGATTAATGCAGAGGAAGTAGTTCAGGGAGACCTGGTGGAGATCAAGGGTGGAGACAGAATCCCAGCAGACCTTCGTATCGTCTCTTCCAGTGGCTGCAAGGTAGAGAGAGGGCGAGTGATGTTAATGGAAATATCTCAGATCTCTTTGTTTATCAGCCTATAGCCTTAGTGAGAAGCCTGAAATCAGATTGAAAACATCATGTCTGCCTTTCTTAGGTGGATAACTCATCTCTAACTGGAGAGTCAGAACCTCAGACACGTTCCCCAGAGTTCACTCATGAAAACCCCCTAGAGACCAGAAACATCAGCTTCTTCTCCACCAACTGTGTGGAAGGTCAGATCTTCATTCATTATTTATTCATTCATACATCCATTCATTCATTTGCTAAAATTGTCATTATTGTGTTTGTTTGTTCATTCATTTTTCATGACCTACTCATTTATTCATTCCTTTCTGCGTTTATTCACTCAGGCATTATTATTTGATTTAATCACTTGTTCATTCATTTGTTTATTCCTCACACACATTCAATTTTTGATTATTTCATAACATTTTTGATTAATTAATTCACATTAATTGGTTAATTTGTGTCTATGTTCAGGTACAGCCCACGGCATAGTGATCAATACAGGTGATCATACAGTGATGGGCCGCATTGCGACTTTGGCGTCCGGTCTGGAGGTGGGTCAGACACCCATCAACATGGAGATCGAGCACTTCATTCAAATCATCACAGGCGTGGCCATCTTCCTGGGCGTGTCATTCTTCATCCTGTCCCTCATTTTGGGCTACTCTTGGTTGGAAGCCGTCATCTTTCTTATCGGCATCATTGTTGCCAACGTCCCTGAGGGACTGCTGGCTACTGTCACGGTGAGCCACATATATTGTAATATTCATATGAACTGCCGTTCCAAGGTTTGGGGTCAGACATGTAAATGCTACAAAAGATTTCTATTTCAAACAAATGCTGTTCTTTTGATCTTTCTACTCATCAAAGAATCTTGGAAAAATGCATCACAGTTTCCACAGAAATATTTTTGAAGCACAGCTATTTTCAGCATGGATAATAATAAGAAATGTTTCTTGAGCAGCAAATCAGCACATTTTTTATGATTTCTGAAGGATCATAAGGCATAAAGACCATAAAACATTGTCATCTTGTAGACCTTCTCCTTTAACTCCATCCAATCTCTCTCAGGTTTGTTTGACTCTGACTGCTAAGCGTATGGCTCGCAAAAACTGTCTGGTGAAGAATCTAGAAGCCGTGGAGACTCTGGGTTCCACCTCCACCATCTGCTCGGATAAAACTGGAACCCTCACTCAGAACCGAATGACTGTAGCTCACATGTGGTTTGACAACCAGATCCACGAGGCTGACACCACCGAGGACCAATCAGGTTAGCATGCTTTGAGGTCCACAGACCAAACAAGTGAACATTGTTAGGTGACATTGGGTTTTAAAAATGCTCCAAAATGACAAAAAAACACCAAATTCGTACAATTTATTTAAAGTCATTGTTCACTGAAAAACTTCAGCTCTAGCTTTTATTAGCATTTTTAATGAGAGTATGCTAGTGATTCCCAATTTGTGAACTAATCATTTTTTTTTTTAAGTCGGATCTTGTCAATGAATCAGTTAATGTAGTTCATAAAACCAGTGTGAATGATTAGTTCATGAATTGGACTGAGTTTGGTTCTAGAGTTCAAATTCCCAAATCAATCCAGTTCAGGAGATGAAGAATTTCAGTGAATAACAACTTCATATTCAGTATGTTCTTCACATAGATCTGTTGCAAATATGATTTGACTGGTTGTGTCAGCACCCACAGCATATTCACTTTCAGTATAGGCAGAAAGAAATGCTTTTGATGAAAACTTGCCTGAGCGTAGGACCCAATGTAAAAATCTTCATTTCTGAATGAAGGACATTGTGTCCTTGAGCAAGGCACTTATAATAATGTACCATAATACGTTAGGCATAACGTCCCTGTAATTAGCATACGTATAGGTCACTTTAGATTAAAAGTATTTGCTAAATGGCAGTGTTTTTGATATCTTGAACATTTAAAGGGAAAATTCTCCTCTTGATCTGTTCATATATCTGTTTGAGCACGCTTTAACAAATCTTTTCTTTCCCCTGTGTTTCTCTGTGTGTGTAGGGTCTTGCTTTGATAAAAGTTCTCCCACTTGGTTCTCTCTGTCTCGAGTGGCAGGGCTTTGTAACCGTGCTGTCTTCAAACCTGGACAAGAGGAAGTTCCTGTGCGCAAGGTAACACACACCACATACACAACCATTCAGTGGTGTCATAAAGCAAGGTAAAGACACAATAAAGACTTACAAAAGATTTCTACAATTTCTCAATATTACTGTTTTTACTGTATTTTTGATCAAATAAATGCAGTCTTGCTGAGCAAAGACTACTTTCAAAAACATAAAAAAAACGTACCATCCCCAAACTTTTCAAAAATAGTGTAAGTTGAAGATATTCTGTGTAACACTTATATGCTAAACACAAATATTAATCCTAAATAAGATAAGGGATTGTGCTCTGTTGTTTGATTTTTGACAGTGAATTTCTGTGTTCGCAGAGGGACACAGCAGGTGACGCGTCAGAGTCTGCTCTGTTGAAGTGTGTCGAGCTCTCATCTGGGAGTGTTCAGACTCTCAGAGAAAACAACCGTAAAGTGTCAGAAATCCCATTCAACTCAACTAACAAATACCAGGTTCACCTACAGGAAACACACACCCAAAGCTGTAAAGATCATATAGAAACAAATCATGTCGATGTCATACAGATATTGATTGAAGTAATAAATAATCCCCATCTCTGTCTCTCTCAGCTGTCTATTCACGAGATAGAGGAGAGTCCCACTGGACACCTGCTGGTGATGAAAGGAGCTCCAGAGAGGATTCTGGACAGGTAATCAATACCAGACATTGATACAGTGATACAAATAAGATGAATCAATAGCTGTGTTAATAATGAGACAACATAATTTTTATTGATTTATAACAGCTTAAATATTCATCATGAATCAATAGTTGCATCTAATATCTGTGATTATCGCAGTGTTGTTATAGTTAACCATTAAAACATCCTGCAAGTTCCATAGTTTAAAACGTCTTCCTCATTATAAACAAAGCATTTATTTGCAAGCTTCAAAAATGGCTCGTTTGGATATTGTAGGATTTGTGACATCACACGGGCAAATGTATTTGCATATGACTGCCTCCAGAGCAAGACACTGATGAATATGAAATAGACACTGATGTAGAATATAGAATAGACACTGATGAAGTTATACATCATCACACCATAGGCCCCGCCCACTGGCTTTCAGTCACTTATTGGCTGACATTTGCCTACACCAGATGCAAGCATCACCGTGTAATGTAAATGATTAAATAGTGCTTTGTCTTTAAATGATGGTTTTATATGGATAATTTTAACACTTAGTTGCGTTCAATAGAGGGTATGCATAGACATCACTTTCCCACCGGAACGCGCTCCCTCAGCTGGACTGAGTGACAAAAGAACCCGCTGCATGACTGGATTTGATAGGGGAAACTGCGAAAACACGAGTAAAACAAACGATTACACTAAAGGTTGGACTCGAAAGTGTTCCTTATGACATGTCAAAGAAATCTAATTAATGGATATTGACATGCAGCCAGGAGTCGTGTTTCCTGACATCTATATGTGCCTGATTTCAAAGCCGGGGAAATACACAAAGCAAATTGGCCTGTGAATGCTTTATATAAATACAATATAGGTAGGTCTAAACTGGAGTGATCACTTATATCAATTTTATATATTTCATCATATCATCCAGCCCTAAAACTTGTATAGTTTTTGTCAGTGTTTATTTAAAAACACCCAATTATGCAGAATATAAGATGATAAATATTTAATTGATGAGTTGTCAACACAATATATAACAATACAATATAAAGGGTATGATTTTACCCCAAAATCCAACATTTTGACACAAAATGATAACTGCAAAACATGTTTCTCTGCTGGAGTACAGCTGTTTCTGTGAACTGCAGTGACCTATTTGCTTCTTTGTTTCTGTAGCTTTCAGCATTCTGTAAAAAAAAAATACCTCAGATTTTGTGTCAAAGCTATTTGTACAGTCTTTCCCATTTTGGAAGTGTTTTGTTTGTTTTTTGCAGCATTCACACTGAAAACCAATGCTGCCACTCAGTCTTTTGCCACTCAGTTGGCGTAACCGTGGTGACATCGGTCGACGGTGACGTCATGTGAATACCCTCTATAGCGAGTGTGTGTTGATACTACATTTGACTTCAGCCAATCACAACAGTAGCCTTTTACTGACAAGACTTAAAAAATTATAATTTCAGAGATACTGTCAAAATAAAGGTAGAAAATAATAGTATATTTGTTTTTGTTGTTGTTATTTTTCGTTTTGTGCAAAAACTTTATTAACATTATAAGTTAACCTCATGGAACATATAAAATAACATAAATAAATATAAAATAATTAATAAAATAAAATAGAAATATTTATATAAATGTAAGTTGTAATGTAATGTTTATTGGAGTGTAATGTATAATGTGTGAAATTTTGTGATTCTAAATTGTATCGTGTGCATCAAGTGTATGTTGATGTTTATTGGATGTTGATTTCAGACTTGTCTGAAGTATCATATCATATATCCTGACCCCTGTAAATATAATTTCATTGATTTTTACTGTATTTATTGATGATACATCATAAAACTTATTTTTGACTACTAGCTGCTATTATTGTTGATCCATCAAAATTTCATAGCTGTGATTAATATCTGTGATTATTGACAGTCATTTTCATCTTTAATCAGTAGCTGTGAATATTGGTTGATTGTTCATCCAGGTGCAGTTCCATAATGATCAACGGACAGGAACTCCCAATGGACGATGACTGGAGGGATGCTTTTCAGGGAGCGTATATGGAGCTGGGTGGACTAGGCGAGAGAGTTCTGGGCAAGTCCTCAACTTCTTTCCTTAACTTCCTTCCTTAACTTCCTTCCTTCCTGTTTTAATTCTCTACCCTCTCTCTCTTTCAGGATTCTGCCACCTGTTCCTCTCTCCCTCACAGTTTCCGAGGGGGTTTGCGTTTGATAGTGAAGAAGTGAATTTCCCGGTCAACCAGCTCTGTTTCCTTGGATTAATCTCCATGATCGATCCGCCCCGAGCCGCAGTGCCAGATGCTGTAGGCAAATGCCGCTCTGCTGGCATTAAGGTATCCATTTTTAAGTTCCATTCATTCATCTACAGCATTTTGTGTCCAAGGTCAAAAGTGACTGAAATACATTTTTACAGGTTATCATGGTAACGGGTGATCATCCGATAACTGCCAAAGCCATTGCTAAAGGCGTCGGCATCATCTCTGAGGGCAACGAGACTGTGGAGGATATCGCTGAAAGACTTAATATACCACTGAGCCAAGTCAATCCACGGTTTGTGTGTTGAGTGTTTGTTTGAGAGTCTGGGTGCATATGTGTGTGTAAACTAAATCTGAATGGGTTTTTATCTGCTTTTATTGCTTCTTCACAGATAACGAAAATGGGCACTGTTCTGTGTGTGTGTGTGTGTGTGTGCGTTTCAGAGACGCTAAGGCCTGTGTGATTCATGGTTCAGACTTGAAGGACATGAGCGCTGAGTATCTGGATGATATTCTGAGGAACCACACAGAGATTGTGTTTGCTCGCACTTCACCTCAACAAAAACTCATCATTGTAGAGGGCTGCCAGAGACAGGTGTGTGTGTGTGTGTGTGTGTGAATGTTAAAATATCATACACTAGCGGTCCTATACAATAAATCTCACCAAATGCAAGCTAGACTCGAAATATCAGACCTCTGAATGTTTTATATTTACATTAATCTTAACAGATGCGTCTTAAAGGTGCCATTTGAAATTTTGTAATCCTTTAACATGAGTGTACACTTAAAAGATTAGTTCACTTTCAAATTAAAATTTCCTGATAATTTACTCACCCCCATGTCATCCAAGATGTCCATGTCTTTCTTTCTTCTTTCAAAAAGAAATTAAGGTTTTTGATGAAACATTCCAGGATTTTTCTCCATATAGTGGACTTCAATGGTCTCCAAACGGTTTCATTGCAGCTTCAAAGAGCTTTAAACAATCCCAGACAAGGAATAAGGGTCTTATCTAGCAAAACGATCTGTCATTTTCTAAAAAAAAAAAAAAAAAAAAAAAAAAAAATGGAGGGCAGTAATACACTTAGCAGCGTCTACACTGCCGGAATTCAAATACATAAGAAGAAGAGAGCTAGTTCAAGAAGAGCATTTATGGTTAAAACGTATATACTTTTTAATTTTTTTTTTTTTTTTAGAAAATGAGCGATGGTTTCTCTAGAAAAGACCCTTATTCCCCATCTGGGATCATGTAGCACGCTTTGAAGCTGCACTGAAACTGTAATTTTGACCTTCAACCATTTTGAGGCCATTAAAGTCCACTATAAGAGAATAATCCTGGAATGTTTTCATCAAAAACCTTAATTTCTTTTCGACTGAAGAAAGTAAGACATGGACATCTTGGATGACATGGGGGTGAGTAAATTATCAGGAAATTTTTATTTGAAAGTCAACTAATCCTTGAATATCTTCATTCAGCCTGCCTGACAGACTTTTTGACTCTAACTCTGATTGGCTGACTGGTCTTTTTCTCTGATTCTGATTGGCTGGCTCTGGCTGCAGGGTGCTATAGTGGCTGTCACAGGTGATGGGGTGAATGACTCTCCTGCTCTGAAGAAGGCTGACATTGGTGTTGCCATGGGAATCTCGGGCTCAGATGTTTCCAAGCAAGCGGCTGACATGATCCTGCTGGACGACAACTTTGCCTCAATTGTTACGGGAGTGGAAGAGGGTAAGAAAGAAGGAATATTAAGCATTAGTATCTCTAATGTTTTGAATTTCTGAAGTGCTTTATTGGCCTGACTGTTTTACACAATCATTAATGTAAACATTAAATTATTAAATTAAATTAAATCAAAACTGTTTTAGGTCGTCTGATCTTTGATAACCTGAAGAAGTCAATTGCTTACACGCTAACCAGTAACATCCCGGAGATCACACCCTTCCTGCTTTTCATCATCGCCAGTGTGCCTCTGCCCCTGGGCACCGTCACCATCCTCTGCATTGACCTTGGCACTGACATGGTGAGATATGCACACTCACACATGTGTGCATTCATTCAGTCTTACTTCCAATTCCTGTCAAGTGTGATACTAACCTGAGGCACCAGACACCAGACCATCTCAAAGACCTACACACACACACACACACATGAGCATCTTTGTCATCACTGTCATAATTTTCTCTCTCTCTCTCTCTCTCTCTCTTTCTCAGGTCCCTGCAATCTCTCTAGCTTACGAATCTGCAGAGAGTGACATTATGAAGCGTCAGCCCCGAAACCCCAAAACTGACAATCTGGTGAATGAGAGACTCATCAGCATGGCTTACGGACAAATCGGTCAGCCTCAAGTGCACTTGCACACAGATATCTGCAAACGCACACACATGGCCTTTATAAATCAATTATTGTAAACTTTGTAGTCTGTGAAGAATTTATTTGTGCTAACAAATGAACCTCAGATGTGATCATGCACCTATTATTTGATGTGTCACTGGGCTCACTTTGTGCCCTAGGCAAGATAAGACAGACCAAAGAAAAGTTCTTACTTTTATGTGTAATATAGGATACTGTAGTTTTAGGGTAGTTTCTTCTTTGTTGTAGGTGCGAGCATATTTTTACCCTCAATAATCAACTTATTTCTTTAAAGAAATAAATAGTTTTTGCATCATTAGTGTAATTGAAAAACCACTTTTGAAATCTGAGGGGGGTGAATATGACTCATGCTTCTGATTAATATTGTGAATAAAATACATTTTCTTGCTCTGCTGGGATAAAAGTAATTACATGTGTTTGTGTACTTGTGTTTATCTGTTTATCTTTTGTGTGTGTTTAGGTATGATACAGGCACTGGGAGGATTCTTCACCTATTTTGTGATCATGGCTGAGAACGGTTTTCTGCCTAGAACACTGCTGGGAATCCGACTGGATTGGGATGATCGTGCAGTTAATGACCTGGAGGACACTTATGGACAGCAATGGGTGAACGCAGATTTTTAACAAATATTAATACAGATTTTTAAAATGTTTTTGAAAGAAATCTCTTCTTCTCACCAAGGTTGCATTCCTGTGATGGCAAAGCTGAATATTCAGCATGTTTCAGCAATTCTTCAGTATCACATGATCCTTCAGAAATCATTCTAATATGCTGATTTAAAAGTATTAATTTATTCTTTAAAAATATTAATTTCTTTAAAATATACATTAAAAAAATAAAAACAATCACACAGGTTTATGTGATTAAAGGATTAGTTCACTTTTAAATAAACTTTTGCTGATAATTTACTCACCCCCATGTCATCCAAGATGTCCATGTCTTTCTTTCTTCAGTCGAAAAAAAAAATTAAGGTTTTTGATGAAAACATTCCAGGATTTTTCTCCTAATAATGGACTTCAATAGGCACCAAACGGTTCAAGGTCCAAATGACAGTTTCAGTGCCGCTTCAAAGGGCTTTAAACGATACCAGACAATGAATAAGGGTTTTATCTAGCGAAACGCTCAGTCATTTAAAAAAAATAATAAAAAAGTTTAAATTTTATAAGCACAAATGCTCACCTTGCTCTGTTCTGTGATGCGTGTTCGTGACGGCACGTAATACACAATTACGTTGAAAAGGTCACGCTTGACGTAGGTGGAAGTACCGAGTCAGTGTTTACAAGTTGAACGTGCAAATTAAGTCAAACGCCGTTTACAAAAAAAAGGTAAAACAACTAATGGTTTATCCATCCTGTGTTGTCACTGCCATCAGACTGTCATACCCTTCTCCATCATGGGGTCGCACAACGGACGCGAAGCTCAGCGTCGTCTCTGACAGCTCACAGGTATCGCACACCGGCCGCGCACATTATATACACGTGAGCTCAATTTTGAATCAACTCCTGATATAAGAGCTGCGCAATGGGAGTGTTTTACGTCAACAGGGAAACGTAACATATGCCTATGCTTTTTTATGCTTTAAGGCTACGTTTATTATACATTTTTAGACTTTATTCTAGCTGTTAAACTAAAAGTGTAAAACAGGCACTGAATGTCACCGCCGGTGTACATACACTCATAGAAAACAATGCGTTTGAATTTTAAAGACGTGGCGCGGGGCTGAGCTTCGCATCCGGTGTGCGACCCCCTTAAAACGCCTTTGCTCAGTAACGGTGGAAATCCATTTTGGCTGGTAATGCAGCTAGATGGAAACAGGGACTCACCGACTGATTCTAATGGCGGGATTGAAATGGTCCAGTCGTGGCAGCATTGAGATTCTTCCTCTGTTGGCAATGGTTGGCATTTGCCCACCTGTGCACCACCACATCTCGTTAGATCTTCGTCTGCCCGATGCTTGAGAGGTGTGTGTCGCCGCGTCTTCCATCCGTGTGTAGTCTCTTCCATCTGCCTAATTTCTTCCTCTGTGCAACGTTATTTCGGTTCAAAAAGGTAGGGCAAGGAGAAAAACTCATCTTTTCCTCGAAGTTCAAAATCATCTGACATTGTTGTTATACCTTTTTTTTTTTTGTAAACGGCATTTGACTTAGTATTTGCACAATCAACTTGTAAACACCGACTCCGTACTTCCACCTACGTCAAGCGTGACCTTTTCAACGTAATTGCGTATTACGTGACGTCACGAACGCGCATCACAGAACAGAGCAAGGCGAGCATTTGGGCTTATAAAATTTAAACTTTTTTATTGTATTTTTTTTAATGACCAATCGTTTCGCTAGATAAGACCCTTGTTTATCGTTTGGTATCGTTTAAAGCCCTTTGAAGCTGCACTGAAACTGTCATTTGGACCTTGAAACGTCTGGTGCCCATTGAAGCCCATTATAAGGAGAAAAATCCTGGAATGTTTTCATCAAAAACCTTAATTTTTTTTTTTCGACTGAAGAAAGAAAGACATGGACATCTTGGATGACAGGAAAGTATCAGGAAAGTTTATTTAAAAGTGAACTAATCCTTTAAGTGCAATTAATCATGCAGTTAATTTTGATACATTTGTATAAAATAAAATAAATTTACACACCAAATTCCTAAATTAATGTAAAAACAACATAAAGGAAGAACCTTTTAAAGGATTAGTTCACTTCAGAATTAAAATTTCCTGATAATTTACTCACCCCCATGTCATCCAAGATGTTTATGTCTTTCTTTCTTCAGTCAAAAAGAAATTAAGGTTTTTGAGGAAAACATTCCAGGATTTTTCTCCATACAGTGGACTTCAACAGGGTTCAACAGGTTGAAGCTCCAGATTGCAGTTTCAGTGCAGCTTCAAAGGGCTCACGATCTTAGCCGAGGAATAAAATATATATATATATATATATATATATATATATATATATATATATATATATATATATATATATATATATATATTTTTTTTTTTTTTTTTTTTTTAACCACAAATTCTCTTCTTGTGTATTGTGAAATCCTTTTAAATTTGTGATAATTGTGCACTGATAAGTGACAACACAAACTACAAAAACATATTTTATTATATAAACAGTTTATACGTAGAAAAATCTTAAGTTTTCAATTCATCAAAATAGCCACCATTAGCAGCTATCTGACCTAAACTGGGTTCTAATTGGTTCATTGTATTATAAACTTAATTTGCAATCAATTGTTGAAGGTATTAAGGTGTGCTGACCCAAAAATCTTTTACAAACCTGGGCCAAGTTTAAACCAGGTATCACAGCTGGCAAAGGGGCATGTCTGACTTTGACATGTGTGTGTGTGTATATATATATATATATATATATATATATATATATATATATATATATATATATATATTATATTTATTTATTTATTTTATTTTTTTTTATTGACCAATTGTTTCACTAGATAAGACCCTTATTACTAGTCTGGGATCACGTAGAACACTTTGAAGCTGCACTGAAACTGCAATTTGTATCTTCAACCCGTTGAACCCTGCTGAAGTCCACTATATAGTGAAAAATCCTGGAATGTTTTCCTCAAAAACCATAATTTCTTTTTGACTGAAGAAAGCAATACATGAACATCTTGGATGACATGGGGGTGAGTAAATTATCAAGAAATTTTAATTCTGAAGTGAACCAATCCTTTATAATAATAGTTTAATGCCATAATTTACCATTAAAATATTTAATTTGTAAGCCATAGATTTTAACATATAACAAGCCTAAATTATTGGACTTTTTTATATTATTTTAATAATCACAATTACAGAACATGATCAATTATATAAAATAAAAGTGCAGATTGTTTACACGCGTTATATTTAAAATGTGTGTATTTCATCATGTATCTATTTAAATATGTATGTTTCAGACTTATGAGCAGCGTAAGGTCATCGAATTCACCTGTCACACCTCGTTCTTCGTCAGCATAGTCGTGGTGCAGTGGGCTGACCTCGTCATCTGCAAGACGCGCAGAAACTCCGTCTTCCAACAGGGAATGAAGTCAGTGTGTGTGTGTGTGTGAGTGAGTGCATTTAGGAGTGTGATATTTGCATACATCTCTGTTAAATGCTATTCTCCGACCTGTGCTCTTATAGGAATAGGATTCTCATTTTCGGATTGTTTGCTGAGACGGCTCTAGCGGCCTTCCTGTCCTACTGCCCCGGTATGGACGTTGCCCTGAGGATGTACCCACTCAAGTAAGAGACACACACACACACACACACACACACACACACACACACACACTTGTACTCCAAGCTTTTTTTTTTTTTTTTTTTTTGCTCCTCCTTTCCTCACCTTTTCTTTTCTCCTTTTCCTATTTCTTTTGCAGGATTATGTGGTGGTTCTGTGCTTTCCCGTACAGTCTGCTAATCTTTGTGTATGATGAGATCCGTAAATTAATCCTGCGCAGGAATCCGGGAGGTGAGCACAGATGTTTACAAAGAACATTTCTGAGAACTTTCATAATAACCCATATTTGTAACCCAAATTTGTTCTCAAGTGAATGCACTATTTCTATACTTTGTTGTCTCCTTGTTTAAATTATGTATTCTGTAGGAATACTAGGCCAATAAAAACTCTATTTATGAATAAAACCTTACTACATAAACTGATGAATATTACATACGGTGCAGCAAATGTTTGCCAATATTACTATTTAAATTCAAGGTTCAAGAAATAATAATGCAGAATTACAGAGAATCTGTTGAGCATAGTAATTGAATCTTTGTGAATAGAGCTTTATTCTGCTTTTTTTTTTAACTCAGTTAATTAATTTAGCTCTTTCTGTCTTTTATTTTTAGGCTGGGTGGAAAAAGAGACCTACTATTAACAGGAATATGCAATCTTTGTGCATGACTGTTGGTGTGTCTGTGTGTAAAAGAAATAAAGAAAGGTAATGAGACAAATGAAGAATCAGACAATCATGTGACATTTATCATGTAAGACTGAATGTGTGTGTCTGTGTGTGCATATGTGGGTGTGTGTACATGCACTTGGCATAATCTGTTTACATGATGTATCCTGAATACCGTATCATTAACCTCAATAATTTGATGATTTAATAGCCAGCTAGGGTTCAGGATCATTAAATTTCTACTGAATTGATTTTTTGCTGTGAATTTATAACTTTTAGGCTGGTTATAGGCTTTCTTTTTAGAGTTAATTGACTTTGTTGTCACTTGTGTTTGAAATATAGTACATACATGATTCAAATAATTCATTTAATGTACTAACTTCATGATTTTGTTGGTGCTAATTTAATGCAAATGTATTAGAATTGTACTATAATAATGCTTTAATTATACTTCTATGATTCTATTTGAATACTTGTAAGAAATATAAAAAATACAATTTGACAAAAAATTGTGTGAATATCTGTAGATGTTTGACTTTTGTTTTGTAATATAATTCACTGTGCAACTCGAACATGAAATAAAAAATGGTTGAATAAAACTTTATTCTTGACTATTATTATTAAAACCTTCTATAAATATAAACGAGAATGCAAATTAAAGGGGACCTATAATGCCCCTTATCACAAGAAAATCTCTGGTGTCCCCAGAACGTGTCTGTGAAGTTTCAGCTTTTTGCCCCTATTTGGTTGTGAGCAAAAATACGCCGTTTTTTTGTGTCCCTTTAAAGGTGCCATCGAATTAAAAATTGAATTTACCTCAGCATAGTTGAATAACAAGAGTTCAGTACATGTAAATGACATACAGTGAGTCTCAAACTCCATTGTTTCCTCCTCCTTATATAAATCTCATTTGTTTAAAAGACCTCCGAAGAACAGGCGAATCACAACATAACACCCACTGTTACGTAACAGTCAGGATCATTAATATGTACGCCCCCAATATTTGCATATGCCAGCCCATGTTCAAGACATTACACAAGGGCAGCCAGTATTAACGTCTGGATCTGTGCACAGCTGAATCATCAGACTAGGTAAGCAAGCAAGATCAATAGCGAAAAATGGCAGATGGAGCAATAATAACTGACATGATCCATGATTACGTGATATTTTTAGTGATATTTGTAAATTGTCTTTCTAAATGTTTCATTAGCATGTTGCCAATGTACTGTTAAATGTGGTTTAAGTTACCATCGTTTCTTACTGTATTCACGGAGACGAGCCGTCGCTATTTTCATTTTTAAACACTTGCAGTCTGTATAATTCCTAAACACAACTTCATTCTTTATAAATCTCTCCAACAGTGTGTAATGTTAGCTTTAGCCACGGAGCATAGCCTCAAACTCATTCAGAATCAAATGTAAACATCCAAATAAATACCATACTTACGCGATTAGACATGCTGCATGACGAACACTTTGTACATATCCATTTTGAGGGTTATAATAGCTGTGTGAACTTTGTTTATGCAGTGACAGAGTCGAGAGCTCGGGAGGGGGCGGAGAGCGCGGGCAATTAAAGGGGCAGCAGCCTGAATCGGTACATTTCTAATTATGCCTCAAAATAGGCAGTTAAAAAAAATTAATTTCAAAAAATCTATGGGGTATTTTGAGCTGCAACTTCACAGACACATTCAGGGGACACCTTAGACATTGTGTAAAAAAACGTTCGATGGCACCTTTAAATGCAAATGAGCTGCTGCTTCCGGCCCCCTTTCCAGAAGAGGGTGGAGCTTTAACAGAATCACATGCAGCCAAAATAACGAATGTCAGTAACGTGTCCAGCCTTACAACTGGAGTTGAACACTGATGGAGAGACTCATAAAGAAGTTAGAACTTTTAGAATGCATCTGAACATTTCTGAATGGTTAGTGGATACATTTCTGTAGATGCTGTGGAGTTGATTCAACTCATCAACTAACATGTGCCGTCAACATGGCCTCACCTCCTTATTGTATGTTCTTGGGGGCAGGGATTATTTAAATTTTAGGGTTAGTGATGTCACTAACATGGCAAGAAGATCATTGTAGTCCCTACCAGCCATTTGTTGTAGTCCTAAAACAGCAAATTCTTTAATAGAAAATATCTCCCTTTACATTCGTAACTTTGCAGATGTTGTTTGTGCTTAAACAGAAACATTACACACTAACTAAAGTGAAATCATAATCAACCCCCCCTTTAACATAACCGACTATCCAATGTTATCACAATGACCTTATGGTTTGTAAAACTGACCTTTTTATTGATGCTCAAAACAATACACAAGTAATAACAAATCACAAAATACAAAAAAAAAAAAAAAAAAGAAAACGGGGGAATAGCCTATGAATTAAATATATTGACAAATTATGAGAATTACATGACACTGAAAAAAGGAAAATAATTGCAAATAGATGGCTTTTTTTGTTCTCAGAAAATTTAATTGAAAATATGTATTTTTCAAATTCTTTCACAAGGAGAGGTTTAGCATTTAAATTTATGAATGTGGAATTTAGCAAGTAAAAAGATCAGATAAATAACATAAAACTGACCTTTTTTGACTGAGCATAATCAACAAAGCCTAGTACCACATCCTTCCAAAACAACACATATTCATTTTAAATTTTATTCCTAATATAACCTAAAAAATCTTGCCAAAACATTTTAGTAAGGGACAAAGCCAAAAAAGATGAACTACTACAGTTTCATCAGAGTTGTCACAGAAGGAGCAACAGGAGGAAATATCCGTTTTGAGCTTTTTTTTTAGGTAAGTTAGTAATTTGCAGGGTAGCACTTGTGAATTATTACCCCTTTTACTTGAGAGATGTGAAAGGTGCATAATTGACCTTACCAAAATGGCGGAAGGCTTGTGATTTCGTCTGCAACATCCGGCTGCGTCACGTCCGAACACTCAAGATCAAAAACATGGCGTTGCTTCTAAGGTCAGTACGAACATGTTATTTTTAAAATGTGACAGCTTTGCTTTTTCTTTTGTTTCAGATGAAATTAGTCGTTGTGACGGTCTTTTTGCAATCATATGAGCTGGCAGTTTGACAGTCGTGATTTTGAGAGCTTGCGGATGTTAACGTATTGTACATGTAACAACACTGTGTACTGCACTTTGCTCTGTTATGGTCTTTATAGCCATGTTTTATGCTACAGCTTTTTTATTCTCAGTCAGTTTACTTATCTTTTAGCATCAAGTTCTTTTCATAATAATAATAGTAATCATTTCTTCCGTTGTTTTTGTTCATACTGTCTGCAAGGTCTTTTACACCAGAATCCTCTGTACGTTAAAATCATCAATTATGATAATTAAACATTAACTGAGTAGTATGTTGTGTGCCACATTATTTGTTATGTTCATATGTGCGAGCTCATCTCCAGCTCTGCTGGAGTCCTATCACTGTGTGACATTATTTCCATTAGTAGAGTTTTATCAGATTAACCATATTAGATGTTAATAATGATGCCTTGTTAGGTAACTTACATAACCAAACAGCAGGTCTGTGCTGTTATTGTGTTTTAAAGTGTTCTGTTACAGACATGAGTTAGGATATTTCTGAATGCGGCCCCTGGTTTACAATGTACCAAATACCCAGCTGCTTTAACTGTATACAAATGTGTGTTTGTCCATAAATTTATTAGTTTCATACTTGTGCCTGAAATTTATGGGTTTTTTCTGTTTTTAAGGACGGTGGCCCGACAGGGTCTGTGTTCGTCACGGTCAGAGTTTGGAATACTCTACAGACAGTAAGTACTTTTGTGTTTTCCCAACAAATTTTCACATTAAGAATTCATATTAAGCTGTAAATCTCCTTTCTCCTTTTGTTTTCCAGTGCTGTCCCTATGGGAACCACAGCGAAAGAGGAAATGAACAAGTTTTGGACAAAAAACACACGACTCAACAGACCTGTCTCACCACATATAAGCATCTACCAGTGAGTGTTACCACATCTACTTCTTGGAGTGTGTGGTGTGAGGGTTATGAATGGAATTAACTGTCCAAAAAAAATGATCAATGAATGTCTTTGGTGTTTACAGGTGGTCTGTCCCCATGATGATGTCAATCTCACACAGAGGAACAGGCGTTGCACTAAGTTCAGGTAGATAGAATATATTCTTGGCTTTCGATGATGCCTCTAAAGGCCCGTTCACACCAAGACGATAACTATAATGATAACTGGTACCGGTCAAAAGTTTGAGACACATTACTCTTTTTAATGTTTTTTTAAAGAAGTCTCTTTAAGCCTGCATTTATTTGATCAAAAATACAGAAAAAACAGTAATATTGTGAAATATTATTGCAATTGAAAACAATGGTTTTCTATTTTAATATACTTTAAAATATAATTTATTTCTGTGATGCAAAGCTGAATTTTCAGCATCATTACTCCAGTCTTCAGTGATTATGCTGATTTGATACTCCGTTATTATCAATGTTGGAAACTGTTGTGCTGCTTAATATTTTTTATAACCTGTGATACATTTTTCAGGATTTGTTGATGAGTAAAAAGTTAAAAAAGAACAGCATTTATTCAAAATAGAAATCTTTTCTCACAATATTAGTCTTGACTATCACTTTATATCAATTTAACACATACTTGCTGAATAAAAAAAAACGAGCCCAAACTTTTGAACAATAGTGTATTTGAACAATAGTGTATATTCGTCAAAGAATTCTGAAAAAAAACTATCACAGGTTATAAAAAAAAAAAATATTAAGCAGCACGACTGTTTCCAACATTGATAAATCAGCATATTAGAATGATTTCTGAAGGATCATGTGACACTGAAGATTGGAGTAATGACTGATGAAAATTCAGCTTTGCATCACAGAAATAAATTATATTTTAAAGTATATTATAATAGAAAATCATTTTTTCAATTGTAATAATATTCACAATATTACTGTTTTTCTTCTGAATTTTTGATCAAATAAATGCTGCCTTGATGAGTATAAGAGACGTATTTTAAAAATATTAATCGTCCCCTTGGAATAATAGGATTCTATCTGCATTCTGAGCAGTTCTGAGATATTGAACTTCAAAGTTTCTGCATTCCATTGGACTTTGTAGATAGAACCTTTTTGTTTTCTAAAAAAAAAGTCCCAAAATGTACACAACATTTAAAAAAAAAAATCACATAATATAAATAAGTTGTCACAGAATAAGAATATGTGAATAACTCAATTTTGAATGAGTCAATCAGAATTCAAAGAGCTTAAGCATTTCAAGCGGCAGACGACAAAGCTGCAGTGTGTGCTTACAATAGACTGAATGTTATCATAAACTGCCATTGACACATGTATAATTATCGTTCTTGCTGACTTTTAAAGAATAAATCCTGTTGTGTTCATGACTAAATGGTTGCATTTTAATATTAAATAATGTTGTTGATCTTTTTGTCTCAGGAATCTCTGCGTTTGCACTTGCTGCGTTGGTTTTACCGGAGAGTTATCCATATTACCTTGATCTCATTCACTCCATGTCCTTTGGGCCCCAGTTCCTTGCTTTCAGCAAATTTGCTCTGGCTTTCCCAGTGTCTTATCACACCTTCAACGGCATCCGTCATCTGGTACATGCACACACACAAATTAATGAAGTATATTCACACACTCTCTGGCTCTCATAATGACAGTGTAACCAGTTGTATGTGACCAAACATGTGATCAAGTGTAAAATTACAACTTAGACAACAGGTCAAGTTTGGGAGCAGTAAGATTTTTTTTTTTCGAAGAAGAAAATACTTTCATTCAGCAAGGATGGATTAAAGAATCCTGCAAAAAATGTGTCACGGTTTCCATAAAAATATTAAGCAGCACAACTGTTTTCAACATTGATTATAATAAGAAATATTTTTTGAGCCTTAAATTAACATATTAGAATGATTTCTGAAGGATCATGTGACACTGAAGAATGGAGTAATGATTTAATTGAATTTTAAAATATATTAAAATAGAAAACAGTTATAAATAAATAAAATGCAATTTATTAAAAAAATGCAACCTTAGTGAGCATAAACCTTTTTCAAAGAAATCTTACTGACCCAAACTTTTGAAGTTTCTGTAGTGTATATTCAATATTTTTAATGTCTATTCAATGCTTTACTCATTACCAGAATAATGACTTATCCTTTTTGGAGACTGTTCTCAGCAAATATTAATATTAATTAGACTTATTATTCAGCATATCATGCAGTTCACTCTTTTTTCATGAGCCCCAATATAGATCATACTTTGTTTCATATCTCTTTTTGTCTCTTTTTTTCAGATGTGGGATGTTGGGAAGGGTTTTAAGATTCCTGAAATCTATCGTTCTGGCTACATTGTCATTGCTCTGACTATTCTCACATCAATTGGTCTTGCTGCCATGTAAATCCAAGAGACACACAAATGAAGAAAATGTGGAAGTAGAGAAGGTGGTGTTATTTTGTTTATCTGTCCCAGAAGTGGTCTGTAAGGACCAAATTCATTAATATAAAAATTAAAATATTTACGTCTACACAAAAAATGTCCTCAGTGTTTTTTTTTTCCCATGTTAAAGGGTTAGTACATCCAAAAGTGAAAATAATGTCATTTATTACTCACCCTCATGCCGTTCCACACCCGTAAGACTTTCGTTAATCTTCTTAACACAAATTAAGATATTTTTGTTGAAATCTGATGGCTCAGTGAGGTCTGCATAGCCAGCAATGACATTTCCTCTCTCAAGATCCATTAATGTACTAAAAACATATTTAACTCAGTTCATGTGAGTACAGTGGTTCAATATTAACATTATAAAGCGACGAGAATATTTTTGGTGCCCCCCAAAAAACTTCCTGAAGCAGTGTTTTGAAATCGGCCATCACTATATAAGTCGTTTTTTTTTTTTTTTTTTTGTGGAACGGCATGAGGGTGAGTAATAAATGATAGAATTTTCATTTTAGGGTGAACTAACCCTTTAAATGACTTGCAGCTGAAAGCATTGCACATGGAACTTGGCATTTGCAATGAACTTTACAGCAATATTCAGAAAATATTCAGGAATGGTCTTAGCATTTCCTAAAACATTTGCCTTGTTTTTCTGTGTCATTGCAGTATTTCCAAAAATGTTGACCTTTGCTTGATTTCACTTCCATTTTGGGATAAATAAAATTAAACCTCTAGACTCTAGACAATAGAAGCTCCTGGCAAATCAGTACTCTGCACCAAAACGGACAGATTCTTTGGCATTTATGTTATTTCCTCCCATCATGACTTAATTTTGACATAAAGAGGTCTTCATAATAATAATAAGCCATATAAAGCATCTATAATACTATGTTTTAAGACAATGCATAAATTATACATTTATATGTGTTGCCTTTGTGTGTAATGATAACGGCAATTATAATGTTTCATAGTAACTAATAGTAAGAGAGAGTGATTAGAATCTTGTTAATAATTTAAACAAACCCAAATGTTGAAGTCTGGCTGCACAGGTTAAATTATTCTCCGCAAATCTTGTTCACCTGAATGATAATGTCAAGGATGGCTGTGGGCTTTTTCATTTAAATGGTAATGTCGTAAAATGGATTGGTTTGGATTACAGACTACACGTAATCACTACACTGAATGTTTATTGAAAAACTCCATCCTGGAGTTCTAAAGCACCTGTTCTCTCATCATTTCCCTTCCCCTTTTACTAAAACACTAATTCAGGAGAGAAGTTATTTATCTGTGTCTTAAAGTAGAAGGCATTTCCTTTGACTTGTGGTCAAGAATAAACAAATTGTGTTCAGTTTCAGTATTGCATCAGGTTGGTTTATATGGTCTTTTCAAACTCAGGGGTCCTCTGAAAATATTAGTCAATTTTACAATGTATTTTTAGGGATGTCAGTTTTCATATTCACTTAAAATATTAGTTAAATGTTTAACAGTGTCATTGTTACACGTTACATGTAGTAATAACTAGAAATTATGCATAATGCAATTCACCCTAAACCAAACCCTCATCCTAACCCTATAGTAAGTATGTGTAGTTAATTATTATTACTCAGTACTTAAATGTATAATTACACTGTAATAGTGACCTTAAAATAGTGTAACCATAATGTTTAACACATTTACCAAATTTGATATTCTTACTGTTTTTTTTTTATTTTGCTTTATACATACTGGTCAGAAACCATGATTGATGATTGATTGTGACTTTTTTTTTTTTTTTTTTTCTGGACGTTTCAACAATAGAAATAAAGAAACATGTATCCTTGGTCTCTCACTGTCTCTATATTTTTGAGTGGGAAAAAGATATTGAATTATTAGTTTCTCTTAACTTATAACTTATATGTGGTCAATAATTATTGTAGCCTACTGTATTACAGAACATTTCCTTCACACTGTTGTCTTTATCTCCTGGGGGTTGGATGGCACTATTCTCTGCAAAGTGCCTTTGGAACAATATTTACTTTGAAAAGTACTATACAAATTGAATTGAAAAGGTTCAAGTGTTCTGTTGGTGGAGAGAAGACACAGCTAGCCGAGTGTTTTCCTTTTACAACAGTAGCCTATACAAACTAATTATTTAATGTCTTTAATATAATCTAAATGGGTCTTTATGAATGAAAAAAGCTGTCTTAAAATTTTAAGTAAAACTATATATATTTATATTCTAGCAAGTGAGTCATATTTGGTGGTCACTGACGAAACAAAGCTTGAAACCCCTTGATAAGCTATGATGCGCACGCGATTTAATTTTTACAATACGGCTAATTTGGCAGCAAACAAATAATTAGCCTGCTATTTATAAACAGTATGATACATAAATAGAGACACGGTACACAAAATGACGCTTTTCAGGTAATGATATTAATTTTCCTGATGAATTGTGTTTACAGTGTTCCAGAATGCTGGCACAGACTAGAAGTAAAGCTCGTGAAATAATTGGTGTGTTTGAGCTGTGGTAGTAGTCTGAATGACATTGTGGCGTTATAGAGTTTCTGAGATTTAGTTATCGTTGTTGTTTTTTAAGAACTGATAAAAATAAACCTTGATAATTTTGTTTTCGGTTGCTGAGGGCGGATGTCCGATCTTTCCGCACGACGTCAAGGCGAGAGAGGAGCGCGCGCCCCCTAGCGGGACACGACGCAATTACATCACGAGCATTGAACTGGTCCTGATGCTGCAGGATGCTGTATTGATGCAGAATATGACCTCACTTTACGCTGCATCATGTGGCTCAGTCTCTGTGGCGCAATGGAATAGCGCGCTGGACTTCTAATCCAGAGGCTCCGGGTTCGAGTCCCGGCAGAGATGAGTCGGAAATGACGCCATCAGCGGATGATGGCTTTTTTTATTATTATTATTATAAAATAAATGCATAAATAGGTAATGTGATGCTCAACTGTCACTTCATCGCAGAGGATGCAATGCATATTACATTTTTGTGAATGAACCTTCTCTTTTATTGTTTTTATAAACATTCACAATTACAATTTTAAAAGCCTTTCTCTCTATATTTCCACAGTTAAAGAGATGCAACGGTTTGGTAACTCGCACTACATAGTCAGCTCCATTTCTAATACAGTAAAAAATGCAATTTTTCTTTTTTAACGCATTCTTGTCCCTTTTGCCCTCTCAAATCAGTTCAGCTGTAATATACTTGTCTTTGGTCTTGCCAATAAAGTCTCTCTAACGTGAAGAGAATTATCCTGAATGGCACTGGGGAGAGAGAAAGAGAGAGAGAATGAGAGCCTGCCAGAGAGATGGAGAGAGACATCAGTGTCCTATTGATTTTCCAGCGAACTATGTGATTGGCTCTTCCTGGTCATTATGGGATAGAAATAGAGAGGAATCTCACTTGTGCACTGTGTGATCAAACTCTACAGGAAATCCTCATCCAGGAAACCCTCCTTCGCTCTATCATTCATTTATTTGAATTGAAGGTGTGAATGTTCACCAGGTTCTCAGTCATTCATTTATCCACTTTGAGCTCATTTTCATCCTCTCACACAAGGCAATTTCACCAGCATCAACCTGCGCTGAAATTTTTTTTCTGCAATTTTGCAATTCATATGTGATTTTGGCCCATGCTGCCTTGTTCATCACCTCTTTTTCTTTCCTCTCCACAGGCAGTCTTATCTGAGAGAGGGAGAGGGAGCGATGAGGGCTCATTTTAATGCAGTATTTGATTTTAGATGTTCAGCAAGTCATTAAACTGATAATTGAGACGTTCTACTCATATTATCCCTGTCTTCCTGTCTCCCTCGCACTCACAGGCCGGTCGGAAACTAGGGTGTTGGTTTCTGCGCTTCTGGACAGTCGCACGTCGAAGAAAAAGAATTGCGCAGGTCACGGGCGAGCGCGCTCGACCGCGTGGACTGTCACAGCTCTGCGGATAATGACGTCAGCGTCTCTATAAAATGATGAAATGGGCATGGGCTCTGTTTCCAAACACTAGAAACTGAAGGTACGCCGTCCGGCGCTTCACAGCCTGAAATATTGTTGTGTAAATATCTTCTCAATCTGATAGGCTGAACTATTTCGTTGTTGAATGATGTAACCGGGCGCTTTCTGGGAATACCGGAATGCTCGCAGTACAGTCTCCTGACCAGTAGATGTAACTACTGTCTCATGCGTATCAGTGATGGAGACCGTGCTGACAAGCTGGGATGATAACACTACTGTATCTTTTATTTACCGCATAAAGAGATTAATTTTCCACTGTCTAATCTATGTCATGCTTTATTCACTCCGTGAAATGAATAAAAGCCGACAGACTGGGGGCTGCTGACATTAAACACACAAGTATGTAGTTATTTGGGCCGGAAGTGTCCCGCCCCGAGGCTCCGGTTGGCTGCTCGAGCCACCGCCACGGTGACCGAGTCGCTGCTCTCTCGGGGTATCTGCCTCTCGTGCAGTCGTCCATGTTTAACCCCGTGCGTCCCCCGCACCGCACAGCGAGTAATCCGCGTGCAGAACTAATCCTTAAATCCTCTCGCGAGCGAGTCGCAACGCCCTCCCCTCCTCCCATCCTCTCCTCTCCTCTCGCGCGGGCCTCCCGAGCAGCCGGCGGGGTCTCCAGAGCCCGGCTCGCGCGGGGACTCTATTCACGAGACCACACCTCGCGCCGCCACCAGCCTGAATGAGGGGGAACTTCACGAAAACATCGTCTTGCTCACATTTAACCCCGAAATAAATAAATAAAAAGTCAAATAAATTATGTTTTGGCCAAACGTAAGCCTATTTTTAGGACCATAAAGATTTATTGTGACACTATTTACAAAGCCTAGTAGTTGTTGCAGACTCAGATTCTTTTATTTGATTGTGAAGTTAACTATTTGAGTCATTCATTCATTCATTCATTCATTCATTCATTCATTCATTCATTCATTCATTCATTCATTCATTCATTCATTCTTTTCTACCTGATTAAGTTTATAAATTGCACAATTTAGTGTGCTTTTTGTGGCAGCCAACACTTTGCTGTTCGTTCGAATATGTTTGCAGGAAACTTATCTAATACTTTTTGCGTATTTAGGCTACTCAGCAGTAATTAATTTCTCATATTTTTAAATTTTGCATGTTATGCTAAAGCTGCTAAATATAAAATTACATTTGTGACCATTTAGATCACAAACAAATGTGCATAAATGATAAATTATTATTCATTAAGTATTTTATATTGTTCTTTAATGTTTTAGTGTAATGTTTAGTCAAAACAAAATAAATATGACAATTTATTTATTTCAAATTTCGGACATAAACAATGTTATCAACAACAGCAATAATTAATAATAATAATAATATATCAGGCAGTATGGTCTAGCCCTGCTATCCAAATGGTACGGCCAAATCGTATTAAAATCCCCACCCCTCCCCCTCCACCCCCCGCGCCTCCCTCCCTTCCTCCCTCTCTCTCCCTCCCTTTCTCGGTGCTTTCAGACAGACTGTTTTGCTGCAGTGAACGGTAGCCGTGGAGAGAGGAAAAAGGCAAGAAAAACAAGAAGACAGCGGAGGGCGGAACGAGAACCAAGACAGACAGATCCATTGGGACCTTAGCGTGAGCGCCAGCAGGCATAGACGGGTCCAACACTCCAGAACCAACGGGCATCACGAGGAGCGCTTACATCGGTGCGTATTGTAATCTGCCCTCCTTTTGAGCTCACAGACACGCAGGGGTATTATTGTTGTTGGCGTCCTGGCTGGCGGCTTATACAGATGGGGGGGAGACACCTGTCAGGTTTGTAAATAGGGGCACGCTCGTGCTCTGGAATGCGCCTGCATCCGCGCGCGCCTCTCCTGACGGGCGCACCGGGCAGAAAATCGTTCAACGAGCTCGGAGGTGTTAAACTATGAGCGAAGGGAAGGGGGTTGATGTTAAAGCGTGCTTAGGCTTACTGTTAATACGCCGATGGTTGCTTTGCCCTCTCGCGTTTCCTCTACCCTCCCATTCGCGGGCTTTACCAGCATCCCTGCCGCTCCTTCTGCATTCAGCTCGGAGTGTGTGCACCTGCTACTGTTTTCCGTGGTTCGGTGGGGCGTCCCGGTTGCGCGGGTGAGAACGGGACTGGTACTCAGCGGGAGAGAGAGAGAGAGGGAGGGAGGGAAATAAAGAGGAGAAGTGCGAGAAAAGAACCGATGAGTGAGGGAGGCGGCGCGGGTGGCTCCGTTTCGGGTCGCGTGTCATAGAATTGCTGAAGGTATCATCACCTCATGCCGACAGTCGCGATGAGGCGAGGCTTCGCTGCTTGCGCTGAACATCCACAGACACACACACAGTTTGACAGCCACTGTCCGTCCTTGCCTCCCTCTGTAGTTGCACAACAATACAGAGCATCTCTGCGAGAGCGTCCGCCCGCCCCGCAGGCAACGCACAGTTCAAAAAAGCGCACTAAGAGAGAGGAATAGGCAACCAGCGACCTGGACTATTGTGTGAGTGCGCGCGCGCGTGGTTGTGGCCAAGGGCTGCGCGCTGAATTCTCAACGGGCGACAGGTGCACCTTCCTCTCGCGCGCGCAGCAGTCAGAGAGTAGGAGAATAATGAGAGAGGTGTTAAAGGCTACCGCGAGGATTTTCGCGGGCAGAACTCTACAAATCTCAGTTCTTGTCAGGCATGTGCGCCCGCTTTTGTCGATTCACAGTCGTTTTCTGGGTTACTGAGTGACGAAGGGAATGTTTTCGATCGCTGCGTCACATCACACACTGCGAGTGACACGAGACGATTAATGGAAGCATTGGGGCAGCGCGTGAGTGAAGTGTGTGTGCTCAGCATCAATGCGACCAATAGGCGCGCTCCGTCTGTTAATGAGTGTGTATGTGTGTGTCCTTTCTTCCAGTCAGCGCTTCGGTGAGCTTCTCCACTTCTCCTGGCCTCGAGAGGACTATTGAGTTTTACGTACTGGACGGATGAGCGGGATGCGCGCGCGTCAGAGTATGACATTCCCGTCATTCCAGCGGGCCGCTCTCAGGGCTCTCACGGCCTTGACGATGCTTCTCGCGACCTCCGTTCGGAGCAACTACGTTTTCGGTAAGAAACCCCCCTCTCTGCACTCCCTCTGCTCCTCCCTCATGTTTTCAGTGTTTTCTGTTTTTACAAGGGAATCACAGAGCCGTTAATAAGCTCGTGGGGCACAGAGGAGCCTCCCCCTCTTCTCAGCTCCAACGGAATTTTCTGCTGTGTTGTTATTTTGAGAACAATAGCACATCTATCTATCTATCTATCTATCTATCTATCTATCTATCTATCTATCTATCTATCTATCTATCTATCTATCTATCTATCTATCTATCTATCTATCTATCTATCTATCTATCTATCTATCTAATCTTCTCAGTCATTTCTCAAGCATTCTTAAAAAACATCAAAAACCATCAAAAAAATCATTTTTCTTAGTATGAAAAACATTTACAAAACTTAAAGAAACTTTTTTCCACTATAAAGAACCGTTTGTGGTTCCATGAATGTTAAAGGTTCTTTGTGGAACAGTAGATGCCTTTATTTTTAAGACATACACAATGCAGGCAATTCTAATGAAGTTTATTATGAAATCACAATTTTTTAATGAACTTGGAAGGATTGCAGCTCAGATGAACTGATGAGTGGAGATCATAGATGCTTTTATTTTAGTATAGTTACACCACACATCGAGAACAGATCTATCTATCCTCAAGCACATGTGCATACATTACACAACTTATCGAGTTGGACTGAATCAGTCTTCTGGCTTGTGTAGGTGTGTGGCTATTACATTGGTCCTCTATGGAGTTTAGGACTGAACAGCATCTTTATCAAACCTTTTCATTATAAAATCCTTTTTCATAATAAAGTTTACATTTTGTTCAGTAAGGAAGGCAGCTTTTGTCCGGTTCATTGTCACTGTTTCAGCAGACTGATGAGTGGATATCATAAATGCTTTTAATGTTTAGTTGAAGTATAATTGCTATTGCACAAGTGTACATTACACAATCACAATGAGTTGGAGCGAATCAGTCTACAGGCTTGTGTGGGTGTATTGTTACTCTCTAGAGTAACTCTCTGAACAGATCTTTATCAAATGTCCAACATTTTTAGATAAAATTTGGAAGATTATTCATGAATGATGATTGTAATAGAGTTTCCCAATTCATTAAGTGTGAACTGGAGATTTGTGTTGAGATGTTGGATTTAGAGAGATGGTGTCATTTGAATACTTTCTTTCTTTCTTTCTTTCTTTCTTTCTTTCTTTCTTTCTTTCTTTCTTTCTTTCTTTCTTTCTTTCTTTCTTTCTTTCTTTCTTTCTTTTTATCGATCCTGATCTCATCCTTTCTCTCTCACACACACACAAACACTTAAACTCTGTCAGCTGTTTTTGCTGCTCACTGCATTATTCATTATTGTCCTTTTTGTGCTTTTGCATATCCACTAACCCTGTGCATCCTTAATGCGAATGTGAGCATATGTGCAGGCTTTATGCATATGTAAGAAACTCATACTTTGGTTTATATGCAGTGGAGCGGATTGTTTGAGAGTATGTATAGGTTGTTTGATTGGTGCATATATGTGTATGAGCATGTTGAATGATGTATCCAAAGTGGGAAACAGTATGTCTTTGTTCCATATGGTGTGGTCTGTGACTGTAAGATTTACATTAAATTACTTGTGATGCTGGTTCCACCTGCTTTCGAAAACCTTTCCTTCCCTGACATAATCAATCACTGTTGTACAAAGTCAACCACCCACCTTCTATTTCAAATTTCTGTTATTTTGAACTATAAAGCAGCACACCAGCACACCTGAAAAGTTTCTCAAGCACCAAATTAGCATATTAGTATGATTTCTGAAGGATCATGTGACAATGAAGACTGGAAAAGACTGAAAATCCAGCTTTGCCATCACAAAAATAAATTTTAAATAGGTCTATTAAAATAGGAAACATTTAAATTGTAATAATATTTAACTATATTTCTGCTTTTACTGTATTTTTGGTAAACTTTAAGAGAAAAAAAATCTTAAAATCTCATGTTTAAAATGAAATTAATTTAAAAAATGTAAATTGGATATATTCATTAAAACAACAGCGTCGTAGTGGAGCAAGTGGAGCTAAGCGGGCTTTTTCAATTCATTCCTATGAAAGCTGAGCAACAGGCTCGAGCAGGGAATCATGGGTTTGACAGTGGATCGGAGAACACATAGAGAGTAATCGAGAGCATCCAAAAGTTGAGAAATGTCAGGTGAAAACAAGAGGCGGCAGGCAGCCACTCGCTATGAGTTGCAGGTCTGAGCTTTTCAAAATTTGCAGTCTGTGCTGGTGTTTCTGCTGAGTTTAGTGCATAAATCATTGTTTACATATTACAATGGTTGGGTTAATAAAAGTATATTAAACTGACAACATAGCCTACCTATTGGCATTAGTAAACAAAGCTTTTAATCTGTAATCGCGTGTAGGCTATATATGATTCTGGGTAAATTGAGGATGATTTTTTTCAGGATTTTTGTTTTGTTTTGTTTTGATTCAGATAGAGATCACAATTCTCCCATGATTCTCTAAACAAAATAACATGTAGTTTGTTAGATGTTCTGACAAAATGTTATTTGCTGCATTCAAAAATATTTAATGAATTTGATTTTCTTTATTTTCATGAATGATTCAATGACTCATTCATAAAGACTTCACTTGTTTTATTACTGAATGAATCAGCGTTTTTGAACGGATCTCTTGAATGAACGATTCGATGAAAACTACATTTTAAAGCGGACCTATAGTATAATGCCAAGTCTCTGGTGTCCCTAGAATGTGTCTGTAAAGTTTCATCACAAATCATTTATTATAGCTTGTAAGCCTTTCACGATAACTACTTTTTGTTCTGTGATATATTTCCCCAGAATTAATTGCGACATGCAATATTATTATTGTCATTGTAAAAACATTTTATGCCACTGAATATATAATCATAATATAACAGCAGGCCTACACACTTTCAAATGACAATGAACTTAACTCTTAAGAATATTTAGATACTGGAATTGAAGTGTCAAAAAAATAATAATGTTGAATAAATAATAAATAAACCTTTCCTAACAAAAACTGCAAAATAACAATTAGAAAAAAACACTTTTTCCCTGACCTTATTTTCTCAGTAAAGTAAGGGTACACGCTTTTCTCAGATGTCCATATGAACAAAGACACAAGATTTAGACACAAGACAAGATTTAGCAGTCAGATATGACCTTGTTTTTCTAGACGCGTTTGAAAAACTTTTAAACCGGGTATACTTCAGCGGTCCGCGTTTGTGCACCGTCCGGATGATGTAATTTTCGTCATGTGGACAACACCCCATCCGCGCACAGCCCAATTTTCGAGACGGTGCGGACGGTGCGCATGCAACAGCGCATACGCAAGCAGGAAAGAAGAGTCCACTAGTTGGCAATACGTGCAGTACTGAGCATAATGTGCAGTCGTCGAAGAAGAGTGTGTAAAGAACGCATGCATGTCTTCTACATCGTTTTTGATTCCTGTTCTCTTGGTGTATCTTCTGAACTATGTTGCAATGGTGGCTGCACTGTTTTTCTTCTCCGATCCTGCCCAGCGAATGTCCGGTTGTCTGGTAATAGTACATCCTTGGTTTAGTATACTTTGAAAGACTGCGCACGTGCCGCATCCAGGCGCGGAAAGTGAAGTATACCCCGGCTTAATAGCTTGTCAAAATTGCCCCTATTTGAGTGTGAGCAAAAACATGCTGTTTTTTTGTGTCCCTTTAAATGCAAATGAGCTGCTGCTCCCGGCCACTTTCCAGAAGAAGGCGGAGCTTTAACAGTTCACGCTTCGGTTGTTCAACAACAACTAAGCTGGAGAATCTCACGCTGTCGAAATGATGATTGTCAGTAACGGTGTTCAGCCTTACATTGTTCAAACTGGAGTCAGACACTGATGTAGAGACTCAGGAAGAAGTTACAACTTTTAGGATGCATCTGGACGTTTCTCAATGGTTAGTGGATACATTTATGTAGTTGCTGTGGAGTTGATTCAACTCATCGACTAGCATGTGCCATTTTGTGCAAATCCAGCATTGAATTGACTCTCGTTTGTGAAGCAGTCCGGCGTAAAATGACGGCATGGTAACAACACTCTACTACAACTCTTCCTCTTCTCTAAAGCAGCCCAACATGGCCTTGCCCCCTTTGTTGCTTGTTCTCGGGGGCAGGGTTTATGTAAATTTTAGGGTTAGTGATGTCACTAACCCAGGAAGAAGCTTGTTGTAGTCCCTACCAGCCGTTTGTTGTAGTCCTTAAACAGAGTATTCTTTAAACTCAAAAATCAAATATTTGCATTGAACTTTGAGCAACATAACTTTGCAGATGTTTTTATGCTCTAACAGCAACATTAAACACTAACAAAAGTTAAAAAAAGTGAAATCATAATCAACCACCCCTTTCACTTGTCGCCACCTACTAGTGTAACAATGTAATTGATTCAATCGTTATTTGAAGTATCAAGTTACTTTTAAAAGGTGATTTACTCTATTTTAATTGCTAATTGCTATGGGTGCACGTCTCAATTTAAAGGATCCTTGGAAGGCAGCATTCGTTTCGTGACCTTCATTCTGCCTGTTTTGAAGGATGCATCAAGTGTATCCTTCGCATCCTCCAATCACCTGAAATCCTTTGCACATACTGTATTACAATTCACAAAAACAAAAAAGCAGAAAATTATTAGGCACTGAGCTCAGATTTCACTACATAATGCAAGACAAAAAATTTGGAGATAAAGGCATTATGTTTTGTTTTGTTGTAAATTAATCACATAATTCTAAACTGAGACCACAGATGTCCTAACTACTGCATTAATGGAAGGGAAGTTAGTATAAAGATTTTAAAATAAAATATTTTTCAAATTATAATTTTAATAGTATTCTTGGTATTCTCGTCGATTCATAACATTAAAGGATTAGTTCACTTCAGAATTAAAATCTCCTGATAATTTACTCACCCCCATGTCATCCAAGATGTTTGTGTCTGTCTTTCTTCAGTCAAAAAGAAATAATGGTTTTTGAGGGAAACATTCCAGGATTTTTCTCCATATAGTTAACAGTTTGAAGGTCCAAATTGCAGTTTCAAAGGGCTCTACATGATCCCAGCTGAAGAATAAGTGTCTTGTCTAGTGAAACGATCGGTCATTTTCTAAAAAAAAAATAAAAATGTATACTTTTTAACCACAAATGCTTGTCTTTCGCTGCTCTGCGATGCGCCACGCATTACGTTGAAAAGGTAACGCGTGACATAGGCGGAAGTACCGCGGTAGGGTGAAAAACTCATCTCATTTTCTACTCCAACTTCAAAATCGTCTGACATCATTGTTTTACCCTCTTTTTTTTTTTTGTAAAGGCCGTTTGACTTAGTTTTTGCACATTCGCTTTGTAAACACTTGCTTGGTTCTTCTGCCTACGTCACGCGTGACCTTTCTAATGTGATTACGTAATGCATTTGTGGTTAAATAGTTTAGCTTTATGGTGACTTATATTGCTGTTATTCTTAATAACTATTGCTATGTTTTAACATTTGTTAAGCTATATTGTAAGTTGAAAGCTCTACTAAAGCATTACAAACAGGAAACAAGATCATGAGTAATTGTGTATCAGGAATCAGGATATAAGTTTTTCAGGTCTTCACTCATAGTTTCTTGAGTAGGCTGCAAGTGTGTGTGAGAGAGAGAGTGTTCAGATGTCCAGTCATGGTCTCTGATGTGTTGGCTACGTATTTGAATTTGGCTGTATGTGTGAGAGACAACTTCTCACTTTGGTCTCTGAAGTGTGTATTTGTGTGTGAGGGATATCCAGTTCATCGCTCATGGTCTCTGAAGTGTATGTGTTCATGGAGTTTTCATCTCTGATGTCTGTGTGTGTGCTTGTGTTGCTCATTGATGTGTGTGTGTGACTTGTAGGACAGATCACCCGTAGCCTCCGATATGTGTGCTACATCCTCTGTGACAAGTCTGCGAGCAGCTCAACATGTGGTGGAAGCATCTGGATATCCTCCATAACCTGCTTGATAAATTCTGAAAGGTCATTTTAAAGAGGACGGCACAGCTCTGGGGCTCATTTCGTAGGGCTTAACAACTGTGCATCACAGATTCATCAAAAGAGGCACTGCAAGGGAAAATGAGCCTTTTTGTTTGTTTGCGGCATTGCGTGGCTACAGGCGCGGTGTGCTGAAGCATGTTGTTGTGTCCCTCCACTGACCTGAGACATATTTTGATGGTTATTCGTGTTGCTAGAGCACATTTGGGCTGAGTGATTTATGCAGTCTTACTGTGTAAAACCTCAGTGATGCTGACATATGTGCATATTTGTGAACGCATGTCAGGATTAAAGTGGTATTATGTGTGTGACAGTGTGTGTTGTGTTATCGAATGCCTTTGAAAGATCTTTAGAGTAATGCTCATTATAAATGGTCCTGAACAAAATGGCTACTTAGCATAAATAATGCAGAGTAATGGATCACTGAAAAAGTGATTAGTCAGACGACAGGCCACAAATTATCCGCACACTTTGCACATCTTAACCTCTGATGGCTCCTCTTTCACAACACAAGAAAACACCAGAAAGATCTACATGTGGTGAAACTACCCATAGGACATTTTATAAGTCATAATTATGGATTTTTTTAAAGTGGTTTATAGAAAAAAAAAAAATGTTTTTAATTACTCAAAAGTGAATTTTGTCTCACTTGATTTACTTGTTTAATTTTAAAGAGAGGTAGATTGTTTTTTTTGTTTTTTTTCCTGGCTGTGGCTGTTATTGTTCTCTTGTGTTTCTATTTGTAGAGACAAATATTGTCCTACTATTGCAATGGTCCCTGTACAAGAAGGTTGTCGATATAGCTAGATGTGCCAAAGTAATTATATTCTTAAACAATATTCCATTACAATGAACACTCTGTAGCCTTAAAACAAAATGCTTTTTAGAAAGTGTTTTTAAATGTAAAGATTTGCTTACAAGACCCTGTAAGCAGTTTTTCTTCTGCCTTCTATAAGTAGCATCTCAATTGAAAAGAAACAATGTTTTCAATGAAGCATCACAGATGTAGAACAGCTTTCCCATTTGTGATGTCTTAAAATATGGCCAATGTTGGCAGCTCGCTTAGTTTTGGAACAGCAAAAGCCATGTTATCCAACATATGACTGCATACCTATAGCCGCTCACTGACCATCTGAAGCACAATGCATACCAAAATGGCAAGACATTAAAGACATCAAGCTTCAATCTGACTGGATTTACACAATTCCTGGGAGCTCAGGTTTTAATTCCATTGAAAAACAAAGCTCCCAGGCAATTATAGCGAGCACTTCTGATGTCTGCAAGGTCCATGATGTTGAATCTTTGAAAGATATTCCAGATATTTGTTGTTTTGAGAAAATTGGTAACCAATAAATCCTTGAGCACAATTCTATACTCCCTTTTGTTTGCAGTCAGAATTATATCATATTTGTATTGCTTGTAAATGTTATATAAAAAAAGTTTTTTTGTGAGTTCTTGTAGCTCAAAAAGTAGGGCAACGGCAAGATCATGAGTTTGATTCCCAGGAATGCATGAACCATTAATATATGCCTTGAATTCACAGTATGGTGTTGCTTTGGATAAAAGTATCTGCCAAATGTGCAAATGTAAATGTAAGTTCATGGGAGAAAATAACTCACTTGTAATATAGTAGAATGAGGACACAAATGCGTTTGATTTGAGTATGTGATGTGTTTTTCTAATGCACAAAAAAAGTATTTTCTTGTTTTCAATCATGTGGTCATTAGCATTTTTTGCCACATTCCCCCTGCTGATCGTTTAGTAAGCTGGTGTTAAAGATGAATAGATAATGAGGAGAAGAAAACAAATTCATATGTTTGGATATGGAGGCTGATTTAACGACCGTGATGTCAAATTAGTTGAGAGTAAGATGATATAATGTTGTTCTAGTCCTATATTTGCAAAGATTCTCAGAACAGAACCACTGAGTCCCTTTAGTCCTTTCCAATCAAAGCCGTTGTATGCGAAAACCCCCCAAAAAACAAATCTAGAGACGCCAGCTCTGCTCTGAGGTACGTAATGAATGTGAATTGGCTCTCCTGGCCCAGCACCAGAGTGGCTGTCCTGTTTCAATGTAGACTTGGATAAAGATCAGTGTAATCAGTATACGGCTGTTCAGGGTTTTTATAGACATGCGTGAGATCAGTAGGTGTGTTGAGATTGTGTGTGGCTCTGTATGTGAAATACACCTGCAAACAGAAGGAGAGAGAGGGAAATGAAAGTCACCCTTGTCTTGGCGTAGTTTGCATGCCGGAACCCCCGAGTGAGACACGCAAAGTCAGAGAAAGGACATTATTTCCTGTCTATGATCTCTAGAACCCTCCACTGACTCTTGGGAAATGTAGTTTCCCAAAGCTTCACTGGTACGAGAGCTTATCTGTAAGTTAGAAAGTGATACAATTGAGAGTCTACTCCAAAAACCTGAAGTGGGTGCTGAGGGAGTATATTCTCTTTTTTGCTGGCTACATGAACCTTTTTGTGCACTTTAGAAAGTCATCTCGTGTCAATGGTTTTGTGCAGAGCTTGTGTACAAGCAAGGGAAGCTTGACCTATTAGATTAAGGTTAAGTGTTGAGACTTCTGTGAGTTCAAAATGGTTGTATCTAGAGATGTAAGAGTGGCTATCTGATTGGATTAACTGCGCTCTGTCTTCTCATGTTTCCTGTGTAAACTAGGATAGATACTGATCTCCTGTCATTAATCAGGACATGAGGGTTTTTCAGGAATATTCAGACATACATATTCATGAGATGATGCAACAAGCTCATGAATATTGGATTAATTTGAATTTTAAAACAAAGCAATTTTAGCTTCTAAAAGCAAGGGTTGTGCACCATTCAAAAACAGAATTAAGATTTTTTTTTTTTTTTTTTTTTAAATTCCAGTTCACTTGAATTTGATTTGAATTTGAATAATAGTATGGAAGTCTCAATGTTTTAAAGACCTTAAGGATGGATGGAGAGATGTATAGATATGATTACAATATTTGAAATACCACATATAGAAATTTATATAAAGTTTATATATTTCAATATATTTCATAAATTAACTTTTTCGGAGTTGGTGGAAGAACACATCATTTTCAAGAATGCATTACTTGGTGGAATTTCTTTGAATTGCAATTCAGTAAATTTATCTTCCTGTCATTCTAATTTAAATTTTCAGTTCACCTTCCTGTGGAGTGTGGCCAGTTCAATTCATGTTTCAACTCATGGATTGTAAGACAACCTCTTAAATTTTGTAATTGTGGCCTTCTCAAATAAAGACTGTAAGTGTACATGTATGTACTTGTGTTTTTGCATTCGTTCGACCAATCAGCATACACTTACGTCTAGGGCTGGCCGATATATATCACATGCAATTGTCACACGCATTTCATCAGTAAAGCCGGTTCCCTGATTACGGCTAAATCAGCATTACCTGCTTTCAAATGGAGCGGCATTTAATAGACAGAACCGTAGATCACTGACAAGCTACGCAATATCGCGTTCATATCGCAGATGAATCGCCTTCGATATTGAACGCGATATTGCGTGGCTTGTCAGTGAACTACGGCTCTGTCTATTAAATGCCGCTCCATTTGAAAGCAGGTGATGGCGATTTAGCGGTAATCAGAGAACCGGCTTTACTGCGCGTGACAATCACATGCGATATATCGCTTAGCCCTACTTACGTCATTTGTAGTTCCTTTTGTGCTGGGTTAGACATTTTAGACTCTGAAGTAGTCGTGATTACGATTACAAAATCATAGCATCTGTAATTGTAATCGCGATTAGAAATTCGTTTAATAGAGTGCCCCAGGGATGACGCGTTTTTGTAGGCAAAACCCGGAAGCGAGTTAGCATTTTAGGACTTCCGGTTCCAACGCCGTAAAGTCTATGGGTTTTTTGAATGGGTTTTCGCTAAATCGCCTGAAATAAGGTCTGTGGTAAACAAAGCCTCTAAATACTTTCACGTTTTGATCTATGACATAAAAGCAGTTATAACCCACTTGTGATTTTTTAAACTTATTGTGTCTTGAAAACGGCGGTTGCTAACAAATTGCTAAAAGGGACTACTTCCTTTGGCGGGGACTTTAGACGTCATCATGACAAACAGGACATTTGGACAGCATTTATCATGAAAAAGTGGATAAGTATTCATACACAGCGCATATATAATCAGTGAGCATGTTTTTAAATAGAGTTATTTTCTAAATAAAGTTTGAGGAAGCTTGGTGGTGACGACGTTAATCCGCGACCATGGTGTGCTGTAGTCCGTTTATAGCCTACTGTTAGCCTTTTATAACTGACGACTTTATTTAGGCTTCAAAATCTATAAATGTTGTGTTAACTTGTAAAGATTATCTTGATAGACAAAACATGTAAGTGTCATAACCCTTTGGTAAACACAGAGCTTATTTTCTGCGATTTTCCAAAAGTCTATGGGAAAAATGAATAGGCTTTCAGTCGAGGGAACCCGTGCGCTGCTAACTTCCGGGTTGGCCTACAAAAACGCATCATCCCTGGGGCACTCTATTGTGCAGCCCTAACATTCGCCAAACTGACATTGTCATGTGACCTACCAGCGTCAGTTGCGTCGTTTCACTGCCATTCACAAATCCTCTCCTGTGGCCTCATGGGATAGTAAAGCGTCCATCATATACACACAGAATCTTGTGAATTCAGACATGTTTCTTTTGTCACATACTGTTTTCACCTACTATACAGTAGGGAAGTATGCAATTTCAGATGCAGACAAAATCAAAGTCAATCAATTCATATGATTCAGTGAGAATAGATTCTTCATGGATTGTTGCTCTTTTGGATTTGAAGCCCTGGATTTGAAATTCAATGTATAAGTCAAATTTAAAATCATAAACACATGTCCTGAAGAGGGGTTTGAATTGTCTTAGTACATTATATGCATGCACAGTCAGTGGATAATTCCTTATTGCTAATTTGTTATCTTCCATCTAAACTCTAAATAACTGCGGAGCCCTAGATTCATCAGCAGCATGCAATATGTTTATTCTGACACGACGCTGAGATCCAAAGCTCTTAAAACAGATGCTATCTGCATTACAGGGCTGTAGATTGAGAGCTGATTTCTTGGGAATAGAGTATTGCCAAACCATGAACCGCCCTGTGGCGTAGTTTTGCAAATGGCCTGTCCTGAACCACCAGTTCATTGCTTGGAAAAAGGGGGGGCATCTAGAAATGCATTCCAAGCATTCTATAAACATGCATCACATTTCCTTTCTTACTGCTATTGGCAAATGGAATTTTTGGATTGGATTGTTGGATTGTTGGTTTTACTGCAACAGAGATTCACAATGACTTTGGATTCACATTTTTTTTCATATTTTTCTGAGCTTAATTATTTATATAATCTGAAAATATCTAAAAGCAAATCAAGAGGCCGAGAGCAAACCGATCAAAGAGTTTTCTTTTTGTGCCAAATCAATTTAAAAGTAAGTGTTGCAGTAGTACCACTATCAGCAATAACACCCAATCCAATGCCAAAGACAAGGTAGACCATATCCATGGTACTGATGACATCATAACATTCCCTGATAAACATCACAGTGCTCAACTCAAAGCAGTTTGGCCCACTTTATGTGGGTATTTTTATCCAGCCGACATTGCCCGTGATATATTTTTGATGAATAAAAACATGGACTTGGTTTTCTTCTGCCTGCGCCATGTCGTAATTGTGCAGCAAGCTAAAGGGACCCCGTAGCGGGCTTCAAAGGTTCTGCGGGACTGTGCTCAGGTCCACAGGAATGAGAGTTGTGTCCATTCGAACGGAGGAAAGCATTTCCAATTAGCCGGTTGGCAGTTGGATCACACTTCCTGCTTTCAGGAGCGCCCTGGGGCTGTGTTTACCACTGCAAAGCTCCCTGGGAAATGCGATCTGTTTGAAAGTGCTGGCGTGTTTGCTTCCTTACCTCAGCGTAACATGCGGCTGTGGCTTGATTGAGCTGCTTGGCTCCTCCAGATGTGGCCAATAATGATGAGAGATTAAGCAACGGGCGGTAATGCTGGCCAATCATTAATGTGGATGAGATTTAGAGGCGGGAGAGCTGTGTGTAAGTGCCAGTGGCTCACTTAACTCAGAGGACAGATTTGTTGCTGGCACCTTTTCTAATGCAGTTGATTCTTTCTCGTGCTCTCTCTTTCTCTCACTCTCTCACACACCCTCTGGCTATTTGTTGTACATTTCCTCTCTCTCTCTCGCTCTCTCTCTTTTTGTTGCCAGCATCTTCTGTTAAAATGTAAGTCTATGGAGCAGAAGGCCTGGGAAGAAACCGAGAGAGAGAATGGAAGTAAGGAAGAGACTAGTGTTGAGAAGAAGCAGGAAACCCTGTCAGTTCCATAGACTGTTATCTTATGAATCATGTTTTCAGGAACTGTTTACCAGCTTCTCTTGACAGTAAGATGCATCACAGGCACTTAAGCAGAGGTCATTCTCCCTTAGGAAATGATCCACAATCATCGATAATACGGTCTGTCGACAAACCACAGATGAGCTGGTAAATTTGTTTATGCCTGCTATGATCCAGTGGCCCGCTGTTCTGCTGCGATGACTATGATTAGTGAAGCTATCATTAGCAAAGGGATCTACTGAGTGTTTGCTGTTACACTCAAAAACAATCTGCCTATTCTCTGCCGCTTCCATTTTGATTTAATGAACTTTTCATCACTTTAACAAACACTTCACGCTCTGCTCCTTTTTAAAGTGAAATTTCATTTTTCAAAGAATAGGTGAGGATCTTGTCTCCGCTGTATTTCCTTTCCACTGTACGTGTAGGAAGGAATACCTGTGCACAGTTGAGGTGGCGCCCTTTTCTCCATTACCAAGACATGCTTCTGTTTCTCTCCAATTATCTCCCAATTAGAGAAGCTATTAGAAGTTCCTTGGATGATTGCTGAGCATGTATTTAGTAGATTAAAGGGTTAGTTCACCCAAAAATGAAAATAATGTCATTTACTCACCTTCATGTCGTTCTACACCCGTAAGACCTTCGTTCATCTTCAGAACACAAATTAAGATATTTTGATTAAATCCGATGTCTCAATGAGGCCTCTTTAGACAGCAATGCCATTGTAAATCTCAAGATCCATAAAGCTACTAAAAACATATTTAAACCAGTTAATGTGAGTTCAGTGGTTCTACCTTAATATTATAAAGCAACGAGAATACTTTTTGTGCAGCAAAAAAAATAAATAATGACTTTTCAACGATATAGTGATGGGCGTTTTAAAAACAGTGCTTCGGAGCTTTACGAATCGAATCAGTGATTCGGATCTCCTATCAAAAAATGCTTACTTTGGTGCTGCTACTGCTACTACTACAGGTTCAGTTGGTAATATCAGTATGAAATATATTAGATATTATTATTTATGTAATAAAAATTCATTCAGTAACAGTCAATACAGACATAAACAGTAATATTAGAAATAATGGAAATAACAGATTTTTGTTATAATATATTTTAAAGGTACACTATGTAACTTTTGGCCCTTTAGAAGTTAAAGGATTAATTCACTTCAGAATTAAAATTTCCTGATAATTTACTCACCCCCATGTCATCCATGATGTGCATGTCTTTCTTTCTTCAGTCGAAAAGAAATGGACTTCAACGGCTACCTACAGGTTTAAGTTCCAAATTACAGTTTCAGTGCAGCTTCAAAGGGCTCTACACGATCCCAGATGAGGAATAAGGGTCTTATCTAGCGAAATGATTTTCTAAAAAAAAGGTCACGCGTGACGTAGGTGAAAGTAACTTTACAACATGATTACATAATGAGTTCCATATAGAATCCACTATATGGAGAAAAATCCTAGAATGTTTTACAGACATAAACATTTTGGATGTAATGGCGTAAGTAAATTACGAGGAAATTTTAATTATGAAGTGAACTAAAACGTGACTGTGCTGCTGTGTGGATGATTATGGTTATCCTACTGCTCATAAAACATTCACTACTAGGCTTAAGAGTAGGGGTGTAATGATACATCGTTATATCAAGGTATTGCGATATAAAAATTCGACAGTATGATTTGCGATATAGAGTTAGTGTTATCCAAGACTCAGCTTACTGTATTTATAAGGTGTAATTCACCCAAAAATGTAAATTCTGTCCTCATGTACCCTCATGTCGAAAGATCCGAAATTGGTCATAAAGACAATAATCAGTCGAGAAAGAAAATAATCAATCGAGTGGTCTAATCCAAAAGTCTTCTGAAGAGACATGAGGTCTTTGTATGATTAACAGATTTACAACGGCGCACATACTGTTGTAAACATTTTTAGATGAACTAACTTTTAAGTTTGGGAATAGTCATTTTGACATGCTTTGCAATTAGAACTGTGATTACATTGATCAAATGAAGCATGTATGCGCTGGAGCAGCACTCAGTGTCGTTTCAGTGACAGTACTACATTAAACTACTATATATAACGTTGAATATAATGTATAATAATTCAATGGGTGAATATTTGTGGGTCCAAATGTTTGATTTTACCAGTAAAAAGAGGGCCTACATTTTTTATGTTGTCAGTGACAGAGTAGAAGTATATGTGTCCAACATATTTTCAGCTTCAGAATCATGAATATTTTTATTCTGGTGTAACATTTGCCCTGTGCATTGGGGACCAGGACCAAGTTTAAGTCTATTCAAGTCCACCACCCACGTCCATACCAAATTTAGCATTTTAATCAACAGTACATTTTTGTGAACATTTAATCATATGTTAGAAGCAATAATAATAAAAAAAAATCCCTCTTCTTTATTTTGACTTAAAATAACGTGATAGTATCGTATCTTGAGTTCAGTATCGAGATATCGAATCAAGACATGAGTATATCGTTACACTCCTACTTAATAGATATAACCGTTTTGGATGAAGGATCTCAAGATGACTAGCTGATGACATATCCTTTAATAGATGGTACTTCCTTGAAAATAAATTCAATGTATTATAAATGTCTTTACTGTCACTTTTGATCAATTTAATGCATCCTTGCATATTAAAAGTATATTTTACTAAGCCCAAACTTTTGAATGGTAGTGTATAAATGTATATTATATAACTACATTTCAGTTTGTATTTTTAAATAGTTTTATTATTGTTACTTTGTACAATACCTTAATACGCTACCTAACATAATAAGTTAGGAACTTTTTTTATAAATTTTGTACATATTTATACTGAATGGAACACAAAGTACATATCATTTCATCATTCTTTTGGTAATGAGTTGCAAGTTGGAGTTTAATATAAAGCGCTCAGAACATCATCTTGATTAAGCTGTCACAAGCAGTTTCACCTCTTGCTCGAGGTGTACTTTTTGTCTTTTGAGCTCTTCTGGAGGAACTCAGAATTGGCAGCCAGTGTGAGATCGGTTTTGAAGATTCTGTCTGTCTGTCTCTCTGATAGTATCGGCTTTGCTCAGTCTTTAACTGATTGCGTCAGCCGCTTTCTATCTATCCCAAGTCTAAATCAATGAAACGTTTCACCTAAGACCAAGGACACTGAAAAAAATAGGCTACCCAAACAATGGAATAACTGCCAACCTTCAGACTCGGTAAAAACAACAATTTTCAACATAGCCTTGTGTGTGTGTGTGTGTGTGTGTGTACCCTACTTAATTGATATATTGCTTTTTGCATGCTCTGTTGCAGAGAATTACAACAATTTTGGCCACAAGGATTGATTGCACCAATCACAAACCGAGCCAAACATTTAATTATGCTTCATTCTGAGCAGAAGCAGCATTTTTGCTTTTTCACGGCCTCCTTTCCAAATTGTAAGTGGTTAGAAGGAAATAAAAGTATGTTTAATACCATTCATAGTATGAAGAACTGAAATGGTTGAATTTGTTCCTGTTTTCTTTTACATTGAATCAGTTCTTTCGGTTCCAACACACCCAACCAGCTGCTCTCAGAAACTCTCGCTCTCTCAGACAATTCCAACAGCAAATTAACCACATCCAGAAACACTCGCTTCTGATTCCACTGATCTCCTAGCTGTAGCCAGTCACATTCCGCAGCCCTTCCTATGATCTAACAGGACGGCGGAGCTCTTACGAAGCGATGTGTGTTTGATTAAACTGTCTTTAAGTGGGGAGAAGCGAGATCAGGCGGGATCAGCGTGAGTCTGTTGAACAGCAGCTATCGGCCAAAGAGAGCCACGCGTGTGTGCGTTTTTCTAATGATGAATGTTGTTAACCTTTCGCCCAGTTTGGTTCGTTCTCAGTCTCACTTCTGCTAGATTGTTCAGATCCAATTATGGAAAATGTAGAGTTATTTTAAGTGTGCATGTGAAACAGAAAAAGAGAAAGTGAGTATAAAAGAGAGAGACAGAGGAGTCTGTCTGCGGGTTAAAATTATCAGTGTTGTAGAGAATCAGCTGTGTGTGTGCATATACGTGTATGTGTGTGCTCCTCAGATGTCCACACGCAACGTGCTTGTGATGAAAGCAGCACATTGTGGAGTCACCCATCAGTTTGGCTGAGGATGAAAGACCCGTGTTGTTTTATTCAGCAATTTCGCTCTGAAAGCTCCGCTGTGTGGCTCATCTCAGCTGCTCAATATTGTGGTTTTATTCACCAGGTTTGTCAGCGGTGAGAAGTGCGCAGTGTCGTTTAATTCACCGTAGAGTCATAAATGCCAGCTATAGCTTTTTTTGCCTTGAGATAAAATCTGCTGTCGTTGCATGATACAAGCTAGAAAATAACACGAGAACCTGTCAATGAACCTGCATGTGCGTTTGTCTGTGTTTGTGTATATACGTGTGCGTGTGAGTCTGATTCAGCCGCGTCTCTGTGGGCTGAGACAAAAGAGCGGTAATAAGCGTTTCTAATCTGAGGGGTGAATGAATGATACACAAAAAGGGACCACAGATGTACAGAATAAACAGACTGGAGAGAAAAAAGAGAGAAAATAAGGCAAGCAGAGGTGGCACTAGAGCGAACAAGGGATGGATGGATGGAAGAGAGAAAGATGAATGAAAACCAAGAAAGTAAAAAATAAGTGACAAGGAGAGGATAGAGAAGAGCGATGAAGGGTTTTCACGCTGTGTCATATCGTATCATACAGCATAATCACACACACACACACACACACATTCAGACTCTTCTCTCCACTGCTTTAAACCAATCACATGACATAAGCTTGGACGGTTCACATTACATTCCTTTAACATTTGAGCACCATACCAACGATTACTGGAAGCGCACACACAGGCACACACACACACACAAAATCTTTCTCGCTTTCTCTTGCCTAAGCAGGTGAGAGATCTATTTATATACCCGTTAGAAATAATTAGCAAGCTCTGAATGAAGTACAACCTGTCAGTAAGTTTCTTGTCATGAAGTACATCACATACCCAACACATGTTTCTGTAGGGCCTGTCATAGCGTGCGGCTGTCTTTCTGAACTTTAACACTTCTGAGTAGGTGCTCTGTCCTCACACAATTCACACGTCACACGCTTCACATGTATATTCGGGCATGAAATCGCTGAATTGACCGTGGTAAATGCTTGTTTGCTTGTGAATGATGCGCTAGCACTCATGGCTCAGTGAATGTTGCAAATCTCATGCAGACTATAGGATCAGTATGTCACATTCAGTCTTATTTTCCGGATATCATAATAACATACTATTTCTTTTATGTATACACAGTATGTGTACACGGTAGCAAATTGCATGGAATATCTGACCTGCTACATTTGCCAAAATACGGAGTATTCAAAAGGGAACAGAATACTGTACAGGGCTCTACACTTAGAATTTTCTGGAGCATTTGTGCTCCTAATTTAAATAATTTAGGAGCACAGTCAAAAATTTAGGAGATTTTTTTTTTTTTCTTTGGAGAGATGTGCTGGTTATATTGTGGCACATTAATATTACAAGTAGACATGATAAAACAGATCTTATGACAGATTATGAAATAAGAAAATAAGAAACATTATTAAGAAATATATTGTCATGACAATAAAGCTTACCTTCCTACGTTTCAGCTCAAAATACCCCTTAGATCATTTATTATAGCTTGTCAAATTTGCCCTATTTGGGTGTGAGCAAAAACACACAGTTTTTGTATGTCCCTTTAAATGCAAATGAGCTGCTGCTCCCGGCCCCCTTTCCAGAAGAGGGCGGAGCTTTAACAGTTTACGCTTCGGTTGCTCAACAACAACAAAGCTGGAGAATCTCACGCAGCCAATATGATGATTGTCAGTAACGGTGTTCAGCCTTACATTGATTAAACCGGAGTCAGACACTGATGGAGAGACTCAAAATTTTAAAATGCATCTGGACCTTTCTGAGCAGTTAGCGGGTAAATTTATGTAGTTTAGAGACTTAGCTTACTTTTCTGTTAAAACTAACTGTGGTTTGTTAATGTCGATGCTTTAGTAACAAATATTTTATCGGGAGCGTTTATGCTGGGATGTTGTGGCGACACAACTTAATATTTCAAGTAAATTTCATAGATGTGCTGACAAAAATCAATATAGACTACTTTTATGTGGGATTTTGCGGGCGGAAGCGGGACAAAAGATGAATGTTGTGAGTGGAAGCAGGACAAGATAACATATTTTTTTGCAGGAGCTGGACTGAAAAATCCATCCTGCGCAGGCCTCTAATGTAGTTGCTGTGGAGTTAATTCAACTCATCGACTAGCATGTGCCGCTGTATTGCGTTAATCTTTTGTGCAAATTCAGCCTTGAATTGACCATCATTTGTAAAGCAGTCCGGCATAAAATGACGGCATGGTAACAACACTGTACTACAACTCTTCCTCTTCTCTAAAGCAGCCCAACATGGCCTCAACCCCCTTGTTGCGTGTTCCCGGGGGAAGGGTTTACGTCACCAACCCAGGAAGAAGCTTGTTGTAGTCCCTACCAGCCATTTGTTGTAGTCCTTAAAAAGTAGAAAATATCTCCCTTTGCATTGAACTTTGAGCATTGTAATTTTGCAGATGTTGTTTATGCTCAAACAGCAACATTACACACTAACTAAAGTTATAAAGATGGAGAGCTACCGCTGCGAGGGATGAGCCAGATGAGAAGAGGACAGCGCTTACTATCACCCTGGGAGAGGAGCCCCTGAGTGAGTCTGACCAGGGCTGTGAGGCCACGACACCAGCGGCCAAGAGATTGCTAGTGAAAATGGACACTGAGGACTGGTTGATAGATCTCAGTTCAGAGGTATTGACTCCCACCCTATCCCACCCAGTACTAGCTGTCTGTTCTGAGTCATCGCCATTTCAAAACAGCATCGACACTGTTTTGTTGACCTGTTGGGAGTTGGAATTACTGTTATTGATCAAGTCAAGCTTACCTCTATCACCATCACTGCAGAGCTCACCCAGTCCTCCAGCACCGCCTCTGCTGGATGCTTGCAGCCCTTTGCCTTCTCTGGGGATGCATTGCTGTGACAGCAAGCCTCAGGTCATGCAACCACCAGCAGCGCCTGAGCCAGAGGATCCTGTGGCTCCACCTCCGGCCTCTGATCCCTTTGCTCCATCTTGGGTTGTCAACCTGTCGGCTCTGCTTTGGCTCCTCCCACCTTCGGCTCCACCAGAGACCCTCGGCCTTGCGGCTCCACCGGGTTCCCTCGTCACACCGGTCCCTGCTTGGTCAGTCCCCCTTGGTCAGTCGTCACTTTTCTTCCGCCATGGAATTGCGAGCCGTCTGCTACGCTCTGTCTCTCCACCCCTGTGGCTATAGCGGGTTCCTCCTTCCCTTCGTGTACGGCTTCGCCCTTGGTCACACCAGCATTGCCTCAGTCCTCAGTCACTCTGGCTCCGCCTCAGATGCTCATTGCCGCGGCATCTCCTAGGTCTCCAGTGCCAGCGATGTCACTCCGTAACATTGGTTCTCTGTCTGCTTCTTTGGATCCATCTGCCTCATCTCCGTCGGTCATCCCCCAGATGTCATCAGCCACAGGCTCCTCCCTCACTTGACTCCGCAGTGGGTTGTCGTCAGGGCTGGGCTCTGAGGCTGCGCCAGGGGGTCGTCATCACTCAGAGTTCACTAGTCTTCAGTCACCGCCTACCGTCATCATCCCTTCGTCACTGCATCGTCCACCTCCAAAGCCCCCACTGTCCTTTCCTCTTCTCCTCCTCTGTTACATTGCGAGGTCGGGCCTTCCTGGCAGGGGATGTACTTTAACAGTTATGTTAAGTTTTAGTTTCACAGACTCTTAGTTTGCATTCACTAATTTATATTGTCCTTTTTTCTAAGTTCCCACCAGTATTCAGTTGTCATGGTTACCTTGATTATTAGTTCTTAATTATTAGTTTTGTCAGGATCACTATCATCAAAGATGACTGGCAGTTAGCATACAGTTTGGATTGGCAGTATGGTTCTATTCTGGGCAAAAACTCCCTGCCCATCCATGCAGCCTAGCATGGATAAGAGCAGGGAGAGCAGCAATAACCCCCTTTAGGGGAAACATAACCAAGTATTGCAATATCATTAATTTCCTTAATGACAATAATTAATGTAACAACATAATTGAAGAATGAGTTTGATCAAAAGAAATATCAGAAGGGCAAGTCCTGACTGGACAAAGGAGGAGCTGGGGATGGAGGGGAGTAATTTGACTAACGTAACCTGCCAGAACTAATGCTATACGCTTGATTTAGTTTGGTTCAGATGTGTTCTCCTCATTATCTTTAGTGTATAAATTCATGTGTGTTCTTTTTGAGTTTGTCCTGTCATGTTAACAGTTATGTGTATGAATACTCCTGCCCGTTTGGATCACTACCTGTTTGTATTATTATTAGTAAACTTTGTGTTGGAACTTTATTCATCTGTGTTCATCTGTTCATCTTACTGCATAATTTATACTGTTTCATTATTCATATACTATTTAAAAGCAAATATGCAGTACTCAGAATGCAGGATGCTACTCTCATATCTGTCATGGGGAGGGACTTGTGCTCATTATTGTCATCAAGATAACATGACAAGCTAAGCTCTTTACCAGGGTTTAATTGTAAAGTCTTTTCCTGGGATTAATTTCAAACTTCACCTTGAACGAGGCTAGCAGTCAAGCCATATTGAATAAGACGCAGCAGCGCTGTTGGATGGAAAAATGAGTCAAATGCACAAAGAGTTATCCGACTGCTCCTTCCGACCGACAGAACATAAGCTAAATGTTTTCCAACTGTAGCTGTTTAGAGAATATCTCCATCTTCCCCCCCCTTTTTCTCTGATTTTTGTATATTTTCTTTTCTCTTTATCTATATGGATATGGCTTAAACTAATCATTAAAATGTAGAATTTATCACTGAACATGATATGTCTTCATTCTGTCTCTCATGTCAGTGTAAATGTAATTCCTAACATCTCTCCTCTTCAGGTCTCTGCACGTCTCAGTAACTATGACACTCACATTTTGTCTCCACTGCTTTTCATTTTGCTCAGTCAAGTGTACCTCTCATTACTCTAAACCAGATCAGGGGATTAATTTATAATATTCTGCTTAACATCATCATGGGATTCATATTTTTATTATATTAAACCCGATCAGGGGATTAATTATAACAATGATTCTAAACAGAATTGCTGGATTAATGTAAACCTAGTCATGATTGAAGTGTTCATTTCTTTTGTTATGTGAAACCTGATAATAACGTTATTTTTTAATGGTGTATCTTGAAATGGAAAAGCTCTGTGCATTCTGTCTTCATGGTCAATGTGTAATTTAGATGGAAAGTTTTATAGTTTCAGGGTTTAATTTAATACTTTTGGACTCAATACTCTCTAAGGAAGGTGTTTTGAAGAGACCTCCACCCACACTTTAGTTCAGTCCGCATTTATTCTTGAAGTTTATTGAACACCAGCAATAAAGACACAGATCATCTTATGCTGTTGTGATTATTTCATATCCAGAATTTGTAACGCATGCCCACAGAAATGCACACATGCATATTCATGATGGCCAAGCATACTATACTAAGAATATCATAGATGTACACTGAAATTGTATTTTTAAAAGAATATATGCAACAGTGCATGTTATGCAACAATACATTTTTAAACAGTACAATATTGTTTCTTGCCTTACTGCATTTTATTATTGCCATCTTTATGCGCATGTTTAATTCTGTGAGTGGCAATATCTTGAAAAATAAAACGGCTATTTTACATTTGAATTGAATTCTGGGTACAAAATGTGTTACAAAATAAGTAAACTATATTTTCAATTGTAAAGACTAACTGATGTGATCTGTACTACATAAAAAATAGTTTATCCACACTTTCCTAATGTTAGGATCACATGGAAGGCAACTGAATTTTCTAACAATTGATAATTCTGTTTTTACACAACTTGGCACTGCAAACCATCCCGTAATCCTCAGAGGCATCTCTATGTTTTAATTGCTCGAGTAATCCTGTGTTTGCGTCTCTCGTATTTACTACTACACGGCATGAGCGAATCGGTGGGTGGGGCAAAAGGGACAATGCTGTAGAAGTAGGTGTTGGTCTTCTTCTGCAGAGGTGGTCTTTCATTGCACTATAAACTATGACGTCTTACTGAGACAAAATCTGAGATCGTTTTAGCAGCTTGGTTTTAAAAAACAAGAAGTTCAGAAACTTACAGGATATATAGTACGGTCACCATGATTGGCCAAGTAAGACATGTTGCTGTGTCAACATATTTTGTTGATCCTGGAGCAACATTCCTGTCTGAAAATGTAGTCCTAGCCCTAACCCTACCACTAAATCTAAGCCATAACCCATAACTTTTCCCTAAAATCAGAGGCAAATGATAGGTGAAAAACACTGATGTAGAGGCACCCAACCCTGGTTGTAAGCCAAAACTTGACATAAACTGTAAACTTGTCCCTCAAATCTAATTGGTTGGTTGAAATGTTGATCCAGACCAGAAACATGTTGGACTTGGTGAAATGACGTTCACCTTATAGTAAATGACCCCTCATATGTCTAAAGATAAAGGAAAGTTTGATTTATCAGTTCATAACCCTTCAATTAAACAGTATTTGAAGCTAATTTTATCTATTTAATGTTTTTATTATCAAATTGTTAAAAAAACTATTAAAATAGTTCATAATTCATAATGACTGCTGAAATTTTGGTATTGTGACAACATTAATTCAGAGCTCTTGACATTAAACCACTAAATTGTTCTCTCTCTCTCTCTTTAATAATATCTAGCTGTCCAATATTCTTTAGTCCCAATTTGTGGTGTGCTTCAGTAGACTGGCGTGGCCTGACTCTGTAGCAGATTGCTCACTTTGCTCCACAGCACTTTTCTCAGGTCTAATTTGTGGTGCTCCACAGTAGACTGTTCAGGTCTGTTTTTGTGGTATTCCACTCTTGATTGCTGTGTTCTGTTTTGGACATTGAATAAGTCTCCCAGGTTTGCATGAATCGATTTCTCTTGGCTTTTACTGCAGTATTGGGCACTGGACAGACTAATTCAAAATGTTTCTTCTGGAGTTTTATCTTGTTTTGCAAGTCCCATTCTTGGAAAGTTCACAAAGGCCTTAAAAGTTGTTTATTCATTCTCTTTTTGTTGTGTTGCACACTGCTCTCATATTGTGCTGAGATATTACTCATATCTTGTGGTTTGAGCTGCAGGTTTCAACTGCTGTGCTGCCTTTTGTTGTTTTATGCTATTTTTTCTTATTTGCTTTTGTGTCATCATGTTTATTTGCCTCCATCAGACCTCTTTAATATATCAGTTGCTTTGCCAAGACATCCACCTATTTCCATCCACCTATTTTTGTGCACATTTTGGGATATGCCATAAAAAATAGCAGATGGAAATGCCAAAATGCGCAGAAATTCTACAAATGTGCATAAAAATTCATGCGCTCAATTTTATCCGATAAGAATACATGCGCATAAACTAACAATTTTACAGAATAAATCGACCTCAACATGCAACAAAAAAACTCAGCTTCAACAGAGGATGTTATAGGACTAACTAGCGGACTAATTTCATTACACAGCATCTCAAATGTTAATTTTGTAGTGTCTGGACAAATAAGCAATGCATAGGTTCTCATAGGCAAATGAGTCGGCTTCCAAACAGAGGAACTTTTCCCGCTTGAAAATTGCACCTTTCTCATTGGTCAAGTCAAACTCTAGAGGTGTGACCTCTGTGGAAGTTAAAGAGCATATGCACAGTTCCTCCCCCTCTCTCTTGCATCTTCTACTGGCTGCTGTTTGGAAACACACCGTCTGACCACAAGGTCATGGGCCAGCACACCTGAAGTTACAACTATTTTAACTTCTTCGACCAAAACAGAGCCAAACTAACACCGCAAGTTCTTCATCATTTCTTCATTCAGCACAGAAGAAATCAATTGCAACTTCAGCACCATTGGTCTGATCTATGACCGAAGACATTCTCCTGAGGCTGCACATCTTGACACTCATTCCATGGCTAAGGCAATGCAAGTATCATATAATTAACTAGGTAAAAAGCATTTTAGTATAAGTTGTGAACCCTTTTTTTAACAAAGGTGCTTTTAAGTAAGGAAGTGATGGTTCTTTCAGGTGGTTAAACGACTCTTTTCATAGCTACATTTCCCTGTTGCTACAGTTTCATTCACTTTCACTTTTCCATTTCCCATGTGTGCGTAATGTGTGTTTTTTTAGATTAGTTATGTGTTTGTGATTTAGTTAAATAAAACTTTTGTGTACATTTCACCTGTTTTGATTCTGGTCCCTGCTTATAAATAAACATCAATTTAACAATTGTGATCACAACTACATGCTAGGAAAGTGTTATTTTTCTGTGGCCATGAAAAAATATCCTTTCTAAGAGTTGATAAGAGTGTTTGCTGGATGAACAGATTAATGGATTGTAATATTAATTCAGCTACATCAAGTTAATTCGATTAACGAGTTATAATTAATTACTCATATTTCCCTTTTGAGCTAATTTGTTACAGTTTGGTCATTCAGAAATGCCTTTGTTTTCTTGAACACATAGGATGTATAACCTGGCCTAACTCTGGAGCCAAGCCACGTTAAGGCTCCAGACTCCTGGCGTGTGGGGCCCACTAGGAGGCCCCCGTAAGCCTAGAGTATGGAGCCCCAATTTGGCTTGGCTCCCGGGATACACCCGGTCAAACTTGCAGCTTGACTCCAGCTACAACTCCAGAGTCAAGCCGACCTAAGTCTCCAGACCACTGGCCTGGACCCCCAGCCACTAACACCTACCCATCCCACACACCCACCCATCCCAAACTTCTGACTTTATTCATAAAATATCTACATTTTATATTCTAAAATTTCAGCTAATGAATGCATTTTCAAATGAGAGATTAATCTTGCATTTTAACAAATTGTTTTAAAACTTAGATTTTAGTGGGCTTAATAGGTACACTTAGCCTATTTATTTATTTTTTAATGATTTTTTTTGGTAGACAGAAAGTTCAGGAACAGCATTTATTTGAATGCTTTCTGAAGGATCATGTGACACAGAAGAGTAATGATGCTGAAAATTCAGCTTTGCCATCACAGGAATAAGTTATATTTCAAAACATTTTAAGATATTAAACAGTTATTTCAAATTGTAATAATTTTTTCAATATTACAGTTTTACTGTATTTTTCATTAAGTAAATGCAGCCTTGGCAAGCATAATTATGAAATCGTAATTATTTCAAACTTTTGATCACCAGTGTATTTTTTGTTGTTATGTAAAGACTGTGATATGCTGGAACCCCTTGAAGAGGTTTATCCCAATAAATACATTTTTCAAAAAAGAGTAACCACTGAGTGCTCCAAGTCTCCTTCAGGGTGTTTATTTGCACTGTTATGATGCTCAGACATCTAATCTGTTGTGACGTTCTTGCTCGCTCTGTTTTGCTTTTGTTTTTTATATGTTTGTTTACTCTGATGTGTTGTTTGTTGCTCGCATGTATTGTTTTGTACTTGTTTGCTCTGGTCATTTGCGCTGTGTCTGTTTGCTTCGTTGAGTTGTGTTGTTGATGGCTCTGATCTGTTGTGTTGGTCTGGCATGGTGTGTTTGCTCTGGTGTATTGTGCTGTCTGTTTTTCATTCTGCAGTGTATGTCAGTTCTCTCTTTCGCTCTCAGGGAGTGTCCTATAGATACCAATTACATCCACTCAGGAAAAGACATAGCGAAAAAGAAGGAGGGATGGAGCAGAATGAGTGGGAGGGAATAGGACAGTGAATGCACAGGAGGGAGAACGAGTGAGAGAGAGGGAATACGGCAGACAGACAGAGAGAAATTGGAGGAGAGAGATTCCGTCTGTGAGTGTAATAGTCTCCTGCTGTCAGACTCTGGGGAATGAAAGAGAGAAAGAATGAAGGAGAGAAATGGGAGGGAGATCATGGAGAAGAAAGGATGTATAGTGACAGAACTGAGGGAAAGAGAGAGCAAGAGAGGCTGAGTTGCATGCACAGTGCACAAAAGACTAAAGTGAAGAACTGAAGGGGAGAAACAGTAGAGAGCTGTTTGAAAAGAAGGGGATAAGAGAGAGAGGAGTGTTGCTGAGGAGAGAAGTGTATCTCTCCATTTAAAGTCTGATCACAGTGAAGTGTGGTCTTCACAATGCTGCGCACTCAATATTTAATACTAGCTTGAGTGTAGGTTCCTGTTCTATAAATATATATGTGTTTAGGATTTGTATGTGTGTGTGTGTGTGTCTATGTGTATGTAAATGCTATCATTTATGAATGAATATGAGGAACATACTATCTAATAATGCAGTTTGTGTTTGTGCAAGTGTGCTGTTATGTGGCGTGGGCCAGTGTGTGTTGTTGTGCACCCTACATTTGAGTCTTTTCTGTATGTGAAGTGTATGTGTGTGTGGTAATTATGAGAGAGGGGCTGCTTACAGTGGATGCTGCTGTGGTCTATTGTGTGTGTGTGTTCGGTTGAGAGCAGAGGGAGTCTTTGTGCTGCCGTCCGAAATAATTCCCATCATACTTCAGTTCTCACAGAACAAAATAACTGAAAAAAGAGAGAGAGAGAATATTGATGTTACTTCTCATCTTCCAACTTTTCTGTCATCAGCGCACACACACACACACACACAATTATCAAGATAAATGAAGACATACTATAGACTTCTGTTGTTTTTAATACTGATTGGTGTAGGCGGCATGCAATCTTATATCACATGAGTAATTTTACAGTAATGGTATATATCACAATCTAGTTGTTTTGCTGGAAATTCAATTACAAAAGGTTTTTTTTGTTACATAACAATGCAGTAATGTCTGTTTTTAATAAGCTAGTGACTTAAATGCTTTAAAAATGAAAGGTACTTCATCTCGTTTTATTATATTGTTTTTTTGTAACTTAATGGGCTCAAAGTTAAAGATCAGATTATTCAAGTCTGGCATCAGTAAAGAAACAGCTTTGTGTTATGTAACAGAGTTAAAAACAAAAGACTCAAAATAGTATTACGTTATAAATACTGTATGTATGGATGAGCCACTTCGTCATAGAAACTTTAGTATGTACAGTATAAATTTATATATACACTATTATTTTTTAATTAAATATATCTAAACATATATACTACTACTACTACTACTACTAATAATAATAATAATAATTATATAAATATTATATATATTATTTGTATTTATTCATTTATATATATATATATATATATATATATATATATATATATATATATATATATATATATACATATATATATATATATATTCACTATTTTAAAGGGGTGGTTGATCATGATCATCCCGGGTCGGTGACATCACTAACCCTAAAATTTACATAAACCCTGCCCCCGAGAACACGCAACAAAGAAGTGAGGCCATGTTATTGCAATACAGTATGTAACACAAATGTAATAGCATGTCATAAAAGCAAGATGACAACATAAGTTATAACCGCAATTAAAATAAACTATACCTGTACTATCTTCATGCAGCATATATTCTCTGGCTCTGAAGGATCTTACAATAGTTCCCACATAGCGATTTATTGATTATCATGACAGAATATGCTAATCAATGACTTTAAGATAGTTAAATCCAGCTACATAAACTAATCAACTAACCATTCAGAAACGTCCTGTTGCATTCTACATGTTGTCACTTTTTCTTGAGTCTCTCCATCATTGTCCAGCTCCGGTTTGAACATAAAAGGCTGAACAGTTTCTGACATTTTCAGTGAGTCTTCGTGAGGTAATCGGCGCTGCTAACATGAGCTCTTGAAACTCCACCCCCTTCTTGCGAGCAGCAGCTCATTTGCATTTAAAGAGACACACACAAAAATGGAGCATTTTTGCTCACCCTCAAAAAGTGCCAAATTTAACATGCTATAAAAATTATCTGTGCTGTATTTTGAGCTGAAACTTCACATACACACTCTGGGGACATCAGAGACTTATTTTACATCTTGTAAAAGTGCCATTATATGACCCCTTTAAATAAAAGGTTGTCAGGATATTCAGCAGTCTTATCAAGTAGATGTTTTATATGCGTTTGAGTTTTTTTTTTTTTTTTTTTTTCCAAAGCCAGTTTTTACTAACATTTGGCACTTGGCCAGTGTTCATTTTGAAGCCCGCCTACCCTTAAAGAAATGTTTTTACATTTTAAAGTATAACAAACATTATTTATTATTTATTCTCACCTTTGAGGACATCCCCATAGGGAGGTTGTGTCAGGTTTAGCTAGCTTCTGTGGGTAATTTTGCCCCTGAAGTATAGTTAAGTAAACACACACATTAATACACACAGCATATATACATTACCATCTCCCACTGATGCTTTTTTAATTTTGATGTGCTGTTTTATTCTCTTTCCTCAGTACTGTCTTTTCCTTAAAACTAAGGGAAGCAAAACAAATAAACAGAAAACGGGTTTTTTCGTGTATGTGGGGTGAGGTTGCTTTGTCTTGAGGGTCAAGCTTCAGGTCATAGCGGTTGCCCCTGGTAACCTCCCTGTCTGGTTGCGTAGCAACCTTTCTCCTTTGTTCTAAAATGATTTAATTTATGGTTTATCTTCTATACCCCCCTTCCTTCTTCTTTCACCTCTCACTGTCACTCCCTCTATCTGTCTCTATATCACTCTTTCTCCCTCAGGACCCTGTTCTCTCCTCTCTTTGCTTCTATCCATCACAAGGCTCTCCGAGGCTCCTGGCGTCTGTTGGTGTATGTATGTGTGTATGAAAGTGAGAGATGGACCGATAGTGAGCGAGAAAGTGCTCGAAGTTGAGTCTACACTGCTGTGGTTGTTAGTCGTGCGAGTATGTTTTTGGTGGCGTTGTGGTGGCTGAGGTCACCGTGTGTCTGTTTGCTTGATAAAGAGATCTCATATCTCCACCTCCTTGTAATTGACCTCTTATTTCTCAAAGTGCTTTATTGGCTGCAATTCGCTCAATACCTGCCAAAGCACTAAGTGCTCTTTTTCATTGGCTGCATCTCAAAAGCCAGTGAGCTGCCTAGACAGCGTTTTTGGGAATCATAGGCGTGTCCAAATGTTGAGCATCATAGGCTTGTCTGAATGTTTGACAGTAACTTGGTGAGCTGCCTACCTAGACAGCACTTTTGGGCATTGTAAATGTGTTTGAATGTTTAAACTGAACCTATAAATGTGAAAGCAGAGTGAGCTACCTACCCTAGATTGCATTTTTGGGCATTACACTAGTATAAGCATGTCTAAATGTTTTGTAGACATTAGTGTTGTCACAATACTGGAATTTCTTTGAAACGATACCTTGAAAAGTATTGATATTCGATACCATTTTTGATACCACCGGGGGAAAAAAATGCTGCATATACTGTCATATAGATGTTTTTATATTATTTCTTTTTTGTCCAATCCATTGAAAGTCTAGACAATAAAAAAGAATCATAGAATATTTGAATGTAGACAGCACTTTTGGGTATCATAAGTACCATGTTTCCATCCACCTTTTTTTGTGATATCAGTGTAATAAAAAAAAAAAGCTGGATGGAAATTCCAAGATGCGCAGACATTTTAAAAATGTTCATAAAAACGTATGTGCTTGATTGAGTCGGATACATTTTTTATCTGATAAGAAAACATGCATAAACGATGGAAACGCATTTACAGAATAAATTCATTGATGTGCATCAAAAAAAAAAAAAAAATCATGTGCCCGATCTTTCTGGAATCTGTTTTGGTTGTTCTGAAATGCCAGAGCAAAGTCTGTCGTCTTACACGACTGCATTCCCAAACAGCAAACGTCCGCCTCCTAAAGCAAGATTACGTGTTTATTGCATTTTGTCTACAAAGACAGCATTGAATGCACAAGTAATTGTTTAAAACAAACCTATTGAGCTGCCTATCTACACTGTAAAATATTTATATATTATCAAATATTAATGTAAAACAGGTAAATGGAGTACATTTTAAGAAAATACTATTTCATTCTTTCTATTTTAAAATTTCACATTTAATTCAATATGTGGCTTGTCGTTTCTTTGTTATTTTGTTAATTATTTACTAGCAATTTATAAGTGAAAATCATTTCAAAGTAAAAACTACAATTGTTTTTCAGTGTAAGCAGCATTTTGGGGCATCAAATGCATGTTTGCACTTTTGGGTGTCATAGTCGTGTTCAAACACTTGAAACAAATCTATTGAGCTGCCTTCCTAGACAGCACTTTCAAACGATTGAATAGAACATAGTGAGTATGTTACCTAGGGCACCATAGACCTATAGAATCAGCTCACCAGGTTTTGCGACATAGCCATTCTCTCTCTCTCTCTCCGTCTCTGGGTCATTCTGTCCCTTCTTGCCCCCTGCTCAGTCTCTCTCTCTGGGGGGTGAGACAGTGCACTAACAATGTTTGACAGGCAGAGAGAGAGGAGGGCAGCATAACCATCAACAACTGTGAAAAAGAGCGGGAAAGAGAAAGAAAAGAGATTAAAGAGAATAAATCTTAGAAAAATTTTGTTTTGCAGTCATTTATTGTAGACTTTGTCTGCTGTGGAGTGTTTGAATAAATTTTATGTTCTCTAACAGTGAGTATTTATGTAAATATTTACATTGGATCATATTTTCTACTAGGATAATTTCTAGTATCTTAATGAGCACTTTTAATTTCATCGTGTTCCTCAAGCAAGCAAGGAACAATCTGTGTATGTGTTTGTGTATGTGCTCAGTATAAAAATGATGACACTGTAACAATAGTTCCAACATCATTACTATTAAATCTGTCCACTTGAAATGTGGTTGTCAGAACTGTTTGTTTTGACATGAAATTGCATTTCATATTTATATGGAACTTCTTTTTAAATTGAATCACAAATTGTGTGAAAATGGAAAAAGAAGAGAGAAGGATGAAAAAAGAGCGAATGACATAAGGAAAAGGGCGTATACACCCAGGGGGGCAGTTATCGGGCAGAAAAGCGTGTGTGTGTGTGTGTGTGTGTGCGTGTGCGTGTATGTGTGAGTGGTTGGGGTGGGGCAGTTATAGGGCAACAGCTGGCATTGAGTGGGGGGTTGGAAAGGGTCATGTCGACAAACCCTCCGAATGACCTACTAATGTACTGCATACGCTTTACACAAGTGTTTACTTGAACTACAACTAAAAATATTTTAAAATATAATTTATTCCTGTTATGGCAAAGCTGAATTCTCAGCAGCCTTTACTTCAATTTTCGTTCAGAAATCATTCTAATTTGCTGATTTGGTGCTCAAGAAACATTTGTTGTTATTATTATTAATGTGGAAAACAGTTGTGCTGTGGTACTTTATTTTCAGGATTATTTGATGAATAGAAAGTTCAAAAGAAAGAACAGCATAGAACCCTGCTGTAACATACACCAATCAGGCATAACATTATGACCACCTTCCTAATATTGTGTTGGTCCCCCTTTTTCTGCCAAAACAGCTCTTGACCCATCGAGGCATGGACTCCACTAGATCCCTGAAGGTTTGCTGTAGTATCTGGCACCAAGATGTTAGCAGCAGATCCTTTAAGTCCTGTAAATTGCGGGGTGGGGCCTCCATGGATCGGACTTGTTTGTTCAGCACATCCCACAGATGCTCAATTGAGATCTGGGGAATTTGGAGGCCAAGTCAACACCTTAAAATCATTGTTGTGCTCCTCAAACCATTCCTGAACCATTTTTGCTTTGTGGCAGGGCACATTATCCTGCTGAAAGAGGCCACAGCCACCAGGGAAAACTGTTTCCATGAAAGGGTGCCTGCAACAAAGCTTAGGTAGGTGGTACGTGTCAAAGTAACATCCACATGGATGGCAGGATCCAAGGTTTCCCAGCAGAACATTGCCCAAAGCATCACACTGCCTCCGCCGGCTTGCCTTCTTTCCATAGTGCATCCTGGTGCCATGTGTTCCCTAGGTAAGCGACGCACCCGGCCATCCATGTGATGTAAAAGAAAACGTGATTCATCAGACCAGGCCACATTCTTCCATTGCTCTGTGGTCCATTTCTGATGCTCACGTGCCCACTGTTGGCGCTTTCGGCAGTGGACAGGGGTCAGCATGGGCACCCTGACTGGTCTGCGGCTATGCAGCCCCATATGCAACAAACTGTGATGAACTGTGTTTCAGAGGTGGGTAGTATCGTTACATTTACTTGAGTAGTTTTTTGGAAAATTTTTACTTTTTAGAGTAGATTTAAATGTGGGTACTTTTACTTTAACTTGAGTACATTTGTAATGAAAAATCTGTACTTTTACTTCACTATGTTGGTCGACGTTCCTCTCGTTACTTTATTTTAATGCAATATTGTACATGTTAAGAAATGCGTAGTTTATACCAAGCGTGCTGTCTCTTTTTTCATGAACGATGCCCCATTCACAAATGAATCACTCTTTTGAGTCGATTCTGTTCAAAGACTATTGCTGCGTTCCAATTCGCCTACTTGTACTACGCCCTAAAAGTATGTACTCTTTCTGTGAACAAAAAGTACTTACAAAAGAGTAGACAAGCTTTGGGACATACTAACACGTCATACAATCGCGTCAATTCTCTCTGTCGCATCCTGTCACCGTAAACTGGCCTGTCAATCATCTTACATCCTCCACATTTCATTTAGTTAATTTCCTACCGTATCGGAGAGAAATGCAGCACGTTGATCTGCAGTCGCGGGTCTTTCATGTGGAGAACTGTCCTCATTTTAATGCTAATGATGCATTTAAAAGTTAATGGCCATTCGGATCTTTATAAAAGTCCACATTGGTATTTGCAGATGAAAAATAACACGGGTAACATTAAATATATATTTTCTATCAGGTTAAACTGATTATTAGTCACTCAAATCTCTCAGCGTCGATCGCGCGTATCCACCATGTTTTGTAGTTTTTTAACACTTTTTACTCGTGTTTGTAGTTCTGAACTGAATCCTCGTCCAATGCGCAATGGGTTGTGGGCAATATTAGCCTCTATAGTGTGCACGGATCCACACTTCGAAAATCTACCGGAAATAGTAGACCATCCGGGGACTTTTGGCATACTCTTTTCAACATACTATGCTTTGGGACACACTTATTTTAATCTCACATACTATTTAGGATGGATAGTATGGACATTGGAACGCAGGGTATGTCAAACAAGTTGGTAAAACTGTCTAAATCGGTTGGCGAATCAGTTTGAATGATTTATTCAGTTCCTGCATGCACTAAATTGTCTGAAGCGGTTTCTCATTCTCACTCGGAGTGTTGGATGAAGTGGCAGTGGACCTCTAGTCAATTAAAAGCAAATCTGCAAATGCATCCTATTCTTTGCCAGCGATGAAGAGCTTTATTAGTTGAGCTGCGTTTGCTGTCTGTGAACAATTCCACAGGTATCGATTTCATTCGATTTCAATTCATACAGCTAATAGCCGACATTTTACAACCAAGCAGATTATTACGCCACGATAACAAAGTATGTAGCATTTCTTTGCCGTTTTTTATGGACATATATCTTAATTTATACATTAAATAAGCTACCATTGTTCAGAGAGTATGAAATGGACACCTGCCGTCCCGCAGTAATTTTTGGGTAGCCTATCTATTGCGCAAAGGCGGTGCCGGCAACCTGTTCATCTTGAAAATGTATTCCTTTGCGTAGACACAGTTTACACGCGCCTGCTGAATTATCCATTTGATTACATTTTGGAGAACAGACAGAAGAAGATCCGTCATGTGTATTTGATCATTGTTTGTGTTCAGATGTTCAGCGGTTATGAGCGCGAGCACATGCAAAGAGTTTTTTCTCTTTCTTCTTTCAAATGTAGCTGTATACGTTATTATTATACAAACCAAAGGGCATGCATAATATATGGGCTACAGATGCCAGAAATAATTCTTGTCTCTTCTATGTTTGTTGCAAAGATATCTAAGTATGATAATAATTTAAATATCTTTCTAAATAATAACATGCTATTGTATTGTTTCTCTCTCTCTCTCTCTCTCTCTCTCTATATATATATATATATATATGTGTGTGTGTGTGTGTGTGTGTGTGTGTGTGTGTTTATGTGTGTGTGTGTATGTATGTAACTAGTAACGAGCTACTTGAGTAGTTTTTTCATTGGATACTTTTTTACTCTTACTCAAGTAACTATTAAGATTATTACTTTCACTTTTACTTTGAGTAAATATTTCTATTACTTGAGTACAGTTTTTGGATACTCTACCCACCTCATACTCAGAACCAGCATTATCTTCTTAAACAATTTGAGCTACAGTAGCTCGTCTATTGGATCGGACCACTCACCATGTGCATCACTGAGCCTTGGCCGCCCATGACCCTGTCCCAGATCACCACTGTTCCTTCCTTGGACCACTTTTGATAGATACTGTCCACTGCAGACCGGGAACAGACAGTCAAACTCACTCAAATCCGTACACTTGCCCATTTTTCCTGCTTCTAACACATTCAACTTTGAGGACAAAATGTTCACTTGCTGCCTAATATATTCCCCCCACTAACAGGTGCTGTGATGAAGAGATAATCAGAGTTGTTCACTTCACTTGTCAGTGGTCATAATGTTATGCCTGATCAGTGTAAATGTTGTTACTGTCACTTTTGGTCAGTTTAGTGTGTCCTTCCTTTTAGAATAAAGGTATTAATTTTACAAAAAATTACTGGCCCCAAACTTTTGAACAATACGGTACTGTATGCAGGTAGGTGACATGGAAATTCTTCGTTTTTAATCGTGATTAATCGCACACCCTTAATCGCGATTAATCGCACAATTAACGTGAAATTAAGCATACACCATTTATCTTGTTTAACGTGTCCATTTTGCTATCATTTTATTCATCTTGTCTCCGTGAATACAGTAATAAATGATGGTAACTTTAACCACATTCAACAGTACATTAGCAACATGCTAACAAAACATTTAGAAAGACAATTTACAAATATCACTAAAAATATCATGTTATCAATTATCATGTCAGTTATTATTGCTCCATCTGCCATTTTTCACTATTGTTCTTGCTTGCTTACCTAGTCTGATGATTCACTGTATGTCATTTCCATGTACTGAACTTGTTATTCAACTATGCCAATGTAAATTCAATTTTTGAATCTAGGGCATCTTTAAGTTACAAAAGCTGTTCAGTCAAGAGTGATTTCTTCGTCTTTTGTCTTTTGATTAACATTAAACACAAAGCAGTCCCTTTAAGACATAATTCAAAGATCCAGTACACTGATACTGATACACATGCGTTGTCTGTCTCGTTTTTCTCTTATGACATAACCTACTATGTTTGTTAGGATACTCGCTAAGATGGGCATATTGACATAATTTTTGTGTGAATTTGTCCGTTTAGGTGCAAGACTAGAAAGAGAATTTGTGCAAGAGTATTTGCGCACTGTGACGCGGCTCTCCATGAACGCGCTTCGGATGAGCACGCACACAAATCTCCTCAAAGAGTGCGCAAGCTCTCTTTCGCATCTTACGGATGAATGTTTAAATTGTCATGGTTTAAATGAGTTTGGTTTAAACAAAGATAGCAACGTGAGATGTTCAGGTCTCACCTGCGCTCGCGCGCTGTCAACACCCGGGTGATGACGGTGTAAATGACTGGGAATAGAGCTTTCGGTACATCATTGAACATTTGTTAACAGTGACTGTTTTGTCCATGTTCTTTTGATCATCACTGTTGTAATGTATTGGGAAATATGAGAATGCACATCCATCTACTGAAACATACATTAGCCGAATCCGTCTGTCTGTTTTGCACGTTGTTTTCAACAAACCCTATTATAAACGTGTCATCAGATTTGGGATGAACCGCGGTGCAAGCGCGTGCCGAACCGTGGGTGGAGAACCGAACGGTTCCATCCCTAACAGCAACATACACACGTTCCGTTCAGACAGGAACAGCGCGAGGCGGGAGGGCTCGTGCTCTTCAGTTACAATGGCAGAATAAGACAGAGTTTGTGTTTTAAATCAAATGTCTATATATATAAACAGAGAGAAAAACCTTGAGAAAACCTTGTAAGATAATAAACCAAATAATAATAATGTATTTTAAAAGTTTATTTTTCACAAAAATGCTGATGATTTTGTAGTGTGAAATGCATCTAAAATGTACATTTTTTCATCATACATTCATATAAAATGTAATCTAAAATCTTGACAATGAAAATGAAAAAGTTATTGTCCATTATATTTATCAACAGCGCCGTCACTAAGAATTCTGGGCCCTGTGACTGTATGATGACCCATTCCCAGAAATTAACCGGATAGGGGGGAGGTAGTGTTATATCCATAGATCTTCATCAGAGCTGAATGGGTTCTTGCAATCTCCATTAAGCTTCATAAACCAATATTTGATTCCCCCCCACCCCACCCCACACACACTGCAAGATTATGATTAAGCAAATACGTTCCAGCAGTTCAAATCAAATCTTGATCATATTTCATAAATATGTGGAGTCTGACTAATTAATAAGGCAACATGGACTTCATCTAGTCCAGCTGCTTCCACACACACGTCTGGTTTACTATCCTTGTGGGGACTCAAGGTCCTAGATTACATCCATAGACGTAATGGTTTTTATACTGTACAAACTGTATATTCTATTCCCTTACATTAACAAAAACTAAACCTAACCATCACATAAAACTTTCTGCATTTTTAAATAATAATAAAAAAAAAAAAAACTCATTCTGTATGATTTATAAGCTTGTTTCCTCATGGGGACCTCAATTTAGGTCCCCACGGTGACACGAGTCCCCATGAGTCTGTGTGCATTCAGGTTGAACTCCCCATTGTGATGGAAAAACATGTATACACACACACGCACACACATATTCATACAAAGCTGGACATCAGAGAGGAACCAAAAGAAAGTTTAGTGCCAATCAAACAGTAATCAGGCTGAAAAATTGACATCTACATATGCAGTGCAGGAAATAAGAGAGACCTTAACAGAGGCAGAGGGATAGAGGAGAGGGTGTAGAGGTGAGAGAATACCAGAGGGAAAATATGGAGAGACAGAAAGAGACAGATGGAAGGAGGAGGAAAAGGAAAGAAGAAGTGAAGCACAGATGGAGAGAGATGAGAAAGGAGGAAGAGGGAAATGGAGAGATGAAGGGGTTATTTTTCACTGTCTGTTTTTGGACTGTATTTATTACACTTCAACCTGTGTTATCTCTCACATACAAACACTCATCTTCTCCCTCCCTCTCTCTCATTTATTTCTCTCTGTCTCTCCTTTTGGCTTTCTTCGTCAGTCTTTTGCCGTATTCATCTGTTTATCTGTAATCTTTCGCTTTTGTCTCTTTCAGCAGCCGTCTTCTCTGCTCTCTGTCGACTATGTGAGGAGGGTGTAAACGATGTTGCTTTAAATATAGGCTGTGTGCTTTCTACACCCTCACACTTTTGTGTGTGTGAGCGAGAGACACCTAGAGAAAGGCAGAGAAAGAGAGAGCGAGATGCGATGGAGAATGACACTGTCTGGGTGTTTTTAAATCAACCGTGCGTGTTTGTGTGTATCTGTGTGAATACTCTAAGGCAGTGCTTCTCATCTGCTGGGTCGTGACCCAAAAATGGGTCGCAGGGCAGGAGGAACAATGCTTAATGTGCTATCCATATGATCGTGCATAAATAAATAGGCTTATCTGCTTCACAGAGGAAGGAGTAAATGCTTTCCATGTCTTTTGTTGTAGACATCAAAAGCAGTTTGTCCAGCAAACTCTACTTTATTTTGTAGAAGATTAAACAAGGTAATTGTAAATACGACCCAGACAACATTAAATATGAGTTCACTTGCATTGAGGAAAAACATGGTTTGAGCCGAAATGCAAAAACGCTTTTTAAAAAGAATCATTAATCGAATAGAACCAATATGAATTCAAAATGAATCATTCTCAGTTCACAAATCAGTTCAATTCAAAATAGTTTTTGAATTTAATTGAAAACCTACAAGTCATGCATTGAATCAATTCACTGTACCCAATGATTCACACCCTTCTTGCTAATGCCAAGAGCATTAAAAACGGCATGAAACGGAAATTGCAATCATATTTTCTTCTCTGATGTGACATATATCCAATGGCTTCTTGAACGAGACAAAAATGGATTTGGACATGTTTTTCTATCAGGAATTGATTGGATTGTTGTTGTTTGTGATCTCATGTGAATGACAGGTTGCTGGATTGTTGTCAGGCCTTCATGCCGGTGCTCGTCATCAAAGAGTGGCTGTTGCAAGGGGAGGCGAAGTTAATGTAGTGTTTAGCTACAGGGCTCTTGCTTTTTAAGCTCGGTTTTGTCAGACTGTTCACCAGTCCTTATGAACTTACTACTCTGAAATGTCCGGTAAAATCCATGCTTGCAAAGGTTCTGCATCATCCTCTTGTACGTAAACCCTCTCAGGGTCTGAATCGGGCTTGAATTGGTATAGCAAAATTGATGCCGTTGTTAATATTTACAGCTGAGCAGATGAAACTCGCGGTTATGGTAAGGGGCGTGACATTTCCGGAACACACTCTAAGCGGGTTACCAATCCCAACATACTGGGTCGGCTAACCAATCAGAGCACATTTCGTATTTCAGAAGGAGGGGCTTCATCGAAACAGGAGCTAAATGGAGAGTTTGAGACAGACTGGGAAAAGAGGTGCTGCAATAAATTAAAATATGTGAAAAATAATGCGTTTTTTGAACAATCAAGCACAAAACCTATTCTTGTACACCCCAAAAACAAAATCAAGTCCCAGACAACAATATTGTGTCGGCCCAGATCCGGCCCACATCAGGTCTGCGTGTATTCCACATGTACCAGATGTGGGCCACACTATGTTGCTGTCTGTGGAAATCATAAAAAGACATAATAGGACCACTTTAGGGTTTCAACACTGGTTTTCAGGACTGCCACTGCAACTGAAACTCCTCCATACCTCTATAAAAAGTATGCTCCCTCCCACCAGCTACAGTCACTGAACGAGTGACACCTTGTATTTTCTCAACAACAAGGCAAAAACTCTTCACCCTATCACTCTTCACTTTTTACCCTATCTGTTCCTCTTTGGTGAAATCATCTCCACCCTACCTGCTGAGAACATTGTATCTTTCAAGAAGCAGCAATAGACACACCTCTTCCGTAAGCACTTAACCAACCCGCATCCTTAAACCAATACACACACACACACACACACACACACATTTGTTTCACTATATTAGTGAGGACATTGCATACACTTCCATTAATTTTTTCATGAGGTTAATGATATTTTCTATCACCTAACCCAACCCCTACCACTAAACCTACCAATCAAAAAACATGTGCAAAATACTAGATTTAAATAAATTGAAAGAAATTTATAAGCCTTTTTCCCATACAAAGCACTTATATTTCTTCTCTGCATTTCTCCTCTTCTCTAGCTTGCTTCATAATGCACTTGTCTAATAAACATGGCAAATATATATATATTGCGAAAATATTGGCTCTTTGACTGATTGCTTTTGTTCCTCTTTTGTAAGTCGCTTTAGATAAAAGCATCTGCTAAATGCATACATTTAAATGTTGTTAAAAACATTTTTAAAGACATTTTTTGTTAACTCTTTGACACTTGTTGCATCAGTACTTGTATGACCCATGTTTTATTTGTGGAAAAATAATTTGTCTGTTGGTTTGTTTGTTTGTTTGTTTTTGACCATCTATTAAGAAAGTGTGTGGGGGTCCAACGTTGTTTTGAAAACCAATGACTTGGACAAAAGCAGCTGAAAAGTTAATCAAAAATGTCTTATTTTGTGTTCCAGGCAGGTTTGAAACATGAGGATGAGTAAATAATGGCAGAAGTAAACTTTTCCATGAATTTTACTGTGTATGTTGTCTAAACTAAAGTGTCAGTGACATATATTTGTGTAGTGTGTTCCAATCATGCACATATGAGACAGTAACGCCCTGCACCCTTCAGAGTACACAGTTTAAGTGCTCTGCCCTTTGGAGTGAGTAGGACATAGTGGTGTTCTCTTTGAAATTGAATTCGCCCAGATTCTCTCTCTCCCTGTTTCCACTTCACTCCATCCACTCAGTGATTAGAGTCGAGTCAGTGTCCTGACATAACCAGTTAAATGGATCAGATGCCATTTTGAGAGTCTCTGTAAGTGCCCCCTGCAGCAGTTGTCCACTGCACAGAGAGCGTGTATGTGACCCACTAATCGCTTATTAACTGCTAACACCGCTCTAATTGGTTGCCGATAAGTAGCCTGCACCGTGTGCGCTAAAGCTAAAGGCTAATTTTAGCCTATTATCTGTTGGCATAGGTTCATTGGGTTTAGAGAGCTAACTCTAATTCTACCACTGTGTCGGTTTTGAACGCACATGAGGTTTTAACATTCACGCACATACATAGCCAGATGTTCTGTGATGTAGATGCTGAGACTTAGTCTTTTCTCATCCCTTCTGCTCTAGCTCTATTTTTAAAAGCAGTGTCTCGTTAAAGCCTTTTAGGCTAATCAGGCTGAGTTCGGCCCAGCTTCACACTCGCCTAGCACACCTGCGTTTGTCCCACATATTTGCCCATGGAAAATCGGCATTTGGCCTGCAACTGAGTAGGTTAATCCCAGCTCTAGTGAAACATCAGGCTAGAATTAAGCCAGCGTTTACCCTGAATCAATCCAAGATTGAGATCGACCAAAGAAGTATCATAAGGCCAGTGTGAAATTAGAATATGGCCAAGATTAAACCAGCATTCAGCCAATGTTAGCCTTGCAATTAGCAATATTTGCCCCGTTATTCAGCCAGCATATGCCCAACATTCAGCCAAGTTTTGCTTCCTGTTTAATCTATTTGAGTCCATAGCTTGGCCAGCGTCAAGCCAGCATTTGCCCAGCATTCACTAAACATTAATGCTCCATTCAAGCTGCCATTAGCCAAACATTCAGACAGCTCTTCGCCCAGAGTTGATCCAGCAGCGGTCAGCATTAAAAAGGTCATCGATTATAACCTAAGTGGTAATTATTGGGTAAAGTGGAGCATGGGCCGCCCAGGGCGGAATTATCATACAGCTAGACTCACATTGGCATTAGATCTGGCCTTTATACTCGCACTCATACAGACACATTTGAGTAAAGTTATCTGTTAGATGCCTGAAGGGCTTTACATGTGTTAGCCTCAAACCCCAATCCCTACAAACACTAAGCAACCAAATTTTTTTTTTTTTTTTTTCAGGAAATGTGAGTGGTACCTACATGTACAAATCTTATTATTATGATGTGATGCAAGAATATTCTCACTGGTTGCTGTGCAGTTACTAGAATGTTCTGGGGGGTTGCCAGGGTGTTACTACGCAGCTGTTATGGTATTTTGGGTGGCAGCTAGGGTTTTCCTGGTCCTCTTAAAGGATATCTCTATGATATTCTGGTCCTAAAATATAACCAAGATTTGTCCCTTCTTAAATCTAAGGGCTTTTCAATATAAGAACCACAATTTAGATCACTGAATTTATAATAACAAAGATTGGCTATTAGCACAAATTTTGAAGTACCATTCATGCCCATATCATAAATGGTGCAGGATAAGTTAGATGTTGAAATGTAATATATATATATATATATATATATATATTTATTTTTTTTATTTATTTTTTTTAAACCCTGCATATATGCATACTGTATATGAGAAAATATCAGATATGAGCCTCAGTAAACATGGCTAATTACATATATTTTTTCTTAAGATATGTTGTTTAACTTCAGAATCTTGGAGTCCTCAGTCAACGTTTTAATTATTATCATACCTTTTCAGATTCCTTCCTATCTCTTTTCATGCAAATCGCAGTCTTCAGTTTTCTTTTCTCTGGCGATCCCCGCAGCGCGAGGTGCAGGCAACTTTAACGATGCCATTTTCTTTACTTTTTTTTTTTCTTTTTTCTTTTTTTTAGCAAGAAATACACAGCACTGCACTCAAAGATCATGATGATGGGGACGAAGCATCTAATTTTCACCTTAGTCTCACTCTCATTTTCTGTCTCTCTCGGTCTCTAACTATATCTCATTTTATGCTGCCATCTTGGTTTTCTCTCTTTTTTGACTCTAATAACTTCTCATATATCTCTGTCTTGTTGCCCAGATGAAGACCCCTTCCAGCCAGTGACCCAAGATGAGACGGTAGCAGTGGGCGGGGTGGTGACCCTGACCTGCAGTGTAAAGGAAAACGATAACTCCTCCCTCCAGTGGTCCAACACAGCCCAGCAGACTTTGTACTTTGGAGAGAAGAGAGGTGAGCACCAACTATTTTATAAGGAAAATAATGATTCTTGTGTTCTTCCAAACCTGTATGACTTTCTCTCTTCAGTGAAGCACAAAAGCAAATGTTTTGCACAATGTCCTGACTGCTGTTTTCCATATAATAAAAGTGAATAGGGACCAAAGATGACAAAAAAGTACTACAAAAGTGGTCCATATGATTTAGGCTATATATTTTAAGTCTTTGGAAGCAAACAGATGGGTGAAAATGGGCGCAATAAAAATTATTTGAATATTGAATATCTTCCTGTTTGCCATAACATTCAGATCTCATTCACATTACTTTATTTATTCAAATTTTATTGTTCTAGAAAACTTTCATTCGGTCTGGCTGCATATATGTTTAGTATTCATTTCACAATCCAGTCAATTCCTGACTAGTAAAATTAAATCTCTTTGTACATTTTTTAGTCATTGAGTATTTTTAAATTTATGTATTTATTAAGTAGAATATCCTATTTCCCACTAAAAGTGTCAAATTACAGATAAAACTGGTTGTAAACGGCAATTCACATTGACTTTAACAAACGGATATTTCATGACCTCTCTTTTACTCAATCGCTTTTAAGACTCTGGTCTGTGATTGCAATTACTCGCCATTTTGGTCTGAACAGGAAATTGATTTTCGTTGGACTCTTCCTTAGAGATTTCCACAGAGTTCTTACTCCCCCAACACTGAACACAAAAAGAACACGTGAGACACCTTCCTAAAACATTAATATCACCCCAAAAACAAACAGGTGGCTCTGTGATAACGAAATGCGAGGTGATGGAGAGAGAAAGACAGAGAGAGAATAGAGGGGTGACCTGATTAAAGAGGAGAACAAAAGAAGGCGACAAGAGAGCACCATGAAAAAGCAGAAATAGAAAACAGTCTATTGAACGAGAAGGAAGGAGGGAGCGTTAAAAGGAGGGAGAAGTGAAAAATACAGTCACAGTGGTAGACTTAAAATCATCTCGTTTTCACAAAAAATATCTAAAACTATATAAATTTACCTTTTAAAATTATTTTTTATAAAAATTAGAATATACATTGAAGCAAAATTATGCAAGTTAATAAGAGTTTCCAAATTCCAATGAAGTTTATTTTTCTTACCCTATTGCTTATACCCTAAGTATAAATCCAACTAAATTTAGTGTGGTTTTTGCTTAAAACAAGAAAAACAATTTTGGGTAAGAAAAACAAATCTCATTATATCAAAAACATTATCAATTTTGCTTCTCAATTGAATTTATCTTAACTGAAGGATGTTTAGATTAAAGGAAGACAAAAATACTGATTAAGAAAAAGATTGTATTGCACTGTAGAAAAGAGAGAGAGTACAGTAGAAGGAGAACAGAAGACACAGACATACGCGCAAGTGTGAAGAGATGAACAGATTAGTTTGGAGGAACGATGGATGGGTGGATGAGCGAAGAGAGATAAAGGGTGGAATGACAAAGGAGGAGTGTGTGCATGAAAGAGCAGGATGGAGGACAGAGGAACGTCAGCTGATGAAGACAAATTAAGTGCCCTTCACTTACTGATAAACCATGAAGCGCGCACACACGCGTTTACTGTAAATCTGCGTTAGACGCAGGTTCTCCTTTTGTTCAAAGGTGAAGTGTGTAATTTCTGCACCATTAGCAAAAATAATAACTTCTCAAACAGGTTTTCTCGATCATTGCCAGCCTGTTTGATCAGACCAACTTTCTCATCCTACAGAAAGCTTGATCTGTGTAGTCTAAGATGAGTCATCAATATTTTTGCTCCATTTTCCCACAAGAGAACTTTTTATATTTAAAAGTGTTCATTTGTTAAAAGTGAACTTGTAGGATTGCATTAGCATAAAGATTACTTTAAATCTTACTTTACTTTTTATTTTATTTTTAACCCTTATGTTGTGTTTGGGTCATTTTGACCTAGAGAGGATTTTCTTTTTCCTGAAAATGCTAGTTAATCTTATCACATTGGATTAAAACTTACACACCTTAGGTATAACTAGTTCCCCAAAATCTTTTGAGAATTTTTGTCATTTTTTCCTCCCACATTGTTACACTTGTGGTGTTCCCTGTCAAAAATGGCTGGCCTACAAAAAATTGCTTATAAATTTCTCATTACTCTATATTATCACCAAATATTGAATTCAATCTTTTTGTCAACTTGTTTACTTTCAATTAGCACAGGTATTTCTTGTATTTCTTTTTGGATCTTATTGATCGTAGGCCTCACTGATCTGAGCTTATATTGTTAAAAAATGACCACCCATTGAAAATGAATGGGGGAGATTGAAAATAAGACAAACATTTACGGCCCTATTTTAACGATCTAAACGCAAAGTGTAAAGCGCACGGCGCAGGTGCACTCAGGGCGTGTCCAAATCCACTTTTGCTATTTTAACAACGGAAAAACGGTCCGTGCGCCGGGGCGCATTTTTGAAATGGGTTGTCCCTATTCTCTTAATGAGTAATGGGCGTAATGTTCAATAAACCAATCAGAGTGTCATCTCCCATTCCCTTTAAAAGCGAGATGCGCTCGTGCCATGGCGGATTGCTATTTACATGGCGGAATTTGTTGGCGACGAAACCGCGAAGAAACCGATCTGCTCGTTCGCGAAGTTAAACGTTTAGTTAGAAGTTAAACAAAGTTACATTTTTATATTTACGTAGCCTACACAATAATATTCTTTTACACTGTAATCCTTTTGTTTTTAATATTTGGCATGTTTGTGTGATGTGCATCCCTGTGTGTAATAAGCAAAGTCAATGCGCACTGTGGACGCGCCCAGAGGCGCAGTTTCTACCAACGCGCTCTAACAAAAAAATATTGCGCCATTGACTTTAGACTTTAGACCAGGTTTGAGTTGGTCTATGGCGCAGTCTGTTTTCAGCTCCTTAAAATAGCAATGCGCCGGCAATGCGCCTGAACACACCTCTTTTTTAGACCAGCACGCCCATGGGCACAATAACTGGCGCTAGTGCATTTACTAATTTAAGGACGTGGCGCTGAACGGGAAAACGCGAACGCCGTCGGATGCAAACTAGCAAACACACTTGCGCTGCGCCTTGCGTCGCATTGCGCCGGGTGTATTATAGGGCCCTTAGTGTTCAGGAGCATGTTCATCATGTTCAAATATTTATGTGTGCTTGCAAAGATAAAGGCCTCGGACCTGTGTGTACGTGGATACAATTGCAAACTCGCACTACCACGCACACACACACACACACACACACACACACACACACACACACACACACACACACACACACACACACACACACACACACACACACACACACACACAGGTTTGTTTTGCTATCAAAGTGAGGACATTCCATAGGCATAATGGTTTTTATACTGTACAAACTGTACATTCTATTCCCCTACACTACCCTGTCCCTAAACCTAACCATCACAGGAAACATTCTGCATTTTTACATTTTTAATAAAACATTGTTTAGTATGTTTTTAAAGCTATTTTACATATGAAGACTCATGAATTGTCCTCATATTTCATGTTTACCCATGTCATTATACAAATTTGTGTCCTCATAAATCACAAAAACGCACACACACACACACACACACACACACACACACGTACACAAACAATTTTGAGTATTACAGGCTTTACTTTTTCACAGAGATGAACCTTATCCTCAGATCAATGAGGCCTACGATCAATCAGTTTCAAAAATAAATACAAAACCTGTCCTAATTGAAAGAAATACGTTTTGGGAAGAGCTTCTTCACTAACCCTAAAATTTACATAAACTCTGCGCCCCGAGAACACGCAACAAAGGGGGGCAAGGCCATGTTGGGCTGCTTTAGAGAAGAGGAAGAGTTGTTGTAGTAGAGTGTTGTTACCATGTTGTCATTTTACGCCTGACTGCTTCACAAACGAGGGTCAATTCAACAGTGGATTTGCACAAAAGATCTTCTTCCTGAGTCTCTCCATCAGTGTCTGACTCTGGTTTGAACAATGTAAGGCTGAACACCGTTATTGACAATAATCATTTTGGCTACGTGAGATTCTCCAGCTTTGTTGTTGTTGAGCAACCGAAGTGCGAGCCGTTAAAGCTCCGCCCTCTTCTGGAAAGTGACAGACAGCAGCAGCTCATTTGCACACTCAAATAGGGGCAAATTTGACAAGCTATAGTAAATGATCTGTGGGGTATTTTGATTAAAAACCTGTCCTAATTGAGAGAAAACTATTTAGCAAAAAGATTGAATCCAGTATTTGCTGATAATATAGCACAAAAGGTGTTAGAGGGTTTTCAACACAACACAAGGGTTAACTGCAAATTAGGATTTTTCTCTTTGAAATAAAATTGTTTTATGTACTCTGTAGGAATACTTTAACTTTTAAAAATGTTCAAGTCCAAAAAGACATTCAAAATCATGATTCTGACATCACAACATGACACATATAAATATTTATTCAATATTCAGCCACTTGGCTTACTCTGATGAACAACTAGCCAATCAGAACAGAGCAATATAGAATTCCTAAATGTACAACTTGTTTGTTTCCTAGGCTTGGTTGCACACAATCTAATCTGAGGACTGACTGTCTGCACTGTCATTTTGCTCGGTGAAATCTGTGTAGTCAATATCCAGTGTATCTACATGGGTTGCTATAGTAATAATGTCAGCATCAGCATGATGCCAAGAGACTTTCTCATATAACAACTGAGAGTAGCTGTCAGTAGAAAGAGAGCACAGAAAACTGGAAACTTTGCCTGTACGCATGTCTGTCATCTCGCTGTGGTGCTGAACTCACAAGATCTGTATAAGAACAGAGGCATTTTATGCATTCATGCATACAGTATACTGTGTCCAAAACTGCTGACTCGTTCACTATTCACTACATAGTGAATGTCTCATGGTTCGCTAGATGAGGAAAGAGTAAGCGAAAATGAGTGTATTCAGATCAGACAATATTGCACACGCAGTATGATACTGACATACATATCTCATTCTGAATAATGAACAAAAAAATGAAAATTTCGTTTTCGAAATCTGATCTAACCTTTCAGACTAAGACATATACTAAAAAATATTTTTATAAATGAACTTCTAACTCATATGAATGTAGTGTGGCTCAGGATTGTACATATAAGATTGTTGAAAAAAATGTAACAAGTTCAAGTCTGATAAAGGAGAAAACGGAAGAGTTGGGAGATGGTAGAAAGCAATCACATAAATCTAAATCGCATTGGTTTTGGTGCCAGACACCTTGACTAACGTTATCAGCGTATGAATAAAATGCTAAAAATTCTAGTATATGGCACCTATGAAGTGTATGTTGCTCTTATCTGCTCTGTCTTTTTCAGCACTGAGAGATAACCGTATCCAGTTGGTAAAGTCCACGGCTACAGAGCTGATAATCACCATCGCGGACGTTCAGCTGTCAGATGATGGAGAGTACACCTGTTCCATTTTCACCATGCCTGTACGGACCGCACGAGCTACAGTTACTGTACTTGGTATGTATGTGTGTGTGTGTGTGTGTGCACTTTCAGTCAGGGTTGTATGAATCAGTAGAATTCTTCTTGTATTTCACTGAAAGTCTGAGACTATCATGGGTGTCTTTAGTGTGAAAAAATATCTGTTTGTTTAATGGCCAATGGCCTTTGAATTAATTTATTTTTGTCCCATCTGAAAGCATGGCTTTGCTATTAGATGATTCTGAGAGCTCTCAAAGTGATCTTAGCCACAAATGGCCAATCATTTAAATGGTGACGCAACTGACACCATTAGAAAATTAAAACATCGCTGTCATTCAAACACAGACCCATCTATCTATCTATCTATCTATCTATCTATCTATCTATCTATCTATCTATCTATCTATCTATCTATCTATCTATCTATCTATCTATCTATCTATCTATCTATCTATCTATCTATCTATCTATCTATCTATCTATCTATCTATCTATCTATCTATCTATCTATCTATCTATCTATCTATCTATCTATCTATCTATCTATCTATCTATCTGTCTGTCTGTCTGTCTGTCTGTCTGTTTGTCTGTCTATCTTGAGACATACATCAGTAGTGGTAATTTAGAGGTCAGTAAGTGTGTCAGATGTCAATTCAATAACTGCAGTAACTGGCAGGTTCAGTGAGTTCATATAGTAAAAGATTTGTCAGCATGATTAAAACCGATAAATCATGAGTCTTGAGTCTTTTTGAAAGATTCATGAAAATAAGAGTCATTTGTTCATAAATCAGAATACACTGTTTTTTTGCATGTAGCCCATAAGACAACTCAATATTTTTTTACCCATAATGTTGAAGGCTTGATCAATTTTTTATTCATGTTCAATTCAGATTGAAAGGTCACACTGTGTAGACACACGAGTAGTAGATGTTTGATATTTGCTAGCAACTGATTTTGTGAGCCAAGTTGCAAACCCAAATCATTAAATATCCAGATATATATGTTGTGATTGATAACTGACATCTGTGCTTCACCTCTTTTGAAAAGCACCAGCCACTCCTGGTAAGCATGTTTGATGTAACCAGGCCCACACGGAACCTGCACACCTGGGGGGGGGGGGGATCTGCATAATTGATTTCAATATGGTAAAATGTGTTAAACAGAGCTGAGAATACTGTACTCTTTTTGGCAGCTAAGAACATTATAAAATTTGCCAAGTTTTTATATAAAAGAACATGCAGTGGAAGGGGGTGTGAATGATGGACATTTGAATTCTGTAGAAATCTACAGAGCAGATTCCATTTGGTGCAAATTCCATGCAGGCCTAATAACAAGTAGTTAGTTGTTGTTGATAGTGAGCCGGTACTTAGGAAAAAGAACTGTTTTCATTTTATTTACATTTTATCTAGCCAGAATTTAGCCCCTTATGTAGCTAGAATGTAGCCCCTTATTTCCTTTTCCTTCCACCTGAACATGTTATGTTTTTCATTTTACATCTCTGTTTCTCTCTTACAGGTGTTCCAGGTAAGCCGGTGATAACAGGTTTTGAAGATGCTGTTCAGGAGGGTGGCAAGGTTACTCTCACCTGCACGAGTTCAGGCAGCAAACCTCCTGCTAAACTACACTGGTACCGTGATGAAGAGGAGCTACCGGGTACAAACAAGCACAAACACACTCACAATCAGGTCATAAATCCACTTTGAACCCAAGTGGTTGCTGTTCAGTAATTACAGTGTTTATTTTGTGTTCATGTGTGTGTAGGGCGTCCTGATGTTGTGGAGTCCAACCTTGACGAACCAACCTACACAGTAACCAGTGAGCTCACCCTCACTGTCACAAGGAATGATAACAACGCTCTGATCGCCTGTGCGGTGGATCACCCCTCCATCGCCAATGGAGACAAGAAGACAGAACAGCCACTCAGCGTCTTGTGTAAGACACACGTACAAAAGCCAGAAAGCGTATTTCACACTGCTGTTGTGTAGAGCTGAACGGTATGACGCTATACTACTGTGTGATTTTAGAAATGTCAACCAGCAGATGTTCTGCTATAAAGTTTATACCACAGATGACATTCAGTATCAGTAGGGTTGGGTACCGAACTCTGTACTTTTAAGGGCACCGACCGAATTACGTCGGTATTACTGAGTATGGATTAAAATTAAATCAATCAGTGCCAAATTTGGTACCTGTGTGCGAGAGGTACGTTAGAGAAAGAGAGAGAGACCATGTGACGTCACCCCTGCAACTTGTTTAAACACAACACGCATGCCGATTGCTAACCGTTATGTGAGGTGTGGTTACAGTTCACAAAACTAGATGCAGACTGAGGCAACGCTGTTTGCAATATGTCCATAAAAAACTTGAGACGCTCTTACTAAAGTCCGTATATGATCTATGATCCGAGTTGTGAGCGTTGTTAATCTCATCGTGGTGTTCTGTGCAGAAACTGCTCTCATGCGCGTTCCGCATGTTGTCATATTTTTCATTCGTCTGGCTATCACCAGACCATTGTTCAATTTAAAATTGAACATTGGTCTATACTTTTCTACTGCACAAGAGGCATGATCAACGAGCATTATTCACGCAATTGGATAGTCCTTCAACCAATCAGATCAACGATCCGGTCGACGTACTTTGCAGAGCGACGCAAAAATTCCAGACAGGTTTATTTTGTGTTGGTTTGTAGCATTGATCAGCGGTTTGCAGAAGCAGCAATGGCATCGAGCGATTTTTGCAGGTTGTGCAAAAAAAAAAACAACATAAAAGTGAGTGGTATTTACACCCACTCGAGCGATTTGTTTGCTAAACTAAAGAAGTCGTTCAGCATCGTCGAGAGGTTAAAAGCAATTGGACTGACGGTCGTGCTTGCCGTCGCTTCTCTATCGTCATCATGTTATACCCGCCAATAGCGAGCAAGGTGGATAAGCCAGTCTGTGATTGGTTGCCGCAAAAGGGTAAGCAGTAGAAATGAATGTACGGAGTTGCTGGGCGAAATCAAATCGCCAGCAGATCAGGCTGGGTTTACCCAGTCTAATTTTCCATGTGCTGTTAGTCAAACTCCAGCTCTGACAGCATCGTGGGGAAAAAAATTAAACAACACCAGTTTTGTGTTATTGTGCTGAGAAAACACACTCATGGCACATGTGTCCAAATGCAACACTGAACTGCAGAGGTGAAGAACTGTGTGTGAAACAGTCTTTGTCACATTTGAATTCTCTGCTGTAATGCGATCTCTGCGCACACATACAGTTTATTTTGTCTAGTTTGTAAAATTACTAAATAAATAAAAAAAAAAATGTGAAATTGAGAGGTTTGGACTTATTTTTTCACTGAAATAACACTTTTTGTTGTTATACAGAGTGAAGTACCGAAAAAAGGTACCGTTGGGTACCGGAACCGAATTTCAGGTACTGATTAAAATGTGAATGGTACCCAACCCTATCAGACAGGTGCTTTCAGCGTAGAGAGCTTGGAGCATTTGTGTTTTGATTTGTGTTTACAATGGCTTTAAACTTCAAATCATGTTTCCTCATTGCTGACATTGACATTGTATTCACAGAAATACATTTGATCAGTTCATGCATTCCCTGCAAATCAAACCCATGACCTTGGCATTGCTGGCACCAACTATTTGTTTGAGCCTCAGCAGGAATGTTATAATATATCACTGTTTTTTGTTGTTGTTGTTGTTGTTGTTGTTGTTTTTTTTTTTTTTATGGTTTTAACACAAGTGCTAAAAAAATCTGAAACAGCTGTTTTGGTGTTGATGTCTGAATAATCTGCTCTTTTCGTTTGCGTGCATTAAGTTCTAAATAAAAGGACAAAAATAAAAGTGCCTTGCATTTCTAAAGTATTTAATTCACTGGATTATTAAAAAATATACATCATAATATAATAATTTATATTTCGAAATATATATAAATTTATATCAATAAATATCAATAATTCGAATTTTTTTTATTCTGTTTATAAAACTGAATTTACCTCATAGATTCTGTGATTATAATATTAGCCATAATATGACATAAGAATTTGCTCACCTAATAGATTAACATGAAGAGAAAAGCACTGCAAAATATAGATAAACAAAAATGTGTGTTTGTGTTTTTTCTCAGTTTCTCCCAGCGTGTCAATTCAGCCTGAGAGTGACCTGCCCAGAGAAGGAGAGAAGTTTTACCTGCAGTGTGTGGGGAACGGAAATCCAGAGTAAGACACACACACACACACACACACACACGCACTCTCTCTCTCATTTCCATCCTTGACATTCATGTTTTATGTATGAAGCTAAAAATGGTCAGCCTATTGATCTCCTTTCTCTCTTTTACGCACACACACACACAAACACACAGAGTTCTGTTTGACAGTATTACAGAGATATTTGCCTTGATGTTACATGAGATACAGAGAGAGGGATCAGAGACATCCTTACATAGGGTTGTCTTAAACACAGACCCTCTATGATCTCAGTGAGTTCAACAACTCTCGTTCGGTAGCTAAAGGACAGAACATTATTACCTCAGATATATTTATTACATTTTTAGCTACTTAAGCCTGGTTATATCACAAATATTTCTCCCTGGAAATTGAAGTTAATGTAATTGAATATCACCCTCTACTGGTGCAGGATCGCATTACAGCTCATTATGGCTCCTGACATCCATTAGTACCACACTGAGAGCTATTCAACCCCTTTTAGACATCCCAGAGTGTCTTTCTGTCGCATTTTCTCATTTGATTTTAGTCTCTATCTCTTCCTTACTGGAATGGGAGCACAAATAGGGGGTTGTATCTGAAGAAGATACTTGTAGTATCAGAGGTGACATCTACAGGGTCCATAATGATCTTTTGATCTTTTTGCTGCACAGATGCACACACGCACACACACACAGGTTTGTTTTGCTATCAAAGTGAGGACATTTCATAGGCGTAATGGTTTTTATACTGTACAAGATATACATTCTATCCCCCTACACTACCCTATCCCTAAATCTTCCCATCACAGGAAACTGTCTGCATTTTTACATTTTTAATAAACCATTGTTTAGTATGTTTTAAAGCTATTTTAAATATGACTCATGAAATGTCCTTGTATTTCATGTATACATCATAATACCAGTGTAATACTCATGTCATTACACAAATTTGTGTCCTCATAAATCACAAAAATGAGCACACGCACACACACACACACACACACACACAATGGATGTACATGTTTTATGGGGACAAAACACAACACACAGGGACAAAATGATTTTTATACTGTACAAACTATATATTTTATTGTGTAACCCTAAACCTACCCTTCACAGAAAACATTCTGCATTTTTACATTTTCAAAAAACATCATTCTGCATGATTTATAAGCCCTTTTCCTCATGGAGACCAAAAAATGTCCCCACAAGGTCAAAAATTACTGGTATTATTATCTTTGTTGGGACATTTGATCCCCACAACACAACATTACCAGGACCACTCATGCAAAAATATATAGATAGTTCAGTCATGAAACTCTAGATGGCACAGGCTGATGGGTCCTTAACGCAAGCTGATGATAATTACAGCATTAACTACTTGGCACAAGCTGATTGGTCCATGTCACTTCTGCAGCCAATGAGCTTGTTGCTCACACATTTAAATGGCTGGTTCCATTTACTATCGCAGTTTGCGTGCTTCAGAGTTCCTCTCCACCTTCCCCAGCTCCACCTGTATAGATCTGCTATGGGTTATTGATATATGCTATTTGTGCAGCAGCACTATGTCTTACTCGCAGCAGTATACCGGCATATGTTTTGGCAGTAGCAAGTTCCTGTACTTGCTCTGCAGCAGCAATAATCTTCAACAACAGCAATAATCTACAGCAGCAGCAATTCAGCAGCAGCATAGCCGATCTATTCCGCCAAGACCAAATATATTAACATTGTCATATCCATTACCATGCTAACAATCTTCCGAGAGTTGTCATGATATATATATGTATATATATGTATATATATGTAATACACACTATATTGCCAAACGTATTAGGACACCCCTCCAAATCATTGAATTCAAGTGTTCCAATCACTTCCTTGGCCACAGATGTATAAAATCAAGCACGTAGACATGCAGACTGCTTCTACAAACATTTGTGAAAGAATGGGTTGCTCTCAGGAGCTCAGTGAATTCAAGCGTCGTACCGTGATAGGTTGCCACCTGTGCAATAAGTCTATTCTTGAAATTTCCTCACTACTATATATATTCCACGGTCAACTGTTAGTGGTATCATAACAAAGTGGAAACAGTTGGGAACAACAGCAACTCAGCCACAAAGTGGTAGACCATGTAAAATCACAGAGCAGGGTCAGCTCATGGAGACGTGTTCTCTGAAATTAAGAATCACGCTACTCTGTCTGGCAATCCTATGGATGAGTCTGGGTTTGGCAGTTGCCAGGAGAACAGTGCTTGCTTGACTGCATTGTGCCAAGTGTAAAGTTTGGTGGTGGGGGGATTATGGTGTGGGGGTTGTTTTTCAGGGGTTGGGCTTGGCCCCTTAGTTCCAGTGAAAGGAACTCTTAATGCTTCAGCATACCAAGACATTTTGGACAATTTCATGCTCCTAACTTTGTGGGAACAGTTTGGGGATGGCCCCTTCCTGTTCCAACATGACTGCGCACCAGTGCACAAAGCAATGTCCATAAAGACATGGATGAGTGAGTTTGGTGTGGAGGAATTTGAGTCCTGACTTCAACCCGATAGAACACCTTTGGGATGAATTAGAGCAGAGACTGTGAGCCAGGCCTTCTCGCCAATATCAGTGCCTGACCTCACAAATGCGCTTCTAGAAGAGTGGTCAAAAATTTCCATAAACAAACTCCTGAACCTTGTGGAAAGTCTTCCCAGAATAGTTGAGACTGTTATAGCTGCGAAGGATGGGCCAACTCCATATTAAACCCTACGGATTAAGAATGGGATGTCATTAAAGTTCATGTGCACGTAAAGGCAGACGTCCCAAAACTTTTGGCAATATAGTATATATACTGTGTGTGTATATATATATATATATATATATATATATATATATATATATATATATATATATATATATATATATATATATATACTACAAAAACATTTGGGATTTTTTAAAAGAAATTAAGGGTCAGATTTACAAACAGCTTGCTTCAGCACAAACCTTCTTTTGGCATTAAAAAACTACTGTCAGGATTTACTAAAGACATGCTTTTTTAGCACTGAAAAGGCGTGGACAGGGTTATTTTTGCAGCTGACCTTATTGCATATGCAGGAATTTCCCTTTCAATGTACTGGTATTTGTGCCATTATTTACTGGCCCAAAAAAGCATGTCTTAACAGACACTAATTTGCGCTGCTCGAAGTAGATTGCATTGGTCATTATGGAAATGATCCAGCTGTGTCTGTGTTCTTTCATTTGCATGTCGTCAGTAGATCGCACACAGTGCTCTCACGCTAATTTGCCCTGTTTAGTAAATCTAGCCCTAATGCTTTTATTCAGCAAGGATGAATTATATTGATCAAAAGTGACAGTTAAGACATTTACAATGTTACAAAGAATTTCAATTTCAAATAAATGCTGTTTTTTTAACTTTCTATTGATCAGTGAATTCTGAAAAAAAAGTATCATGGTTTCTACAAAAATATATTAAGCAGCGCAACTGTTTTCAATACTAATAATAAGAAATGTTTCTTAAGCACCAAATCAGCATATTAGAATGATTTGAAGGATCATGTGACACCGAAGTATGGAGTAATGATGCTAAAAATTCAGCTTTGTACGGAGCCCTGTACATGACATGCAAGAAAAAAAAATTAAATTGTGCGCACGATTTACTATTTCATTCCCTCGATTTATAAATCATGTGCATGATTTATAAATCGAGGGAACGAAATAGTAAATCGTGTGCACGTTTTAGTTAATCGAGGGAACGAAACAGTAAATTGTGCGCACGATTTAGCCTTTTTTTCCTGGATGTCATGTCCAGGGCTCCGTAGCTTTGCCAGCAGAAGACTAATTTACATTTTAAATGTATCAAAATAGAAAACAGTTATTTTAAATGCTAAAGAATTTCACAATATCACTGTTTTCAATGTATTTCAGAACAAATTAATGCATTTAAAAAATCTTTTTGCCCTCAAACTCACGTGTATGTGTCATATCATATATTATCCAGTTTCAGTGTGAAACCGCTACCTCTCATACAACATCTCTTGCTTGTTTTGCTGCCTTACTGTATTGTAACATATCTCATGACAGAGCTAGAGAAAGAGTAGACTAAAATATCAGTTTAGTCATAACAACACCATTCTATCAACATCAATAAAAATTATATTATTTGATTTAGTCATGCACTCAAATAATGATTCGCCTGTGTCCTCACCGTAATTCTCTAAATCCCTGTAACACACACAGACACGCTGATTTGGACTCAGAGAAAAAAAAGCCACAGTTAGTTTGGCATATGAGGGGATTTTAGAGGTGAAGCGTGTAATTTTTTGATGCTAAAATACTTTCTTTTATCCCAGCAGTAGGTTGACTTCCACAGGAAATGTGAACATTGTGGCTGTGTGGCCCAATCAAAACATTTCTCTCTTCATTTGAATACCAGACCAGCACAACACAGCAACACTGGCTCAACAAATGGTGGGACTTTGGGGCGGGGCTATCTGTTTGGTTAACCAATGGAAAACAGGGCGAGTATTCAGGAAACTTGTTTGAACACAAACATTGGCCCTGTCCCAAATCCCACTACGCTTGTAGCAGTCCACCCAGAAATTCACTTTTAATCCTGATTGAGCTAAACGATAGCTGGCCGTTGACTTTTCTGTTTGTGTCAAATGGGTGGGTCACAACACTGGTGGTTTGGCTACATGGTTTTCTTTCCCTTCTGATTAACTCGAGCCTGGTTCATTTCACTTGACATGTGACTGAGCTTCGCTGTATTTGGGACTCTCTCCAGTGCATCCCTCTGTGCTCCTCAGCTCGTTTGATAGTGCGCCAAATTGCAAAACCCTTCAATCTGCTCAATTAAACGACTCTTTCTGCTTTTCTTTTGATGTGAAATTTCAAAACGCTGTATATGTGGTCTGATTTGTAATGTAATCTCTCTCTCTCTTACCCTCTCTATCTCAGACCGACTACATTTGTGTGGCAGAGGAAAGAAGGAGGGCTCCCCCCGCTGGCGAAGGAGGATGGTGCGTTCCTGCGCTTCGAATCACTCAACAAGTCGGATAATGGTGTTTATGAGTGCCAGGCTGATAACGGGATCGGTGTCGGGGATGTATCGCACACTCTCCTGGTCCAAGGTAATTAACGAGAGAGGCGAACAACAAGGAGGGGGGACTGGAATGAAGAGGTGTTTTCGTCATCATTTATTTCTTCTGCTGTTTTATGTTTACGTTCACGTCTCTTTTTTCTGAATTTTACTTTCCTTTCTTTTGTTTCTCTTTTTTCATGATGCTCTTTATTTCCTCCATTTTTCCTCTCATTCATCATCCCTTTCTCCATCCATCATTTTCTGTTGTCATGTTTTTCTTCTTTTTTTCCTTCTTCTTCCAAGACCAGGGAGATTCAGACCTCCTTATCCCCACCTTTACTTTCCCTTCCTCCTCTGTTTCTCCCACATCTCCTCCTCAAACCTCCCTTTCACCCTCTACTGAAGGCGAAACTCTTCCTCCTCCTTCCTCTTCGTCGTCTTCCACTACCATCCCCACATCCACTCTTTCCATCTCCTCGACTCTCCTTCCTTCTACTTCTGCTCCTCCCACTCTCCCTCCTTCTCCTGAAGTTCCCACCACCTCTCTTTCCAATGCTCTCTTCCCAGATCTCACTCTTCCATCTTCCTCCGTTCCTGCTCGTACCCCTTCCTCACCTCCCTCACCCCCGTCCTCCCCCCCTGCCACTCCATCATCTGTTCCTCGGCTGAATGGAGTGTACACCTTTACAGGTAATCCATTGTGCACACACACAAACCTAACCATTTATTAACATTCCACTGCAGTGTCACTGATCATTTACCGGTTTCTCTGTGTGTGTGTGTGTGTGTGTGTGTGTGTGGGAAGGGATATGGATGAGCATGATTACCTGAACGCTCTGAGAAGAGACAGCAATGATCGATCATGACAACACAATAAAGGCCTTGACTTTTAAACTTCAAAACATTTTACACCAATCAAAATGTATACACAGATGAGATAAAATGGGCTATTTTTCCCATATATCTAATATAATAATAATATTTAATATAATTAAAATAATTACTGTTTTTAAAATAATTACTATAATTAAAACACTATTGTTCAAATGTTTGGGGTCAGTAAATAACAAAGTCTGTAATAAATTGATCAAAAGTGACAGTGAAGAGGTTTACATTTTCTATTTATTAAAACAATCCTGAAAAAAATGGATCGCAGGTTAGTTAGTAACACCGAGTTAGTTCACCGAAAGATTTTAATTTTGTCATTAATTACTCACCCTCATGTCGTTCCACACCCATAAGACCTTCGTTCATCTTCGGAAAACAAATTAAGATATTTTTGATCAAATCCAATGGCTCAGTGAGGCCTCCATTCCCAGCAAGTCCTTCAAATCCCCAGAAAGGAACTAAAAAAAGACATATTTAATTAATTCATGTGACTACAGTGGTTCAACCTTAATGTTATGAAGTGACGAGAATGCTTTTTGTGTGCCAAAAAAACAAAACAAAAAACACTGCTTTATGAAGCTTCGATGCTTTACAAATCTTTTGTTTCAAATCAGTGGTTCGTGCACTGCTAAAGTCACGTGAACCATTGAAATTTCAATACACTTATAAGACAACGAAGCCTCCTGTACTGAAATTAAAAAAATCTAACTTTGGCAGTTTAAGATCCGAACCACTCTCCGAACCACTGATTCGAAAACAAAAAATTCGGAACGCTTCAAAGCTTCATTAATTAGTGTTTTGAAATCGCCCATCACTAGATATTGTTGAATAAAGTCGTTATTTTGTTTTTTTGGTACACAAAAGTATTCTCGTCACTTCATAACAATAAGATTGAACCACTGTAGACACATGAACTGTTTTAAATATGTCTTTAGTACCATTCTGGGCATTTATTAAAAAAAACACTAAATTAATGTGCTGCTGGGAATGAAGGCCTCACTGAGCCAACGGATTTTATAAAAAATATCTTAATTTGTGTTCTGAAGATGAACGAAGGTCTTACGGGTGTGGAACGACATGAGGGTGAGTAATAAATGACTGAATTTTCATTTTTGGGTGAACTAACCCTTTAAGCAGCACAACTGTTTTCAGCTTGATAATAGTAAGAAATGTTTCTTGAGCACCAAATCATCATATTAGAATGATTTCTGAAGGATCATGTGACACTGAAGACTGGAGTAATGATGCTGAAAATTCAGCCTTGCATCACAGGAATAAATTCTGTTTTTAAAATATATTCAAATAGAAAACAGTTGTTTTGAATTGTAATTCTATTTCACAATATTACTGTATTTACTGTATTTTTGATCAAATAAATGCAGCCTTAGTGAGCAGAGACTTCTTTAAAAAAACATTAAAAAAATCTTACCGACCCCAAACTTTTTTTTCTGCTAACATTGTATATAAAATGGTTATCACTTAATGACCTCATTTTGAGTGTGTCCAATTAAAGGGGTAGTTCACCCAAAAATGAAACTTTTTTTCATTTACTTACCCTCATATTGATTTAAACCAATATGACTTATTTCTTTCATGGAACAGAAAATGCTAATGTTTTGGTGAATATAATAAATGTGAATGAGAACTCTGCATGTCAAGCTTCATTAATGAAAAAAACACAATGAAAGTAGCATAAAAAGTATGTCATAAAACCATTAATCATTATTTATTGAAAATACAATGGAGCCTTTTTTCAGTTCCATTTGTGAATGAATCATTCTTTTGAGTTTAATTATTTAATGAATCATTTGATTTAGTTTACCAAACATTTCTAAATGATTTATTCATGATTTGGACTGATTCGGTTCTTAAGTTATGTTCATTGACTCTGGTTGTAATGGGAATATTATTAGTAGGTAACTAGTAGTAGGCACAAACATTTTGTATCACTTTTTCTGTGTTTTTCAAAAGCTTGACATCCCCAGCTCTCATTTACATACAGGATATTCTCCATGTGTGTTTTATTGCTCCATAGAAAAAAGTCGTACAGGTTTAGAACCTGAAGGTGAGGAAATAATGACAGAATTTCCATTATTAGGTGAACTGTTCCTTCTAAAGCCTGTAATGTAGACTAACAATTTTATAAAAAAAAAAAAAAAAAAAAAAGCACAGATGTGTACACCCTCCCTCCCCCAAAACACTTGAGTACTCACTTGATTCATCTTTCATATACTTGTGTAGACAAAATGACCAAAATGCCCCTTCCTAGGTGTGTGGGTGGAACAGCTTGAATGTGTCACTTCATAATAATGTAGGTTGTGTTTGTGTGTGTGAAAAAGATAGAGATGTATATTGAGATCTCCTGTGCAGTATCACAGAAGCACGTTGAGTAGCATCTGCTGTCGGCTTTGACTGTAATGCAGGATTTAACCAGGCACATCTCACGGCAAAGCCTCTGATTATCCAGAAACACAATCTGACACCACACCTTCCCTCCAGCAAACATTCGCTTCAGTTATTTCATTATTTCGCTATGTGAAATCCTCTTTAATACTCTTCCGAGATACTTATTTTTTGGTAGTGTTCAGTGAGCACACACAGACTCACACGCACGCACGCTCGCGCACATTTTTTTGATCGTTTCTCTTTGTTCCTTCTCTTGCTTCACATCTCGTGCTTCCACTCATGTGGTCCTCATCCATCCATCCATCCATCCATCCACTCATCCATCCACCCATCCATTCATCCCTTCATCCTCTTGAGAAGAAGCCGGAGTGAACGCTGCAGGTATTGTCACCTCTCTCTCTCTCTAACTTTCTCTCTTTTTCTTTCTTTTCCTCCTTTTTTCTTTCAGTATTGCCCTGTCTTTCTTTTGTGGATATTTGAATGAATCTCTGTCTCTCTTTTACTCCTCTATCTCGCTTTCATCAGCCTGTTTGTCTCAATTTATGATGGATTTTTTTTTTTTGCTACAACTCTCTGTTGAATTGCTCTATCATTATGAACATAGTTAATGGTGCAGGAACGTTGTTCATGAAGGCAAAACATTTGATATTACATGGAAAACTATTAATATCAGTGCAAATTTGTTGGTTCATTGAAAGCTTAGAACTGAATTAGGCTCACGCTAAAAACTGCATTTTCAACCAATTTGAAATCCATCTCGCTTTTGAAGAACGAATGAGATTTATGATTGATGCGAACTCAGTTTTTGCTAGGTCCAGCCATCTGTAGTCTGGTGGAAGAAGCAAAACTAATTCAAAGCATCAGCAGTGAATCAGTTGAACCTGCATGCATCTTCCCATGTCATCAATCTGGACATTTTCAGACCCTGACTGATAAGAAATGCCGATTTATGTCACTTTGCACGCTGCAAGTTCGAATCTGCCCCACTTTGTGCTAATTTAAACCGTAGTACATTTGCATCATCAACATCAGTGCATCACGCAGAGACCCTCCTCCAGGGGGGACTACAATCTCTATTCAAAAATGTGCAACACCGTGGGAACCCAACAGGAGGCCAGAGGCTGATCTATTTGTATGGATATCAAAGGAGATGACTTAATGCCCCGAATAAACTATTTTTGTGTCAAATCAAACTGTTTATCACATAATAAATAGATTGCCTTGCTGCTAATCTTCAACGTGTTTGCCATAACAGTTTAGAGAAAGCTATATTTGGAGTTTGCCACAAAAAATGAGCAATTTATAAGAGGTTTAATGGTGCATTCAAGTCATGTCGGGAAGATCGTACTTGCAAGCTGAATGCACACGAATGCCACCAAAATGTCGTAAATACGAGTGGGAAGCTCAAAATTTTCTGTAAGCCCCGATCTGTAGAAGTTTTTTTTTTTTTTTTTACAAGATACATGTGATCAAAATCGACCTTTTTTCCAGACTAAATGTGAGTGTTGTTAAAAATACTGACTTTTCAGTAAATATTGATACTGAAATATCTGAAATGCTTCGATACTCATTTTTCAGAAGAATAGATACACAATACCAGCTGTACTCACTCATTTCATTTGTTCTGGATGAATATTGTTGGTTTTACATGGCTTGAATTTTGGCGTGGGATTGCGCGTATTGCGCATAATTTTACTAATTTCTGCAGATTTTGTGCTCACACCCAAAGTGTGCACACATAAAGCCACTTCTGAGTACTAAATTGAGTTCTTTTTGCTGCATATTGAGCTTAAACAGTCAAATACACGCAAAATAATGTCAAAATGCCAGTCTTGGTGAGTAGTGACTGATAACACAGTTATGTTTTAAGTGAACATAAACAGTTGAGAAAGAAAACACATGTTTAATGTATAATGGATACATGTGTCAGGTTTTAAAGTAACAGCATGGTATTTTCCCTATTGATGTCAAAATTGTGGCCAGTAAAAATGCTGAGTGGCTAGTAACTTCCACTAGCTACAGTGGCTGGTGAGCAAAAACGTTCATGTCAAGATTATAGCTAGCTACACTCTAAAAAATGCTGGGTTAAAAACAACCCAAGTTGGGTTGAAAATGGACAAACCCAGCAATTGGGTTGTTTTAACCCAGCGGTAGGGTTAAATGTTTGCCCAACCTGCTGGGTAGTTTTATTTAACTCAACTATTGTTTAAAAATTACTGTATTGCTTAATTAAAATGAACCCAAAGTATGTTAAAAATGAACATTTATTAATGTTCAATGAATAATTATTAAACAATAAACATTTATTAAATTGCTTATTCATAAAATTATATTAATAAACTATTAAATTTATATTAATAAAATATTAAAGCTTATTAATAAACATTCACCTTTTGTCTATTATTGTTGTCTCTAATTGCATCTGGTTTTTAATTTACCAACTATTTTGGGTTCATTTTAAGCTAGCCATATAGCAATTTTTAAACAATAGTTGGTTTAAATAAAACTACCCAGCAGGTTGGGCAAACATTTAACCCAATCGCTGGGTTTGTCCATTTTCAACCCAACTTGGGTTGTTTTTAACCCAGCATTTTGTGTAATGACTTGGGATGAGGAGGCACCGCATACTGAAAAATGTTGTTGCAAAGTACTTATATAGTCAGTAGAATGTCAAATTAAAGTGTTAGAAGATATTAAGCAGACAGTCTACTAATACTATAATGAGAGTTTGTTGTCATGTAGTTGCAAAGTTACTTATAATTAGCAGATTGTTTTAAGTGGACCATTAAGTGGACCATCGAAATAAAGTGTTAACCAGTTTTTATTAACATTGACATTTTACTGTCTAAACTAATGAACTAATGCATTGCAAAAAAAGGCGAAGAATGCAAGATTCTTGCCAAAGTCAGTTTCTAGTAAGAAATAAACGCCTATTTAAGTCCATGATCCCTGTAAAAGACATTATCTCTTTTCTCCTTTCCTGTACTCTTTCAGTGTTTTTTTTTCCTATTATCTCTTTCTCTCTCCCTCATCTGTTTCTTTTTTTCTCTCTCTGTCGCTCTCAGGGCATCTTGTTGTGTCACTCAGCACTCACTCAGTTCGTCCTCCTTCATCCTCTGTGCTCTCATCTATCGCCCTCATTTTTTTTCTTCTTTTCCTAAAGCGTGCAAGCGTCAGGGTGACTGTTAACTTGTCTTGTTTTGATGGAGTATTGTTTGAGATGGAGACAGAGATCGTGCAGTGGGTGGAGTGATGGATGTCGTTCACGCTCTCTGAGTCCAGGCAAAGTCACTGAAGCTTATGATAGACTCTTTGCTGAAATCTTGCTTTTGATTATTCATGTGTTTCCTTTCAAACAGAGAGGTCAGTGGCTCTTGGGGCTTCACGGTAGATGGAAAATGACACTGTAGTAACTTGCCAGCCCATTACAAATTCTCTACACATTATATTGCACATTTTTTTCATACATTACCATTTTAAAGTTTGGGGTCAGAATTTTTTTTTTTTTACAGAAATTAAAATTATTCAGCAAGGGCGCATTAAATTGATCAAAAGTAACATCAAAGACATTTATAATGTTATCATTAAGATTTCCATTTCAAATAAATTCTGTTCTTTTGAACTTTTTATTCATGAATGAATCCTGAAAATCACGGATTCCATAAAAATGTGAAACAGCACACTTGTTTCAACATTGATTATAATTAATTGAGCAGCAAATCAGCTGATCAGAATGATTTCTGAAGCTGAAAATTCAGCTTTGCCATCACAGGAATACATTTTATATTTTAAAATATATTAAAATAGAAAGCAGTTATTTTAAAGCGATTTTTTCCTCTTTGTCGCCATCTCTTGTTTGAAACCTGCAATTGCAGTCATATGCGGAACAGTTATCTGTACGTGCGTTGTGCCTCGGCACAGCTCGTCAGCGCGGATGAATCTAATGTTTGCTGTCAGTCACCGCTCCGGTGTGGATACTGTATTTCAGAATCACAGATTTTACGTCTTGAAAGTATGACCAGTATAAGAATTTTCACAATAAAAATTTCATCTGAACAAGTAACATTTCTGCCACTTTTGTTCTGACCAACTGAGGAAAAAAGCATTAGGCCTACAATAAATCACGCTGCCAATGATGATTAAATCTAACAATCGCTTAGCTCGGATCACGTCAAACCGTGCAAATTATTATTACTGTTATACTTTGCTCTCAAATTGTAAATGTTAACAACATCAGCATTGCGTGACTGTGCATTTAGTGTGTATTAGAGCAAAGTCCCTTTAAGACAAGTCATTTCACTCTGCGGCCATCTTTGAAACGCCTCTCGGGCATCCTGGGCATCATGCAGCTCCAATCTCTTTGAATGGGGAAACATCAGATTCTCCAAAACTGTTCGTCAACCTTACGATTAAATTTCATATTTGAAATCACCAATGAAATCTAACAACATCCGACTCATAAATTTCGTTTCTAAATGCTCGAATCATGACAAAAAACTGTATTTTTTTCAGGCTGGATCAAGCTAATGCGCATGCGCAGACCTTAATGCGCATGCACAGACCTAAATGCGCGTCTGTTCGGAGGCGCGCGTCTGACTGTTTCTATAGAAACCGGTGATTCTAACTGCTGCTGAAGTGACGCGATGACTTTACAAGTCGGCGATTGGCTCTTGGCTTTAGAAGGCGGGACTTATTCCGCCATATTGCACGTTACACTTTCTCCCATTCAAAACAATACGAGTGACACATCTTGTGTTATTCTATAGTCTTTGATCAGAGTTACCTGTAGATTTCAATTTCTGTAGCCACTCCACAGACCAGAGTCTTTTGCTTTTTGACTACAGGTGAATCTCCAGTTGTCACTGATGATTGTCATTTAAATCTTTCTGGATTAGAATCTGCCATCAAAATGATAAGTTTAATTATTTCAGCTGCTGTGAGAAAAGGCTATAAATGATCCGCTACCAGCTGCGTCCTCACATGATAAAACCGATTAGCCTGGACTCCTTCCTTTCTGTTTACGGACGTAATGTAACGACGCACAGACAAATTGCTGCATGCTTGAGTTTCCTGCAGAAATCCACCATGTTGCTCTTATTATAAAACATTATTACAAGCTTACCTTTGTGAATCAAGCTAAGATAATGAGATAGTTTTGAACACTGGCTGGTTATGTACTTGCTCAAAAATAGATTTTGGATCATTTTTAACCCAAAAAAGTTACGGACTGCAGCTTTAAATTGTAATACTCTTTTTTTGATCAAATAAATGCAATATTGGTGAGACTTCTTTAAAGTCTTTTGCTCACCAAACTTTTGAAAGGTAGTGTCTAATGTGAAATAACAGGAAATTGGACTTGTGCTTCATTTCTGTGTATTTGAATGGGGAAAATCTGTCAATGAATGTCAGCTCGTGTGAGAAATTTTAGTTCAGATTGCTAGTAAATGTCAAGGACTCTATTAAAGAGGAGAAATCGCTTGAAATTGTTACTTAAGATAAACGTTATTGTGCATTAGAGCTGATCAAAAGAATCACAGATGCACTGTGACTCTTTCTCAAGAGAATCTGCAGTTGGAAAAAAATTTATAGTAATATAATTTCATGTGCAGTATTATCAGAGGAGTTGTATTTTTGTCACTAGGGTTGTTGTGAATAATCAGGCTTCACTTTCTTTCAAGTATGCAAACTTTTCTCAAAACCAGATGAAAATTTGCATCAACCTGAATAGTTTTAGCACAAATTTCCACCAGTAATTCAAGTCGTTTTGTTGCATTTAAATTGAAGTATTCTAAGAACATAATTTTTAAAATTCCTATTCCACATTTCCATCCATTGAACAGCCTCTATATAACTCAAAAAAAGGACAAAGTGAATCACTAGGTCTTTTGTTATATTTCAAAATATGTGCAGCTTTATGCCATTGCTTAGAGGACCGTTTTGTAGGCATTGTGGCTTCCTGAATCAAAATCAAATTGTGAAGATCCCAACGTTACCGTACATGCATGACCTCTGCTGTGTTTGTAAAGACGAGGTAGGGACAAATGAGTATTGTATGTTTTTCAGTCTTTTGAGTCTCTCACAAATTCTTCTGTGATTTCGCCTGGTCTGTATTGTTAAGACATATGTTGTCATTCTGAATGTCCTCTCTGCACGGCATTGACTATCTACCTGTCTCTGTTCGTTTCTCAGACCCCACAGCGATGTCCACCTCTTCAGGAGTAGACCATGCTGTGATTGGTGGAGTGGTTGCTGTCATTGTCTTCATCATGCTTTGTCTCCTCATCGTCCTCGGCAGATACCTCATCAGACACAAAGGTACTGCACACTCTCACACCACCCCAATCAGACAAAGAAATCCCTTGCTCTCTTTCACACACATGCACAGATCTAATCAGACACAAAGAGATCGTGCACACACACACACACACACACCTGGAGTGTCTGAAGGGATTATAACCTTCAGGGACTGTGGTCAAGTTCTTGACAGAGGGCCTGGCAGCATCCTGCCACATCAGCAGCTTTTTTAAAAAAAGAAAAATAATGATTTTGTCTTGAATTTAAGCATCTAGGCACTTCACCCAAGATCTCATTGTTGACTGGGATATTATACTTGTAAATGAACCATGTGTCTCACTGAAACGGTGCTCCTAGATGTTTTTTTTTTATTTTATGAAAATGAATAAATAGCATCTGAGTGCATGAACACAGAATAAGAGAACAAAGTATGGGCATATACTTGGTTGCATTTCCTTGGTATAATAAATGCATATCAATTGCTCAATATCAATTCAATATCAATATCTAACAGTAATTAAATAAGTTCACCCCCTTTGAAAAGTATTTTTTACAACTTTTGCATTTTAAACAATATCTCAATGAACACAAAAACAATTTCCAAAATGTTGACAAGACTAAGTTTTATATAATCTGTTTAACTTATAACATGAAAGTAAGGTTAATTATATAAATTAGAAAACAAAATTCAGTTTTACTCAAATTAGGGTGTTGCAAAACTGAGTACACAGACATCAAGGCACGTCCGAATCCAATGTTAGCTTCACTTCCTGTCTCATGAGATACCTTCATCTGATTTATAGATGTATCCTTAGCTGCCTTTGATATCCCACAATGCTTTCCATTCTGTGACAGTTGAGCTAGAAAAATAAAGATGGCGTCCGAAAGTTGCGTTTGCTGCTCAGTTTGTGTATTAATGTACGATTTTGATCAACATATTTCAATTTTGATATCATTTCTATCGAGAAATTACTACTGTAGTAATTAAATATTTGTTTAGTTCTCACCAAAGCACGCGCTATATTGTTGTAGATCATTAAACTGTAACACTGCATCAGAAGTCTGTCCGAAATCAATTTCGTGAGGTACCTTCATGCACAAACGCTGCCGTACAAGTCATTCTCTTATAAGATAGCGAGGCAGCAAGACAGCTACCTAGGTTTTCGGATGCAGCCTTAGACTACAAATGTCTAATTTAACAAGAATTCAACCACAGGTGAGTCTAATTATTCATTACACAGGTGTCCAGCAGACAGTTGACTATAAAAGTGTGTTAAAACCCCTTCCCATTTCATGCTGTCAGCAATGGCACCACATGGAAGAGAAATGTCACAAGACCTGAGAAAGAAAATCATTTCTTTACACCAGAAAGGTGAAGGCTACAAGAAGATCAGCAAAGCTTTACTTATCAGTCAGAATAATGTAGAAAAAGTGGTACAAAAATTTTAAAAAGATGGAACTGCAACCATCTCACAGAGACGTCCAGGTCGTCCACGGAAGTTAACACCTCGACAGGAGCATCTTCTGATGAGAAGGGTTGAAGAAAATCAGCATGCAAGTTCACTGCAGTTATCTAAAGAAGTAGAAAGCCAAACTTTGGTGACTATTTCCCGTGACACAATACGGCGTACACTGCAGAGTAATGGCATGCATGGGTCCATGAAAGAAGACTTTCCTAAATCCCAGGCACAAAAAACCCCACCTAGAGTTTGCCAGGGCCCATGCTGACAGAGATGAAGACTACTGGGACTCTATACTCTGGAGTGATGAGACCAAGATAAATGTTTTTGAAACAAATGGCTTCAAAACTGGCGTCGCAAAGGTGAAGAATACAAAGAAAAATGCATGGTGCCTACAGTGAAACATGGTGGTGTCAGTGTCCTCATGTGGGGCTGCATGAGTGCTGCTGGTGTCGGGAGCTGCGTTTCATTGATGGCATCATGAATTCACAGATGTACTGCTCTATACTGAAAGAGAAGATGCTACCATCACTCTGTGCCCTTGGTCGTCGTGCACTTTTCCAACATGACAATGATCCTAAACACACATCAAGAACAGGTTGAAAGTGATTCAGTGGCTCCTGATCTGAACCCAGTTGAACACCTATGGGGAATTCTGAAGAGACAAGTTGAGGATCACTCTCCATCCAGCATCCAGTCTCTAAAAGAGGTCATTCTTGAAGAATGGAAAAATATAGATGTTGCAAAATGTCGCCAACTTGTTCATTCTATGCCTAGAAAACTTGGTGCTGTCAATTAAAAATCATGGAGGCCATACAAAGTACTAGATGTAGTAGTTTTTGTTGTGGGGTGTACTCATTTTTGCATCACCCTAATTTGAGAACTGAAAAATGTGTAATCTAAGTTATATTATTAACCTTACTTTCATGTTATAAGTTAAAGTTATAAGTTAAAGATTTTGGAAATTGTTTTTGTGTTCATTGAAATATCATTTAAAATGTTACTTTTCAAAGGGGGTGTACTCATTTACACTGAGCACAAGAAATTGTGATACTTCACTTTTTTTTTTTTCCTTGAAGCTACACTATGTAACTTTTGGCCCTCAAACGGTTAAAAGAAAACTGCATGCATTTTGCCGAAGAACATGTTTTGGTTGTGTTTCGACTCTGCGTGACCTTGCGGATGAATATGACATTTCACAATAGATAATGCTTTACTATGAACTCTTACAGAACTACATGTGGCAGTTCATCTTTTCAATAAAATACCTTACTCATCTGAGTAAACACCATCTCTGCGTCGCTTTTACATTTCATATCCCTCAGTATTCGCCATCTCCAAAAAGCCAAGCCAATGTTGATTCTTGTTTTATTACAAGCTCTGTCACATTCTTTTCTGCGTTTTTTTTTTAAAACGGGTGATTCCCCAGAGGTTTGAGATTTAGCGTGCTCCATGTCAACCTTTTTCTCGCTTGTTGTGAGAACTAACCTATGCCACTCACACCACCAGACATGCATCAAAGTAGCAAGAGCAACTTTTCTCTATTTTCGTATATGACGAGACACACAAGAGCAAGTGATGTATGTACGCAATTTCCTGCGAAAACCATCCTGTCAGGTCTAAAATATAATCAGGGTAGACAAAAACACATTTTGGAAGTAGGATTGATGATGTATTAACCTTATTTAAATGTTGTTAGTTTTGAACAAAAAAAGTTACTTGAAGTTTTAGGTTTCTTGCAGTAAATACATAACCATTTTTTCTCTCTCTGACCTTTAGAATTGTATTTGACCTTTATTTTAATGACCTTTACTATGTCTAACTGTGTAGCTGGAAGTATGTTAATGTGCTTATATAGTGTTGAGGAATGTTACTTTTAAAGTAACATTTACATTATTGTGTTACAACTAATAAAATGTAACTTTATGTTGCATCATTCCTTTTAATGGTAAGTAACACATTGTTGTAGGTACTTTTGCATTGAAAATTGTGTGAGTACATCTCTAACTTTTACATGTGGCATAAATGTATTAACATGGGAATTACATTCACAGGAATAAAAGTATTGCATGTTAAAATGTTACATTGTTGACAAAATGTCACCATTTATGTTTATTCTTGTTCCCAGCCAACAAAAAAGACAGGTGCTGATTTTCATTGTAACAGCAAAGTTGAATGCATTAAGTTTAATTAAAAAAAAATACTCAAATGTAATTGATTGTGACATTACTTTTTACGTTACACCCTAATGCTGCATTCACACTTTGTTGCTGCATGTCGCCAGTGGCTGGCAGTGAGGTCGCTAGTGAGCATTCCCACTACTGGTTGGCTAGTAATGTTTATGAATGACATTCACGGATGTTATTGCATGTTGTAGACAACGAATCAGTTTTCTTGCCACTAAAAACAAACATTTAAGAGGGTAAAAATCTGAGTTCACGAGACCATTCAAGCTTGGAGCACCGTAATTTACCACTGTATGTACACAGAGATATATCAAAAATTGCTGACCGCTAAAGTAACTTCTCGATCTTGCCGTCGACACTCTCCACTACAGGATGTAGTGACGGATTATGTGAGCTCCACTGACCTCACTCCTATTGGTTGTCGCTCTAACAAAAGTAGCTCTTTATTTGCATAAAGTTAAACATATATCAACTTTGTCAAGGTGCTGGACATGCCTATATTCTGTCACTTGTTTCACTGGAAATCGCTCTCTATTGAAATGAATGAGATTGTGTCGCTGCGTGTAGTGTAGTGTGAACGCAGCTTAACTCTAGTTCCGGTAGCTCTGACATCAAAACTGTGACTCACCATTGTTATAGTTTAGTTGGACTGGGGAAAAAGTTCTGAAAGTTTGATGTCTGCATAGCAGCCTACATTGGTTTCTTTTTTCTTTTTTTTTTCAAAAGAGCAAGAACAATTCTGTCCCATCTTATATCTTAAAAAAAGCTATTTTGCAGAGTGCAAGAAGCAAGTGACAAAGACTGACAGACTGTGTGAGTGTGTGTGCACAGAGGGACACTGTAAACCGATCATCACAGCCGAGCTGCCGCTTTTCCTCTGTATCTATCCATGACTTAACAACGTACATCTCTAGAAAAGCTGTCAGAAACTATACATCTGGGAAAAACAGCCTGTTTTCAGAGCCAGGAAAAAAATGCTGAACAAGGATTAAATGCAGCTGTGCATTGAAAGATCATATGTACACTTTGGTGAGGTATTAATGTAAAGAATTTCGGTTATGCATTAAGTGGATGTAAACAGATGAGACAGATGAAAAAAAAAAAAATCAGGTATGTACAGTAGTGGCCAAAAATTATGTCCAGAGGAAATATTTGTTTTTAATGACCCTACAAGTTTGATAAACATACTTTTTAAGTATATTATAAATATATTTAAAAAATATTAAAATATTAGGGAAGAAGAAAACATTATCTGACAAAATTATTTGTCAAAAAAGGCAAACTACCTATACAGCTACAGGTTTTATTTCTATGTACAAAACATGCATTGAAAAAATAAAGGCTCACAGGAAAAGCATACATTGACTACAACATAATCAGTTATTAATATTTTGTTGGTTCTTTCTTGTTTGTGCATGTGTTCATAATTTCTTTATATGACAGCCTGACTAAAAATTATATCTGCAATTTGGCAATTTTCATTGCATTATCACAAATAAAACAATTGACTCCAAGCACAACTACGCAATATGCTTACAAAATCTTAAACAAATTCTTCGTAATATTCGATCAAATAAAACATGTAGATGTCATTTTTTTCTTAGGCCACACATCTCTTTTGGCCACTAATATAACATCAAAATATTAGATCTTGATGTGTAAATGCTACGTGTCAATCTCATTTTTTCAAAATTTCTTCCTTTCTTACTGTAGGCTATACTAAAATAATTTTTAATAAAATAATATATAAAAAATAAGTAAAATAAAAAAATATATATACAGTAAAGTCCAAAAGTTTGGAACCACTAAGATTTTTAATGTTTTTAAAAGAAGTTTCATCTGCTCACCAAGGCTACATTTATTTAATTAAAAATACAGTAAAAACAGTAATATTGTGAAATATTATTACAATTTAAAATAACTGTGTACTATTTAAATATATTTGACAAAAGTAATTTATTCCTGTGATGCAAAGCTGAATTTTCAGCATCATTACTCCAGTCTTCAGTATCACATGATCCTTCAGAAATCATTCTAATATGCTGATTTGCTGCTCAAGAAACATTGATTATTTTCACTGTTGAAAACAGTTGTGTACTTTTTTTTTCAGGATTCCTTGATGAATAGAAAGTTCAAAAGAACAGCATTTATCTGAAATACAAAGCTTTTGTAACATTTTTAATGCTCCCCAAGACTACAAAAATACAATAAAAACTATAATATTATGAAATATTATTAAAATTCAAAATATCTTTGTTTTCTTAATATATTATTAAATGTAATTTAATCTTTTGATGGCAAAACTGACTTTTCACCATCATCACTCCAGTCTTCAGTGTCACATGATCCTTCAGAAATCATTTTAAATACTGATTTTTTTTTATTGCTGATTAATTATCAATGTTGATTGTTGTTTGTGGCTTAATATTTGTGTGGAAACTGTGATAAAAGGCTCTTTGATGAATAGAAAGTTCAAAAGAACAGAATTTATCGAAATAGAATTTTTTGTAACATTACAAATTCTATTTATTTCTTTTAAAAAAGCATTCTTACTAAGCCACAAACCTTTCAACAGTAGCGTTTATACATATTCAACTAACTTAAAGGGTTCGTTCACCCAAAAATGAAAATTCTGTAACTAATCACTCACCCACATGCCGTTCCACACCCGTAAGACCTTCGTTCATCTTCGGAACAAAAATTAAGATATTTTTGATGAAAAGCCTGATGAGCCTTTGATGAGGCCTGCATTGCCAGCAAGGCAATTAACACTTTCAGATGCCCAGAAAGCTACTAAAGACATATTTAAAACAGTTCATGTGTCTACAGTGGTTCAACCTTAATGTTATGAGATTTCAAAACGCTGCTTCGAAGCTTTACGAATCTTTTGCTTCGAATTAGTGGTTCGGAGCGCCAAAGTCATGTGATATTCGTAAACAAGGCTTCGTTACGTCATAAGTGTTTCAAAATTTCAATAGTTCACATAACTTGGGCAGTTTGATATGCGATCTGAATCACTGACTCAAAACAAAAGATTTGTAAAGCTTCAAAGCTGTGTTTAAAGTTGCCCACTAGATATTAATTAAAAGTCATTTTTTTGTTTTTGGCACACAAAAAAGTATTGTCATCGCTTTATAATATTAAGGTTGAACCACTGTAGTCACATGGACTGTTTTAAATATGTCTTTAGTAGCTTTCTGGGCATCTGAAAGTGTTAATTATCTTGCTGGCAATGGAGGCCTCACTGAGCCAATGGATTTTAGCAATAATATATTAATTTGTGTTCTGAAGATGAACGAAGGTCTTAAAGGTGTGGAACGACATGAGGGTGAGTAATTAAAGACAGAATTTAAATTTTTGTGTGAAATAACCCTTTAAAACCATCAATATACATAATAAAAACTGACAAAAATTATAATATATAATACTATATAATGAAATAATGTAATATTTAAAAATTAAATAAAATAAGAATTGCAAAAACAAAGAAAACAGTTACAGTTTCTGCCTCTCTCTCTCTCTCTCTCTCTCAGGTACGTACCTGACTCATGAGGCGAAAGGTTCTGACGACGCTCCAGATGCAGACACGGCCATCATTAACGCTGAGGGGGGCCACTCTGGGGTGGATGACAAGAAAGAGTACTTCATCTAGAGATCCATCCCTCCGTACCCTCTTCCTTCACACGCTTCAGTTCACTCAGCCTGATGGGGAAAACAGCGATGGCAGAAGAGAGAGGAAATATGTGAGGAAAAAAACAAAACAAAACAAAAAGTGTTGACCTGTTGGAACTGAAGGACCTCAAATAAGCTTCGACACACAGGACAGGGAAGTGAGAGTTATGCACTGGCGCGTGGGCTCATTTTCACACACATACACACACGCACACACACACTCTTTCTTCATTATCACAATACGACACATGAGCAAACACAAATAATGAGACATAAACAATAAAAAGAGATACACAAAGGCAATATGACAGTGACCACACTTCCCTCGTCTCCCATGATTCCTTTCAAACGGTCCAGATATGTTGCACAGTGACATGTGCATGCATGAACTTTCAGGACACACGGTCTGCTCCCAAAACCATTGAAAGACACAGACTCATAACTGGCACGCATGCAAAAACACATCAAACGAAAAGGTCTTAAACTGAAGACGAAATTGAATCAAACCATGCAACCCTGCAATATCACTAACAGACACACTCATATTCATAACCCTAATGTTATGCTACATCAAGCACACACACACACACATAGGCAGAATAACCAGGCAAAAACAGCAGCCCCTGCAATCATTGTGTGGGACCCCTGATATAAATTTATAAATACATATATATATGATTATATAGCATCATTTTTACCCAGTGTGCTGTAAATATATCCTCCATCTCTCTCTCTTTATCTCTCTCTCTCTAACCTCACCGTCTGATATTGCAGTATATACTCTCTGAGCCTGCCTGGTTTTCTTACATGCGTGGAAATGCAGAGTTGATAAAAAAAAAAATCTGGACTATAGAAAAAAAAACATGGTGTTATGAAAACTTCAGTAATATTTGTATGAATTATGTTCTCTTCAAGTTTGATTTCTGGTGTTTACTGTTGGTGCAACAGTCTAGTGTCATTTCATCAACCTGGGAAGATTATTATTATTATTATTTTTATTATGAGGTCCTAAATGCATTACATTGATTATGCACTGATGTGTCATTGTATCAGGCCCAGTGATTAGCTCACTCACGCCACCTTCAGGAATGAATCTCCTCTGTTCTTCAGAAAAAGCAGGGTAACAAAAACTACTGCTCTCTTTCTTTCTCTCTTTCTCTCTGAATGATCACACTCCCACTCTCTTCCGATCCACAACTTTTTTTTCCTCCATCTGTTCTGGCCTTTGTCTTCCCCTCTTTTTACAGTCACAGAGCTAGATTATTTCCAGTATTATTCCTTGATTGTCAACCACCAGCTATGGTGACTTTTGAAGGGAGTTTGGGGGTTTAGTCGGTCGCATCATGCAATAAACTGAGGCAATTCTGTTTAATAATAAAAAAACGATTAATTGTTTAATTAAAAGCTGGCTAATTAAAGGTGATGTGTGTAATTTTTAGCATGTTAAATTCTCTATCCTATCCAATGTGAATGTGAGTAGACTACGAGTAAGCCAACCGTAGGTTGATTCCCTGTGACGCTATCAAAACTTTGCTCTGTTTGTTTGAGCATCCCGAACGCCGACATATAACTTTGGCTCAACCAATGGCATGCAGTCTGATTCAGTTCAGCGGTGCATAAATTACACACTTTACTTTTAAATGTATTGTGCTTAAATTTGTAAATGAGTTCTGCTTCACTGTGTATCCAACTAATTTTTCCCCAATCGGTGCTGATCTGGTAACAGTTTTGATTACAGAAAAAGGCCAGTTGTCATTTCTGTGTCAGTTAGGCCTTACTTTTCAATAGCTTTTTACATAGAGGAGAAGGTCGGAGCTGTGACTCGAGAATTGAGCATTTTTCAGTTCCATTCCCCTGGAATCTTCCCAACATTTCATGGCAAATGGTCGAAAATAAAGTAATATTTAGGTTGAGAACACGATTTTCTCTCTAAACTTGAGAAACTGGGACCAAGAGGCAGGCGTAGAAAAACCTGAGAAAAAAAAAAAACATCACAATTCAGAATAAAACATACTTCTGTTTAATTTTCAATTCAACCTTATTTGTATAGCACTTCTCACATTACAGATCGTTTTAATGGAGCTTTATAGAAAATGCACGTTTCAATAATACAATGAAATTTGGCTCCAGCAAACAGGGAATCTTGCATTAAATCTGCCACATAGGTGGAAATTCTGAAGTTTAGGCATGTTTTTTGTTAACGTGGGATGACAGGGTCATTCATTTAACGCATATGTAGGTCACAATGAAGTGGCAACTGACCAATTACAGCCCGTCCTCCGCTTTCTAATTCCCTCACATACCTCATTAATGACTGCAGACAATGAGTTTCTGAGATAAGCAGTTACAATCGACCGCCGCAAGATGGCGATAATGCATTTCGTTCCCCCACACATCTTCATCTCTCTCTCTTTCTCTCTGTCCTGTACAAGCAGTAGAACTTCCAGTTAGTTATCAGTCAGCTCAGTGCTTAATTTTAAATTATGTTGTTTACTTTTATTCTGCTGTAGATGTGCATATTGTTGTTTGTAATTTTATGTTCCATTTTTTTTAATCATTTTCATGACGACTAAATGTCTTAGACTTGAAGGTGTAGGTGAACATGTAGTTTCCATGACTTTTGTTTTGTTTGAGAGTATGCCATTTTTTTATGATTTCATGTGATTAGTGTTGCCTTGAACAGTCTACACACTCAAGCGAGCACAGACAGCGGCACACGTTTATTGCGCGTGTCTGTGTTTATGTGCGTGGAAGATTTTCACACTGGCCCACCAAACAGATGATGGAAACACTATAAGTATTATTACAGTACATTCTGTTAGATTATTATTTTTTTTGTTTTGAATGATAAGTCTTCCTTTTGAATAAATATTCATATCATGTGGAGCTATTCTGTCATGTATGTTGATTTGTATTATGGCCGATGATGTCATCTGAATGGGACTCTGAGATCATCATCATTGTGGGTTCCGTTTGTTTTGATGGTCTGTTTAGACAGTATTTGCTTTTTGTTACAAAAAGAGATCCCTTGTTAACTTCAAAATAAATATACATTTGGGTTAACCTATAATTTCAGTGGTTATTATTGTTATTATTGAAATGTATTTTAACACTCAAGAATGATTTTATTGTTATTTACTATTATTTACATGAAAAGTGAAAATGTGCAGCTGTACTTTTATGGGTACAGCAGTTTGTCATTGGGGCAGTATCCGTAAAGGAACAATTTGTAACTTATCGTAGGTTATATTATTTCAATTTCAAGTCAATTTTTGTATCAGCATATAAATGGTATATATTTAAAAGTCTTGGCTCTAAAAAAAACCCCAAAAAAACGTTTTCGCTACTCTCAAAGAATATGATTGCTGGAAAAATATATATGTTTGTATAAGACATTGATGGAGCAACATATTTTGTGTGAAAAAAAAAAAAATAAAGTTGTTAATTTTGTTTAAAAATCTTATAAATGTATGAGGTGGTGAAGGGGGGCCTTTTTCCCCACACATGGGGTAAAAGGCGCACAGTATTTATACAAATACTTTAGCTAAAATAATATATTTTTAATAATGACTAAGTTAATACTTGTTCAAAAGAATAACTTTAGCAAAGTTTGTACTATTTTCTGTTTATTTCGATAAATAAAATAATTAATTTTTGTTCAGTAAATATACTGTCATTAAAATAGGCCTATGTGATATATATTTTTATATATAAAATAAAAAAAATGATTTAAAAAATACAGAAATAGAGAAACAAAATTATTTTAAAAAGTAAAGATTCTGAAAGCATTGGAGGAGATCCCATAATAGCCTATTTAATATAGATTTACAGTAGTTACAATAAATGAGATTTTATTATGATATGATTAATATATTTTAAAATATGACTTTCATTATAAATATGGGTATTAGCTCTAAGATGGATACCCAATTTGATATATGATATTTGCTATGTGAATCTAATCATGCCATGTCAAGAAATGGAAAAGTTAACCAGCTATTCATTACCATTTTAATTATTGTGCCTTTTGCCCCAACAGCAGGGGCGCTTTTTACCCCAAATAACATACATTTACATATTCTTCCATTATTGAAAAACTGTTGCTTGAATTACCTTGAACAAAACTGAAAATCATTAAGAAGACCTTTGTCTGAAAATACAAATATTAATTTAATGGATTTCCTACTTAAATCAACAACATTTTTAAAAACATCAAATATTAGATCAAACTCAGAATCAACTGTGCGTTGCTGCCCGCGATCGTGTTAAGGATCAGACAAATTTGCCCATACATTTTGAAAAACGGATGTTTAGGAAAGTGCTGCGGAAAGTTTTTGTGCCATCTAGTGGTTTAGAGGAAAATAAAATCAATGGTGCCTTTTGCCCCGCCACGCCTTGGGCCCCCTTGTACCCATACATAACTGTGTTTTCAGTGGTGTATAAATTCCTTACAAAAAGAACCGTTATGTTTTTATTACCTTAGAATGAGGCATTTTTATCTCCATACACCGCCGGTCCCCTTACATGTTAAGTCACCATTTCACGCCAGCATGTTTCTACAGTAGCCCTAAACGGACAAACTGTTCTACAGAGTGCGTTTGATTGGCTGGCTATTCTCTGCTGTCTCAGATGATGACATCTTTGTCCTGTGTTGGCCACTGTAGCTTCTCTATATTACAATTCGCAACCTCACCGATAAAATTTACACACTTTAAAGGGTTAGTTCACCCAAAAATGAAAATAATGTAATTTATTACTCACTCTCATATCGTTTCACACCCGTAATTCCTTCGTTAATCTTCGGAACACAAATTAAGATATTTTTGTTGAAATCCGATGGCCGATGGCTCGGTGAGGCCTCCATAGGGAGCAATGACATTACCTCTCAAGATTCATTAATGCATTAAAAACATATTTAAATCAGTTCATGTGAGTACAGTGGTTCAATATTAATATTATAAAGCGACGAGAATATTTTTGGTGCGCCAAAAAAAAAAAACCTTATATAGTGATGGCCGATTTCAAAACACTGCTTCAGGAAGCATCGGATCATAAATGAATCAGTGTATCGAATCATGATTCAGATCGCGTGTCAAACTGCCAAACTGCTGAAATCATGTGACTTTGGCGCTCCGAACCGCTGATTCGACACGCTGATTCATAACACTCCGAAGCTTCATGAAACAGTGTTTTGAAGTCGGCCATATAAGTCTTTTTTTTTTTTTTTTGGCATACCAAAAATATTCTCGTCGCTTTATAATATTAATATTGAACCACTGTACTCACATGATTTAAATATGTTTTTAGTACATTAATGGATCTTGAGAGAGGAAGTGTCATTGTTCCCTATGCTGGCCTCACGGAGCCATCGGATTTCAACAAAAATATCTTAATTTGCGTTCTGAAGATTAACAAAGGTCTTACGGGTCTGGAATGACATGAGAGTGAGTAATAAATTACATCATTTTCATTTTTGGGTGAACTAACTCTTTTAATACAAATAATACACACACGCTGTCTGTGTTTAAAATGAAAACTAACAGTAGAACAATTATTAAAAACAATTCACAAAACATCAAAAATAGCAAATGTGATTAAAAATAACAGGCTAGGTGTGGCCATAACACAGGCTAAAACACATGTGACAACTTGCCCCAACCTAGCTCTGAAAAATATATTTATGTTGAGAGCGCAATCCACCGTTTTAGTAAAATCTACTCTCATAATATGGTGGCTTTTGTTTGATTTTTCCATTGTTTTCCCAATTGCTTTTTTAAAAAAATAGTATGGCATTTGTCATTTTATTTGGAGAAGAGTTCACACAAAATATCAGAATTTATGAATTTTGTGAACCATGTGTTTGAAATCTGTACGCTAGAGCAAACAAGTTCTTTAGCAAATGGACGACTGTAGCCCTTGGCTTGTGACAACTTACCCTTGTGACAACTAACCCCGGTCTATACTGTATATATATATATATATATATATATATATATATATATATATATATATATATATATAGGATAACAGGGATTGTTCCAGTCTCATCCTGACTCTAACTGCTCCTAACCGAATAATCTTGGTCGTCTGATTGAACAACTGGCAGATTTTAAAAGGTGAAAAATATGACATTTTTTGTCCGCATGGTTTTATATGATCTGCCGAGCTGTGACATTGAGCAGCGTGTAAGGACGACAAACGCGTCTGTGTGTGTGAGAGAGAGAGAGAGAGAGAGAGAGAGAGAGAGAGAGAGAGAGCAGTACCGAGCGAGTCCTCCGGTGATCTCAGAGCGCTGCGTCTCTCCTCAACAATCAAAAACTGAGATTTGCTGAAAGAAAGAGATTTTCCAGCGCGCTCATCCACACATCTCTGCTGAGGAGAAAAGAAACACGCGCTGAATGAACGCAGACCGTCTGCGCGCGAGCGACATTGTCAGCAACGGTTCGCGGGATTTCAGAGTCCACTGTGAAGAAGATGAATTGATGGTGTGCTTTCTGAGTGACAGAGGCGCAGATGGGCTTCAGCATGACTTGCCTCTGGATTTTAACTTTGGCCATCAGTGTTCACAGAGGTAAGACAGGAGATGCCTTCACAAGGAACCAAATGACTCTGTGCAATTCAATTCAATGTGTCTATCTCTCTTGCTCTGTCACACGCTCGCGGACAGCCGAAGGTGTTTTAACTTTGTTACTATGGTAACGCTATAGGTTAAATAGCGCTTTGTTGTATGGTCTCGTGTCATGGTTTTTAAATAGCGGATTTTAAACAGTATCACCCAACTGGTGACCTTAAAAGATTAGCCTGTCATTTTGAATTAGAAAAATTGTGGGTTTTTTAGAGAATTTTTTTTTTATAGACTTAGTATATTTTCATTTTTATGACTGTTATTAATGGCTGCTTGCAGGATTATATTCGTATACTCCCGATCCGCTGCCGTGCGTCTCGCGCTATGTAGTTCAGGGTCTCGTGCCTCTCATCTTGCTCGCGTGCGCGTGACTGTGCAGTAGAAAACCGTGGGACACATCACAGTTGACGGCGGTATTTGACTGGGAAGAAACCACGTCGTGTGCGTGAATTTCAGTGGCTATAGATGAGGTCCGCGGACGAACGTGACTGTAGTGTAAAGTGTAGCAGTGACTGTGAAGTAAAGTCAATGTGAATGAAAGGTGGGCTTCGCTTTGCCGCCAAGAATGAATGGGGGAAAAAAAAAAACATGTTGCTGCAGTTTTTGTTTAAAGGCTATATATATATATAACGTTATATATATATATATATATATATATATATATATATATATATATATATATATATATATATATATATATGTGTGTGTGTGTGTGTGTGTGTGTGTGTGTGTTAACTAAGTTACTTTATACATAGTGAAAACAAATCTAAATATGTAAGCGTTACATGTTAGATATAGGCCTAATGTATGTAATTTTAACAGTAAAATATTTAAAAAAAACGTTATTAGAAGTAAAAATTACTATTAAATACCTTATAATTTATTTAAAGTATTAGTATTTAGTGTGCTTCTACAGTAAAATATTGTTGAAATGATATTTATAATATATGTTATTAGTAAAAAAGTATGAATAGCTTTATAGTTTATGGAGAAAGGAGCATTCCCAGAATTCCCTTCAATAACACTTTTGTTTGGGTTTTATTTAAAAAGTAATAATAGCCTAAAATTAAATTATATGAAATTATTAGCTAGTTATTTAGGTAACACTTTACAGTAAGGTCCCATTAGTTCATGTTAGTTAACTATCAATGAGCAATACATTTGTTACATCTTTGTTAAGGGTAATAAAAATACAAATTTTCATTGTTAGTTCAGGTTAGCTGAGGTCCATTAAATAATATTACCAGATATAATGTTTAATAAATGCTTCAGAAGTATTTTTCATTGTTAGTTCACGTTCACTAATGAAGTTAATGTTAACAAATGGAACCTTATTTTAAAGTTTTACCATTATTATTATTTATTTAAAATGTATTTTATTTTGTTATACAGTTTAAAATTTGTTTATAGCATTAATTCAGTGCTGTTTGTTGAGTAACACTGTGCTTTTTATGTATTTCATTATTTATTGCAGTTGATGGAGATGCCAATTTTTTATCAACTTTAAGTCATCATGTGCCCTTCTATTTTCTTATTATCAGAAGAATAGAAAAACATGTATCATTTGAAGGGAAACTGCTATTAGACACAGATCATGGGGTCCCATAGCCCCAAATGTAAAGACAGTAAATTCAACCTCAACAGAACATTAGAGATAATAACACAGCCGTTCTGTGCTTCTCCTTTCAACCGGTGTGTCTGCAAATATCTGTAGGTGTGTAGGTGAAGATCAGAGAGTGTGTTCTCTCAGATCTGATACTTGTTAGCTGATTTTCATGTGAAGATGGTGGTATAGAGAGAGACAGAGAGGTGATGAAAGAAAGAGATTGAGGGAGGTGAGACCTGTTTGCAGGAAGTGTCAGCAACTTTCTCTGATGGAGGGATTCAGAGAAGAGAAAGAGAGAGAGAATGATGGATTGATTTCGAGTGAGAGCACCAAGTGACACAGACATGTTGTGATGGAGGGATAGCGTGATGGAGAGATAAGGAGACAGGCCCGACTCAATCTGGCAGGGGAAGGAATGCAAAGGGAGGGAAAGAAAAGACGGCGGGAGGACAGAAGAGAAAATGATGTTATTTTTTAATTAGTCTGCAGTATTATCGTTTAACATTCCTGGTGTGATCTCAAGAGCCCTTGTGTAAACGTACTGTGATCATGTGACCACACTGTACTGAAGAAAAATGCTGACCTTTTTAGATCTTTGGCATTATTTGTTGTTTTTGATGTTCTTTCCAGTTTGCCTTAATGTCAAAGCATTCAAGAAAAAAAAGAGCAGAATAAATTTGTACAAATAAGTCATTTGTGAATCCATTTACCTAAACTGTCCCTTTGAATTTAATTCAGTTAAGGCAGAAGTTTATTTGGGCCCATTCATGATTTATATAAATTAATTATAATAATTTAGCTTTAGTTTTTTTTTTTTTGTTTGTTTTTTTTTTTTTTCCCGAAGCAACTGTTTGGATTCCAAGATAAAAATTCCTGTTCATCTGGGGTGAATTAACTCCCTTCAGTTCTTCCACACCAGCATCCATTTACAGATGATCCAAAAAGCATTATAGTTTTTGAAATGTACATTAACTGCTGCTGTATTGTGCACCCATGTATGTGTTTGTGGAAAATGAGAGGTTTGCATATTTGATTATCACAATTATAGCTGATAGACTTCTGTTACTAAACGCCATCATACAGAGAGTAAGATAAGAAGTAAAGAGTTAAAAGGCCTGATCATGACAGTGATTCAGAGGTGTTCAAGATAAAGAAAGACAAAAGGCAGTATCGTTTCCTTCAGGTTAAACTTTTTTAGTGTGGGTGTGTGTGTGTGTGTGTGTTGGGGGGTAAATCTCAATATGAGGTAAATCTGGCCCTGCCCAGAGTTGTAACTAAATTTGGCTATTCTGTGAGCAAAATGAGTTTGATGGACTGTTTATAGTTGAGTGCTGTGTAATTTGCTGTTACGATATATATATATATATATATTGCGAAAAACTTTTCTTCGGTAAAAACCGTAAAACTTTTCTCCATAGGAAAAATGATTTTTAACAATAACAATAACAAAAAAAAAAAACTGCCAAACTGCTGAAATCACGTGACTTTGGCACTCCGAACCACTGATTCGAAACAAAAGATTTGTAAAGCTTCGAGGCAGTGTTTTGAAATCGGCCATCACTAGATATTGTTGAAAAGTCATTATTTTAATTTTTTTGGCACACAAAAAGTGTTCTCGTCGCTTTATAATATTAAGGTAGAACCACTGTAGTCACATGAACTGTTTTAAATAGAAAATAAATAAAAGATCTTTAATACTTTTCTGGGCACTGAAAGTGTAAATTAACTTTCTGGCAGTAGAGGCCTCACTGAGCCATCGGATTTCATCAAAAATATCTTAATCTGTGTTCTGAAGATGAACAAAGGTCTTAAGGGTGTAGAAAGACATGAGTGTGATAAATTACATTATTTTCATTTTTGGTTGAACTAACCCTTTAAAGACAGCCTTACTGTGAGCTACAAGCCATCAACCCGCATTATTTCAACTTAGCTTTAAAATAATCATGTTTAACAGTGGAATTTGTGGTAAAAATCTACCATGATGCTGTGCAGAAAATTCCATCAATCAGAGTCAAAACAAGCAAAATGCGCCAAAATATCTCTTTAGCTCCACCCACTCCCATAAAGCACTGCAAATGATGTAAACAAGTTGGTTTCCGCTCTTAGAACTTCAACTTAATATATATATATATATATATATATATATATATATATATATATATATATATATATATATATAAAACAATATCAACTTAAAATATATGCTTAAAATCAAAATTTGTAATGTTGTATTTCACCTTGTAGCTGGTTGACTTGGTTCAGGGCTTATAACGCTTTAACAAATACTTTTTTGAAATCCCTGGCTGGGAGAAATGAATGGAAAAATTACTAGCGGAACCAACTCCACTGAAAAAGTGGGCAGATACTATTGTACTCTGCTGCATGTTTGTATGTTTGTAACTTTAATTTTAAAAAATGAATAAAAACATAATTAAATAATAAAAAATAAGTGAGGAGTGATCATGTATAGAACACTATATCTTTTAATATTAACATTCCTCCAAAACTGTATGCTTATTAAAGACTTGTGATCGGATCAGCAAAAACACATCTAATATCAGGTGGAAACAGCAGGACCGATGTTACATTGCTCTTGTATGCATTGTGCAATGTGTGGTGAGACAAATATGTTTGATGTGACTCATGTACATTTACAAAAAATATGAAAAAGGTTAATTAACATTTAGAAGTGGTGTAAAGTTAGCTAGTCAGATTGGCTACTTGTTATTTCTGTTATAACTTTACATGTACATTTGCTTCATTCATGCACCAGTGGCATTCCAGTCTAACTGTGTCTAGGAATGTTTCCCTGCACTTTGTAATAAAGCCATAGATGAACATTTATTTTGGATGGCACTTACACCAATGTGAGACAGTAAGAGAAACACTGATGCATTGCAGTTGATATTTTTAGCTATGCAAGTCTGTTTAATTACTTGCAAACCTAGTGAGCAATGAGCATTACATTTAGTTGGCAGGTAGACCAAGTAGCATTAGCTGTGTTTTCTTATAACAACTACAGTGATGGAATGTCGGCTCCAAATGCCTGGATTTCTATTTATAAAGAGCTGATTGCTTTGCATAGTATATTATTATTAGTGCACCATGTTGCATGACACACTTGCAATAGTTGTTTATATATAGTCATTTGTGCATGGATTTGGTATACACACGCATGTGTTAATACAAGACCATACAGTCGTTAATTTCAATGCAGAGATGATCATCAGGAAACTTCTCATTTAAATGAGAAGCCCAATGCTTGTGTAGAAGAAATATCAGTCCCAGATCTGTCTGGGCTGGAGATCTCTCCAGTGGGTTACCGGTAGGCAGCAGTAATTTTGTTAGATGAATAACTGGGGCACAGGTGTGAAGACATACGTGCACGTTTGGACAAGAATCAGACTTTGTGGATACAGGAGGAGACTGTGAATACAGGTGTACATGCATACATACTCCAAGGCACACATTTGTACATCTATTTTTAAACTGTAGCCATGTGAACATCTAGTAACGGTATTATGTGATACACAATGATAGCGTCAAAGAATTATATATATATAAAAGACCGGGGCAAGTTGCCACAAGTAACTATAAGGTTTTGTGTCAAACACCTAAAGCTGGTCTGTTGCCGTTTTACAATTTCAATTGGAGTTGTCAGTGGATTATTAGTTATTAAAGTTAACCTAAACTAGAACCATTAAAAAAAAATTTTTTTGTTAAAATGAAATAAAATAATATATATATATAAAAAATTAAACTTAGTTTTTTTTCTCATTTTAATTTTACTTGATGTACCAAAAAAAAAAAAAAAATTAAAACTGAAATAAAAAATAATAACAACTATATGGACATATTTAAAAACAGTAGCTAATAAAAATTACAAAAACACAAAACAAAATTACTAAAACTTTAACTAAAATTTAAATAAAATAAGAAAATACTAAAATAAAAATTAATTAAAAATATTTAAAAAATAAAATAATATATTAAATACAATATAATAAATACTATATAATATTGTGATAATACTAAAATAAGAATTTCGATAGGACAAAATAATGTGTATATTGATACATTTCGATATTCTATTTGTACAGATTCGTGAATATGATTTTGAATATGATTTATGATTTTATTTATCCATAATTGTTTAATGGTTTACATTAGGGGTTGGCAATATGACCAAAATCTTATATTACGATATGAGTCATTTATTTTTGTTTTAAATAAGGTTTTTATGATATAAAATTTTTTATATCATTGAAATTTCATAATTGTTGTCACCAATTTCAGTATAACAAAAAACTAATAGCCTATTAAGTTGAAAAAAAACAACTCTTATGCTTACTGAAGACAAGTAAACAGTGATAAAATAAGAACAAAGAAACTAATCACAAGCATAAAGGAAAACAAATTCATAAAATAAATGAAATATCTACCTGAAAACTTCAAGCACTAGAAGAAACATTGTTGAAAAATAAATAAATAATCAAATGTAGGAAAAACACTGCATATAGGCCAACATTTATTCTTATTAAAGTTACAAAAGTGATTTAGTCAGAGAATTTTTCTCTCTTGTTATTTGATTAACATTAATAACACAGATGGCAGCAAGTATATATATATTTTTTTTTCAAATGTTTACATTCACTTATGACATAAATGACTGTGTTTTTGAGGATACTTGCAATGACGGGCATTTTGACACATAAATATGTGCATTTACAGAAACTGTTCAAGCCCAGTTAGGCAAAAAGAACTCAGTTCAGTACTCATGCACTCTATGAACAGCAGCTTCATATGTGCATGTCTTTCATATACCGAAATGAGCTTTCAACAATTTAAAATCAGTTGTTTTTAAACCGCAAAGCTTAAAAACACATGCAAATAATAAGCTTTTGAGACGGCGCAGCACAGCAACATCACATGAGAGTAACCGCAATAGAGACGATACTCCCAAATTTCTACCAGTTGGTTAATCGTGTCTACCAGTATATCGCCCAACTCTAGTTTACAATACTGCTGAAAAACCATTAAGTATATTTTAAATACAAATATATATATATATATATATATATATATATATATATATATATATATATATATATATATATATATATATATATATATATATATGTGTGTGTAAATAAATAGTAGGTTCCCATTGTGACAACATGCTTCACTAAGTGTAAGCGTGTTTTTTTTTTAGTTTTTATGAGACTTTCAAACCAAATTGCCCTAAAATTTGCCCCAGTTTCCCTTATATAAAAAATTACAGTAATAAAAGCGAAAGATTCTGTAACTATGAGTTTGATTTTGAGAGCATGTGCTCTCAGTGTGTGCCTTCATGATCCAGAGTCCCAACAGTGCATAGCCTCTAACAGCTAATTGGCCTTAATTGATATAATAGATGTGCATGAACTTAACTGAATGAGAATGGAAACAATGTTTGCGCTAGATCTGAGAGAGATAGAATCAATATTCATTGGTTTCTATGAATATTCATTGTATTCTTTTGTCTGTGGTGTGCTCTATGTAATATATTGATGAATCATTAGTGATGCTTTGTTGTGTATGTGAATGTATGTGTGAGAGCACTGCAGTTATCACTGAGGAAGAGCGGGAGGCACGAAGGGGGAATTTTTTTTTTGCTCCGTCTCTTTTTTAAATAAATCTGTTGCTATAGCAACCCTGGAAGCAGAGGCAGAGAGGGAGGGAGAAGGGGTGAACTGGGGGAGTGCGAGAGACCTGGTAACCATAGCAACTCACAAAGGGAATGGCAGAAACTTACAGAAATATATGAGATGTTATAGGTTGGGAGGGAGAGGAAGAGAAAAAAAGAGAGCAAATGAGGTGAGAACGATCTCAGGGAGGGACAAGAGCTAAATGGACAGAACAAAATACCTCAGCCAATCAGAAACTAACCCTCGTCACCATTGCCCAATCAGGTAGCTGCTTGGAACACAAAGCACCTTTCATGCACAAGACTGTGGACCGTAGTAAAACATGACAAACGGAGAATGAATGTACATTGGATATTGCAGAAACAGCAATTCTCACCAAAAATGAATGAAGTAGTAGCTAATACAGAAGCGCTATAAATGTGCACACTTCACATGCACATGCATTAACATTATAGAAAGATTCAATTATCAGACATAAAGCAATCAGCGAAAAAATATATGAAAGATATTTTGTTGATCAGGTAAAACTAATATTTACTTACGAATTTCACAGCAGGCGAGTGTTTATGAAGCACTTTTTTATTTATTTATTTAATTTTTTTGGGTTTTCCTTCCAGTGTGTTTACTCCTCGCCCTAAGGTGATCTTTGACATGGTTTCATGCATTTGACATTTGGCATTGACATGTTTAAATGGAGCCAGTTCAGTTCCCCTAAAAAACAAACAACAATACTGCGTGACATAGCAAGCCAATATATATGTGCTTCCTTTGTTCTAGTTCTGCTCATTGTTTTTTTAAATGTATGATAATGCTGAAGTTTACAATCTCTCCTCGTGGAACCATGTTGAGGCCAAATGTAGGCCTTTGTGAAACACAAAAAGCTGTGCTTTTTACATTGTCACTATCATTATGGGTACCATATGGAAATTATGATGCCCAGAGACAATGGAAAAACATGGAGAGAATGGTGAGAGAACATTGTGCTTGGTACGTTTTTCGTCTTCAAATTAAACTTGGGTCTTCAGCCCACAAAGTTAAAATCCCGTCTGGCTAGCATGCTTCCCATAATGTATACGCATTAGGTCAGTAGAGAGTAGACAGTGTTTTGCGGCTGTTTGAACGCATTTGACCACATGAGTGTTTCCCACTACAAAGGAAATCCAGCCGAATGCGTTTTTGACTACCTCTGAAAGTGGTAGAAAGTAGACAAGCTCAAAAAGTTTTAGCAGTAGCATCATTCTTTATTTTCACTAATTCAGTTTTATACTGTTATCTTTTTTTCTTTCAAATTGACTAGCTGCTAATTTATCTTTACATGCAACACTTGCATTCCAGAATCTGAAAAATAACCTTTGTATATAACCTTTCATATAATGATTGATGCATAAATTCTTTAAAGCTGTAGTCCGTAAGTTTTGCCTCTTTGTCGCCATCTCTGTTTGAAACCTGCAATTGCAGTTATTTGCAGAATTATCATCTTTATGTGGGTTGTGCATTGTTATACTTTGTTCTCAAATTGTTAATGTTAACAACTTCAGCATTGCATGACTTTGTGTATTTAGTGTGTATTAGCGTTACCTGTAGATTTCAATCTCTGTAGCCACTCTGCAGTCTGAAGTCTTTTGCTTTTGACTATGGGTGAATCTCCAGTTGTCACTGATGATTGTCATTTGGATCTTTCTGAATTACAATCCACCATAAAATGATAAGTTTAATTATTGCAGCTGCTGTGTGAAAATGATCCGCCACTTGCAGCCATATAGCCTACTAGCTGGAACTCCTTCTTTATGTAAACAGATGTGATGTAATGACGCAAAGATGAATGGCTGCATGCTCGAATTTCCCACGAAAAACCCACCAGTACCTCTCTTATTAGAAAACATTATTACAAGTTTACTGTTGTGAATTGGGCTAAGGTAAGGAGATGGCTGGTTATGTACTTGCTCAGAAATGGATTTTAGATCATTTTTAACCAAAAATGACTCAATCTCAGCTGAATGAGTTCTCAGGAATACAAAGGTTTTCTTGAATCTGTTTAATATTTGTTTAAATATTTAAAATTTAAAAGAGTTGTCTTCTAATTGTGTAATAAAATTATATTATTCATTATATCATAATGGTTTGAGATGTCAGTGGGAGCTTTGGCATTGGATAGCAATTTTTTTTCATATGTTATTGGTTAGTTAGTCTTCTAAAGTGATTTGCAGAAAATGTATTGCAGGGACAGTTCCTCCCACAGCAGCTCAGTGATAAGTTTGTAGCTCAGAGGCAGAATAGATAGAGCAGGATTAATCACTGTAATCGTGTCTCGGTGTTTGGGTCATCTCTATTTGTAACTGAACTTGCAACCTTTAGGGCAGAGGTCCAGATCCATAGGCATTAGGCTGAAAGATTCCCAGAATTCTTCAAATGACAGTGAAGGATTACACAGCCCAAACTTTAACCTATAAAATCAGTACATTGTTCTCAAAACAGTCTGGCAATTAAGCTGAGGATTTTGTGCTTAACAGTTGTTTTTGGGAGTGATTGCTGATGGTGCTTCAATCTCCTACATGCATCTCCTCTGTTCTTCTTCTCACTGGCATTGTTAATAAACTTACATGTGTTTGGCAGACTCTTTTATCTCTTTTATCCAAAGCTAATTATATCACATTCAAAGTTTATCAGTTTATGCCTTCCCTGGGAATCAAACCCATGACCTTGCTCTACAAAGGAACACTAATGAGTCAAGATGTTCTAACTTAAAGTAGATACACTACTGACTATATTTTCAGAGTGTTGCATAGTTGTGCTTGAAGTCAATTGAACTACACTGTCCTAAGACATCTACTGAGAATCCACGAGAAACAGGCGAATAAAGACTGAAAGTCAATGTTCAGTGTTGAGAAATTATTGTTTCAAAATGTAAAGCATTCTGGCTTGTCTTGTGTCCCGTTATGTGAGAGCTGTGTGTGGAGGGAAGGAAACATTGTTTTAAAATATGCTGTATAGTTGTGTTTTGTGTGAGTGCTCCAAAATTAATTAATTGTTAAGATCCAAAATTAATTTTTAATTATTAAAAAAACAAAAGTTTTTTATATGAAAAATGTAATAATTGTATTTATATTGCCAAAATATTTTAATTTGTCTTACATATTTTTTTCATTAGATCAGATAACATTTTAAGCTGTCATATGGTCATGTTACAACAGTAACATCAGTAATGAAACAAAAACACATTTTGTACTAGACGTGTGAAATTATTGTGGGAAAAAAATAATTCTCTGGTTCTTGCGGAAGATAAAACGTGCTACGTAACACACGAAAATGAACCCCATTGGTTCTTGCGGAAGATCAAACGTGTTGCGTAACACACAAGAATGAACCCCATTGGTTTTTGCAGATCAAACATGCTATGTAACACTAGAATGAACCTCATTGGTTCTTGCTGAAGATCAAACGTGCTGCGTAACACATGAGAATGAACCTCATTGGTTCATGCGGAAGATCAAACGTGCTGCGTAACACATGAGAATGAACCTCATTGGTTCATGCGGAAGATCAAACGTGCTGCGTTACACATGAGAATGAAGCTCATTGGTTCTTGCGGAAGATCAAACGTGCTGCGTAACACATGAGAATGAATCCCATTGGTTCTTGCGGAAGATCAAACGTGCTATGTAACACACAAGAATGAACCCCATTGGTTCTTGCAGAAGCTCAAACATGCTGCGTAACACACAAGAATGAACCCCATTGGTTCTTGCACAAGCTCAAACGTGCTGCTTAACACACGAGAATGAACCCCATTGCTTCTTGAGGAAGATCAAACGTGCTACGTAACACACGAAAATGAACCTCATTGGTTCTTGCGGAAGATCAAACGTGCTATGTAACACACAAGAATGAACCCCATTGGTTCTTGCAGAAGCTCAAACATGCTGCGTAACACACGAGAATGAACCCCATTGCTTCTTGAGGAAGATCAAACGTGCTACGTAACACACGAAAATGAACTTCATTGGTTCTTGCGGAAGATCAAACGTGCTGCGTAACACACAAGAATGAACCCCATTGGTTCTTGCAGAAGATCAAACGTGCTACGTAACACACAAGAATGAACCCCATTGGTTCTTGCAGAAGCTCAAACGTGCTGCGTAACACACAAGAATGAACCCCATTGGTTCTTGCAGAAGCTCAAACGTGCTGCGTAACACACAAGAATGAACCCCATTGGTTCTTGCAGAAGCTCAAACGTGCTGCGTAACACACGAAAATGAACCTCATTGGTTCTTGCAGAAGATCAAACGTGCTACGTAACACACGAAAATGAACCTCATGGGTTCTTGCGGAAGATCAAACGTGCTACGTAACACACAAGAATGAACCCCATTGGTTCTTGCAGAAGCTCAAACGTGCTGCGTAACACACAAGAATGAACCTAATTGGTTCTTGCGGAAGATCAAACGTGCTACGTAACACACAAGAATGAACCCCATTGGTTCTTGCAGAAGCTCAAACGTGCTGCGTAACACACAAGAATGAACCCCATTGGTTCTTGAGGAAGATCAAACGTGCTACGTAACACACGGAAATGAACCTCATTGGTTCTTGCGGAAGATCAAACGTGCTACGCAACACACGAAAATGAACCTCATTGGTTCTTGCGGAAGATCAAACGTGCTACGCAACACACAAGAATGAACCCCATTGGTTCTTGCGCAAGCTCAAACGTGCTACGTAACACACGAAAATGAACCTCATTGGTTCTTGCAGAAGATCAAACGTGCTACGTAACACACGAAAATGAACCTCATTGGTTCTTGCAGAAGATCAAACGTGCTACGTAACACACGAAAATGAACCTCATTGGTTCTTGCAGAAGATCAAACGTGCTACGTAACACACGAAAATGAACCTCATTGGTTCTTGCGGAAGATCAAACGTGCTACGTAACACACAAGAATGAACCCCATTGGTTCTTGCGCAAGCTCAAACGTGCTACGTAACACACGAAAATGAAAATCATTGGTTCTTGCGGAAGATCAAACGTGCTACGTAACACACGAGAATGAACCCCATTGGTTCTTGCGGAAGATCAAACGTGCTACGTAACACACAAGAATGAACCCCATTGGTTCTTGAGGAAGATCAAACGTGCTACGTAACACACAAGAATGAACCCCATTGGTTCTTGAGGAAGATCAAACGTGCTACGTAACACACAAGAATGAACCCCATTGGTTCTTGCGCAAGCTCAAACGTGCTACGTAACACACGAAAATGAAAACCATTGGTTCTTGCGGAAGATCAAACGTGCTACGTAACACACGAGAATGAACCCCATTGGTTCTTGCGGAAGATCAAACGTGCTACGTAACACACAAGAATGAACCCCATTGGTTCTTGAGGAAGCTCAAACGTGCTACGTAACACATGAAAATGAACCTCATTGGTTCTTGAGGAAGATCAAACGTGCTACGTAACACACAAGAATGAACCCCATTGGTTCTTGCGGAAGATCAAACGTGCTGCGTAACACACAAGAATGAACCCCATTGGTTCTTGCGCAAGCTGAAACGTGCTACGTAACACACGAAAATGAACCTCATTGGTTCTTGCAGAAGATCAAACGTGCTACGTAACACACGAAAATGAACCTCATTGGTTCTTGCGGAAGATCAAACATGCTACGCAACACACAAGAATGAACCCCATTGGTTCTTGCGCAAGCTCAAACGTGCTACGTAACACACAAGAATGAACCCCATTGGTTCTTGCGGAAGATCAAACGTGCTGCGTAACACACAAGAATGAACCCCATTGGTTCTTGCGCAAGCTCAAACGTGCTACGTAACACACGAGAATGAACCTCATTGGTTCTTGCGGAAGATCAAACGTGCTACGTAACACACGAGAATGAACCCCATTGGTTCTTGCGGAAGATCAAACGTGCTACGTAACACACAAGAATGAACCCCATTGGTTCTTGCGCAAGCTGAAACGTGCTACATAACACACGAAAATGAACCTCATTGGTTCTTGCGGAAGATCAAACGTGCTACGTAACACACGAGAATGAACCCCATTGGTTCTTGCGGAAGATCAAACGTGCTACGTAACACACAAGAATGAACCCCATTGGTTCTTGAGGAAGATCAAACGTGCTACGTAACACACAAGAATGAACCCCATTGGTTCTTGAGGAAGATCAAACGTGCTACGTAACACACAAGAATGAACCCCATTGGTTCTTGAGGAAGATCAAACGTGCTACGTAACACACAAGAATGAACCCCATTGGTTCTTGAGGAAGATCAAACGTGCTACGTAACACACAAGAATGAACCCCATTGGTTCTTGCGGAAGATCAAACGTGCTACGTAACACACAAGAATGAACCCCATTGGTTCTTGAGGAAGATCAAACGTGCTACGTAACACACGAGAATGAACCCTATTGGTTCTTGCGGAAGATCAAACGTGCTACGTAACACACAAGAATGAACCCCATTGGTTCTTGAGGAAGATCAAACGTGCTACGTAACACACAAGAATGAACCCCATTGGTTCTTGAGGAAGCTCAAACGTGCTACGTAACACATGAAAATGAACCTCATTGGTTCTTGAGGAAGATCAAACGTGCTACGTTACACACAAGAATGAACCCCATTGGTTCTTGAGGAAGATCAAACGTGCTACGTAACACACAAGAATGAACCCCATTGGTTCTTGAGGAAGATCAAACGTGCTATGTTACACACAAGAATGAACCCCATTGGTTCTTGAGGAAGATCAAACGTGCTACATAACACACAAGAATGAACCCCATTGGTTCTTGAGGAAGATCAAACGTGCTATGTAACACACAAGAATGAACCCCATTGGTTCTTGAGGAAGCTCAAACGTGCTACGTAACACATGAAAATGAACCTCATTGGTTCTTGCGGAAGATCAAATGTGCTACGTAATACACAAGAATGAACCCCATTGGTTCTTGCAGAAGCTCAAACGTGCTACGTAACACACGAGAATGAACCCCATTGGTTCTTGCAGAAGCTCAAATGTGCTGGGTAACACACAAGAATGAACCCCATTGGTTCTTGAGGAAGATCAAACGTCCTGCATAACACACGAGAATGAATCCCATTGGTTCTTGCACATCAAGCAACCATGCTTGAGCTTCCGTTTACCACAACGGATGTGTGAGTTGATGAATGTTTATATGTGAATAAAAGCTTAAATTAAATCTGTTCATCATATAAAGTGATCGTGTCTCTTCAGAAAATTTGGACTAAACCATTCAATTCATATAGATTATTTTTATGAGCTCTTTATGAACTTTTTGAAGCATCAAAATGGTAGTTGCATGGACTGTCAATGGAGAAAATTGTTCAGATTTTCATTAAAGGGATGGTTAAGTGTTTTTTTTTCTAGGCTTTATTGTATTCTTGGGGCACAGTTTAACATGTCTTAATGTTTCATTTTTTTTGAAAACGCTGTATTTTTCATATATTTTACCTTTATTCTACACCTCTGTTTCCACTGTCATATGAACGGCTCGTTTGACTTCCTGCTTCTATGAAGCCACTCCCTCCAAATTACGCAATCTACTCAGATTGGTTAGCAGGCTGGTAGCTGGCCCAGTGTATTGTGATTCGCTGAAGCGTCTGGAAACGCCACGCCCCTTACCATCCGTTGCTTCAGTCAAAATGTAAATAATAGCTTCTATATTGCTGTATCAAATTGAGCCCGAATTAGACCCAGATGAAGAGGGCCAATCGCAGTCGCAGCTTTTAAAGGACGTTTATGAATGGTATTTCATTTTGTATTTGTGTCAAATTAATTAGATATTCTGTCACTGCTGTTTGCTAACTTTCAATATTCAGTTTTATCCCGATTAAAGCTTTACTGTAGCCAAATACATGACTGAGTAGTCGCATTTTTGTAAAGGTAGCTTTTAATTTATAGAATGAACAACTGTTTGTTTATGAACATAGAAGTTTGTTGGTGTTTGTAGAATTTAGCTAACTGACTAGCGAAGCAAAAACGAGTTGCTCTTTGTATATGTCCTTGATGCAACCAAAAATAGCACATGTACAAAAAATAAAATGTACTTACAGTTTGAAGCCAATAAACAGCAGCTTCTGCTTTTAAAGTGGGAACTGCTCCATCTTTTCAGTTATAGCCTTTGTGCATTCAGTAATAGCCATTCAGCATTGAACTCATGTTGATTCTGTAAGCTGTCTTCAGCGCCGCATCCAGTGTAAAAAAATATCACAGATTATAATGGGTTATATTATCTTTTGACGCATTGCATCGCGCCGCTCGTGTACGGTGTACACAACTCTTACACTTTCATTATTCTGTGCCTCGCCCACATATCGGCCTCGCCCACTTTGTTGTGTGTTCCCGGGGGTGTGTTTTGCAGGGTTTATGATGTCACCAACCCGTTGTTGTCCAAAACCGGTTGTATTTGTAGGCATTTATCTTTAAAAGACAATATCTCCGTTTGCATTGAACTTTCAGCGCTGTAACTTTGCAGATACTGTTAAAAAGTGAAATCGCATTTAACCACCCCTTTAAAATATCTTCATTTGTTTTCCGAAGATAAACAAAAGTCTGACTAAAAGGGTGAGTAATTAATGATTTTGGGTGAACTAACCCTTTAAGTACAAAATTAGTTGTTCCAATTTGGCAGATTTTAAACATAGTATACCAAAAGTACAATTGCAGGGTATTTATATTAAATACATAAATTAAACATGTAAATTTATTTGTAGTATACTTAAAATAAATGTATTTCAAATATACAGTATTTTGGTATTTTTTCACTAGGTAAGATATTTGATTTTATCTAATTTGTATTCCTTTTTTTTAGATACACACGTTCTGTCCCTCTGCAGTTCCACACGTTCACATGCAGTGCACACACACATGCACATGCACTCAATCACTGCTCTTTTTTATGCGCACACATACACATTAGATTTGCAAATGGAAGCAGCTCTGCTTGAATGAGTGGGTGCACTGGAGAACCGAGAGGAAGGGAACGAGAGAAAGAGAGAGAAGATAACGAGAGATGTGATTTCCCTCTTCCTTAATGTGTCTTTTGTGTTTTTAGCCTGTCTGTCTCTCTCAGGATACCCTCCTCTTAGTTGCCATGGTGACAGCATGCTTCCACCCCCCCCCCCCCCGTCTGTCTACCTCCTTACCCCGCTTTCGCGCTCACTCGTTTCTCTGTTACTATGGCGATGGCTCTCCCCATCATCATACCTGTTCATTCTTTCTTTGCATTCAGAATCTCTTTGTATTTTCTGCTTGATTCTAAGTGGATGCACTCATCTGTCTGTGTGTTGCCATACTTTTAATTGCTTATCGTTTGTCTGTTCATCTGTCTGTCTCTTTGAATTCATTTGCTGATTCTCAATATCGCTGATTCTCCCTGAACACCATCACTGGAGACAGTCTGCAGAGGGTGGGCAGCAACCAGCACGCATATAAAGAGAGCATTTTTGGGGGTAATTTTTGCAGACGACAGTTGTTGCTATGGCGACAGAACTTTAGGATTTGGATGGAAGCGGTAGAGGGAAGAATGTGGGAGAATGGATGGAAACAGTGTAAGAGATAACTGGATGTATGGAGAGAGAGAGGAGGGCGTGCTGGATTTTCGGGAGACGACCCTCTGCATGTTCTAGTTTTTCGCTGGTGTGCTGGCGAATATGTCGAATATGTCACACTGCCTAGTGTCTGCAGCTGCTTTCTTTGTCATTCGAATATGTCCATTTGAATGTCAATTTGTAGGAGGAGGGGAAAAATCTTGACTAGGACTGTGTCCAAAAATACATAAAACTAGATTTTTAAATATTCTTAAGAAAACATTAGTGGTCATTGCCTGTACTGGATCGGCCACCATGGTGCTAGGGTATTGTAGGTGGTTGCCAGGGTGTTGCTATCTTGTTGCTAAGGTGTTCTGAGTGGTTATATGGTCAGTTACTTAAACAGTTGTTTACTGTTGCTATAGTAACGAACGCAACTTTAATGCGCAATGTGCATTCAGTTAAACAACATTAAGGTCATGATATTGATATACCGCCAGACCCGGAGACCGGCTGAATGGATTCAAAAACGGTAAAACTCAACAGTTTAACTCTAGGGGATTTGGAAAATGAGCCTATTTTCAAAAAAAAGTGGAGCGTTCCTTTAATGTTTATATATTTTAAAGCACTGAATCGCTATAGAATTATGATTAAACATTTTACATTGATTATTGACCGAAATATAAGATTTTTTGGTCCCTCTTTATATTAGGTGGCCTTAACTATTAACTATTATGTATACTGTAAATATATATATACATATATATATATATATATATATATATATATATATATATATATATATATATATATATATATATATATATATATATATATATATATATAATAAGTACATTGTACCTTTATATATATATATATATATATATATATATATATATATATATATATATATATGTATATAAAGGTACAATGTACTTATTGTGTTCATGCTATATTGCAAAACCATTTATGGGTGGGATATGGGTAAGATTAGGGACAGGTTTGGCGGTATGTGTAGGTTTAAGGGTGGGTTAAAGTGTAAGGGAAGGGTCAACAGTATAATTATAAATGAAATTACTGAAATTAATTGATTAATTTAAATGTAAGTACATAGTAGATAAAGACACCAAATATAAAGTGGGACCGATTTTTTTATGTTAAAATCTATTCTCTTAACTTGTTTTTCTGTTCGTTGACTGCTATCAACACCATCAACATTACACTCTAAAAAATGCTGGGTTGTTTCAACCCATGTTTGGGCTAAATAAGGACAAACCCAACTGTTGGTTTAAACTTTTACATACACATTTTAAACCCAATGGTGGGTTTGTCCATATTTGATGTACACATGGGTTGAAACAACCCAATAATTTTTCTGTGAGTGTTGAGAGCAGTCAGCTCATATCCATCAATCTCTTTCCAGTTTAACCAATAGTGTGAGATTGGAGTGGCTACTGTAGAAGGAGGATCCAGAGAGTGTTTAGCTGCTGTGGGACTATGCCTGACACGTTACATGGGAGAAGAAATTCGGCTTTGGATACAGAAGTATTGGACCTTTTATTTAAAGTAGCCTAGTTTTACCTGTTGAGACCATACACCAATGTTAACTCTAATTTTTATTCTCACTGAGCAAAACTTTTCTCTGTTGAGCACACATTTTGGCCACCTGAGCAAAAACATACTTTATATCAGACCTGTACAATCAACGTAAACACACACAAAAAAATGGTTTTATCATGCAACTGTAACATTTAACTTTAATGTGCCGTTTCTATTTTATTTGACCCTTGATGTAACTTAGTGATATATTATATAATAAGTTTGAAAACAAGCAGTTCAGTCACTAAATTAAGCACATTTTAGGTTACTTGAGATTTTTTCACATTGCTATATAAACGGTACCAGTCTTTACCAAGAAATTCTATTAAAAAATTAATAAATAATTTCTGTCCTCCTGCAGGACAGTTCAATTCTTTATAATAATATAATATGAGCAGTTACAATGATGGTTTGGAACAACCATAATGTGTTTTTGTACAGTCAATTTTTAGCAACAGACAGTGTTGAACCATCAAAATTACATGTTTATTGCTTATGAATTTCGCAGATTTTATATACCAGGAGGTTTCAAGATTTTTCGTGGCAAGGAGCCCTAAACAATCCCCTTGTGAGATCATTTTTTTTACTATCCTTACATTATAATATAATAAAATATAATATTAAGTATTTAAACTGATATACATATATCAGTTTAAATGCTTCCATTTGTTTTAATATATTATAAAGTAAAAACAAACTGAAGCATTTAAAACAGATCTGATAGATAAATATTTTTAAGAAAAGTGAACATGTTAACTCTTTTATAGTTATCTAAACATCCCTGAAACCCACACCACCACCACACACACAAATCTATTTAAACTGAGGTATATCACTGATGTATTTTGAGTTTGCAAGCTACACCTGTGGTGGGTGTGTGATTGTAAATGTCTCAGAGTTTTGTTAGCATTCTGTGCCCATCATCCATTATTTCCGCCACTTTTCATGAAAACATGACGTTTTATTTCACTTTTTTTTTTGTTTCGCGTTGCCTCTCGTATTGAGGTATTTAGTCCGCAAACATTACAGTATTCTTACCGTGACTGATTTGGCTCAGGGCCAGCCAGCTCACACGCGCTCAATCGTTCTCTTTCTATTAAACCTGTAAACCGCATTCACTGGTTCTAACTCTATAGCAACAATAACTCTATAGCGGTTGTCCAGAGCACTTCAATTATTTCTCATTTAAACTAATACAATCAAATGGATTTACCCACACATGATTTTCATGTCTGTTCTCTGCGCGGCAATTATTTTTTCTGCGCGGCCGCGCACACACGCAGCTTAGAGGGAACATTGCCATAGACTGTAAAAAAAGATGGACGACGCGTTGGTGCTTCAGTGACTACTTCGCTCAAAGACGCTGTCAATCACAGCTGTAAATCACGATGTCAAAACCTGCATTTTTATAGCATCAAATAACTAACTAAAAACAAACTTATTTAAAGAACGAACAATTTAACTAACATCAGCTTGATGAAAACTACCTAAAATGACAGAAACCATCTTTTGAAAGAAATATATTAGTGAAATTTAGTTTGTCTCACGCCCTATTACATTACATGGAGAGGGCGAGGTTTATGACCTATACTGCATCCAAACACCTGGTGGGCGATCAAGACGCTTTGGCTCGCTCAGGACTCGTGTGGCATGCTTGGTTGAGACATGCCTTCACAAGCACCCATAAGATTTGCATTTGTGATGTTTATTTTTTTATCACATATTTTTTCCACCACCATGCCCCTTTAGGGGCTCCGTACAAATGGTTTTGCACTTATGTCTAAAATAACTTCTTTCTTTTTAAGGAAATTCAATTATTTAGAATTTTTTCTATGCTGAACTGTGGAAGGTAAAAAATTTTAAATCTATATTTAGCTTCAAGTTCTAATGAAATCCTCAGGGTTGTGTTTCAGTCCTGTAACATTTTCACCATCAAACCTTAAGGTGACACAGCAAAGATTCCCTTTCATCTTGAAAAAAAACAGAGAATGTTAGGCAGAAAAAAAAAAAAAATGAATAAGTCAAACACAGTCTAAATGAGAAATGACATGACAGTACAGTGCATAAATTATTCATTTTCTGTGTTTTTGTTGCACAGAGGTGGCTGATGCTAAAAGCAAACATTTTTTCAAATTTCTAATTAAGAGACCAAAACAGAAAAAAGAGGGGAGGAGAAAGAGTTGAGAGGCATGAAGTGAGATGGAAACTGAGCAAGAGAAGGAAAGAAGAGAGAGAGAGAAGGTAAAGGAAATGCTTTACATTCTTTCAGTGCCGAGAAAGAGAAAGTGTGTGTGTGAGTGAGGTGATCAAATGGAAAAAGGAAACAGACAGTTGGGATGAGTTGGAAAATTAGAGGAGAGATAAATAAAGGAAGAAAGTTCACATACCAGAAAGAAAGATGCCTGCGGAAAATAGGAGCAGAGGAACCATACAGGAAAGGAAAAGAAAGAAAAGAAAATATGATAGATGGGGTGCCCTCATGCGTCCTGCACCCTACAGAGATGACCTTTGACCTTTCTAACAGCCTGTTGACACAAAGAGGCCATTGGGTCGAGGACTCAAGAAACTAAACAAACATATTATAACCGCTGTAGTAGGGCTGGGCGTTATATCGAATGCTTTTGTCACGCGCATTTCGTCAGTAAAGCCGGTTCCCTGATTACCGCTAAATCACCATCACCTGCTTTCAAATGGAGCGGCATTTAATAGACAGAACCGTAGTTCACTGATAAGCCACGCAATATCGCGCGCATTCGATATTTCGCCCTGCCCTACGCTGTAGTCGCAGCACACTCTCTTACTTCTCTCTTGCTTCTCAGCACTCATTATACTCCTCCCCATCACTCTTCTGCACTGCAACACCTCAAAGTGGAGTAACAGCATAATTTCATCATAATTTTAGTTTTTAAATGGCTGGCTTCATTAGTGGTATGTACACACACATATCTGAGAGGAGATGTAGATGTTTCAGCAGCATTTCTCTGGGGTTAAATCTCTCTCTCATCCGCTCCTCTGAGCATCAATTTACTTGGGATTCCTGAGACGGGAGGGATGTGTGAAATGAAATATTAATGAAATGAAGGCCGTTTGGCAAATCTTTTACGCTGTCCTGTTTCTGTGCCACTGCTAATGTCGAGGGTCACCAGGTCCCCCTGAGGCCCCGTAGTACACTGAGTGACATTTGAGTGGTTTTGCAGAATGTCCCGAAGCATGTTACCCCTGTACACAACATGCCGCTGTTTACAGAAAAACATTTTGTGGTGTGTGTGTGTACTGGGGGTGGTTGTTTTTGGTGAATAGTTCAGTACAGTATACAGCTTGTCATACATACATGATTGCATATCTCTATTTTTTTATATTTACTACATTCTGTAAGATAAAAAATGCAGCCTACATGCGGGTGGGGGATTCTGTCCCTCTCCCGCCCGCTCCTGCAAAATGTTGCATTCTCCCACCCGCAATTTTCATGTTTCCATTTTTTTCCATTTTTCAGTACGTCCATGAAATTAATTTCCATAAAATAGTTTCAAGCAACATCCTACTCATCCTAGCATAAAAGCTCCCAATAAATTATTTGTTATTAAAGCATCTACATTCACAAACCACTGTAAATTTTAACAGAAAAGCAATAAGCTACTGCATGCATGATTTGGCATGACAGAAAGCACACAAACACCTTTATAATCACTAAAAAGCTGTCACTCATTTAAAGGTCCCATCGAATTGAAAATTGAATAACATAGTTGAATAACAAGAGTTCAGTACATGGAAATGACATACAGTGAGTCTCAAACTCCATTGTTTCCTCCTTCTTATATGAATCTCATTTGTTTAAAAGACCTCCGAAGAACAGGCAAATCTCAACATAACACCAACTGTTACGTAACAGTCAGCCTCATTAATATGTACACCCCCAATATTTGCATATGCCAGCCCATGATTGAGGCATTACACAGCCAGTATTAACGTCTGGATCTGTGCACAGCTGAATCATCAGACTTTTTAAATGTGGTTAAAGTTACCATCGTTTCTTACTGTATTCACAGAGACAAGAGCCATCGCTATTTTCATTTTTAAACACTTGCAGTCTGTATAATTCATAAACACAACTTCATTCTTTAAAAATCTCTCCAACAGTATAGCATTAGCCGTTAGCCACGGAGCACAGCCTCAAACTCATTCAGAATCAAATGTAAACATCCAAATAAATACTAACACGATTAGACATGCTGCATGACGAACAATTTGTAAAGATCCATTTTGAAGGTTATATTAGCTGTGTGAACTTTGTTTATGCAGTGATAAAGTTGAGAGCTTGGGAGGGGGCGGAGAGTGTGCGATTTAAAGGGGCCGCAGCATAAATCGGTGCATTTCTAATTATGCCTCAAAATAGGCAGTTAAAAAAATTAATAAAAAAAAAATCTATGGGGTATTTTGAGCTGCAACTTCACAGACACATTCAGGGGACACCTTAGACTTGTATTACATCTTGTAAAAAAATGTTCGATGGCACCTTTAAATTCATATTAATCTAAATTTAAATTAAGTTTAACTTTAGATTAGATTAATCAATGAAGCTGACTGCAGAATGAATCTCTTAATATCTAATAATATCTACACTTTGTTATAATGAGAGGATTCACGAGCATGCTGAACTGATCAAAAACTGTGGGGTTTTGAGTGGTGAGTGAATTCTAACTAAAACACATCTTATTGGCCATTGCATTCAAGAAATCATCAGAATGGGATTGGCTACATTGCCAAACGCTGCAACGTGAGTTGTAAATAGAAACCTTTGCCAAATCTGTTTTGTCAAAAACTGTTTAGAGAAAACTGATCCTAGACAAGCAGTTATGGGCAGCTTTTCCCTCTAAAAGTAATCACAAGCATCAGCAGGCAGGGGAAGGCTAAGCCTTGCCCAGCTTTAGACATGCTTTAGATGCCTATGCTTGCATCTGTAAATCAATTTTTTTGTTGTTGTTGTTATTGTTCTTTTTGCTTTTGTGCAACAGATGAATAATTTATTTGTTTTTGGATATTTCATTTTTAGACATTTCTATTTTGAGTCCCGCAACTCATTTTATTCTCCCGCGACCCCCACACATGAGTGTCTTACAGCCCGCACCCGCACTGGCCCATTAAATCTTGTCCTGCACCGCACTCTGTTGCATCAGGTGCTGCGGTAGTCCCGTGGGAGTGCATGCCTCAAATGCAGCTCATAGAAACAGACACTAATGTATGTGTATGTGTGTGTATATATATATATATATATATATATATATATATATGTATGCTGCCATACACATATCCTCTCCTGTGGCCCCATGGGATAGTAAAGTGTCCATCTTATGCACACTTCAGAATCGCCAAAAGTAGCAAGTCATGCGGGTACTTTTTTGCCTACGCTTTTATGAGTACTATGAATTTCGACATACTATTATCACATAGGCTACTGTTTTTTGCCTACTCGGATCTAAAGATGCCCTTTTTTACTTTAGCTCTGCGTTTTGAGAAACCTGTCATGTGCAAGACGCTGAAAAGTCAAACACATCAATATAGCATGTTTACATAGAAAAATAATGGAAAAGTAGTGATGTGCAATGCAAAAATGACTACAAACCCGATTCCAAAAAAGTTGGGACACTGTACAAATTGTGAATAAAAAAGGAATGCAATAATTTACAAATCTCATAAACTTTATGTTTATTAATATTTTATTCACAATAGAATATAGATAACATATCAAATGTTGAAAGTGAGACATTTTGAAATGTCATGCCAAATATTGGCATGTATTTTGGATTTCATGAGAGCTACACATTCCAAAAAAGTTGGGACAGGTAGCAATAAGAGGCCGGAAAAGTTAAATGTACATATAAGGAACAGCTGGAGGACCAATTTGCAACTTATTAGGTCAATTGGCAACATGATTGGGTATAAAAAGAGCCTCTCAGAGTGCAGTGTCTCTCAGAAGTCAAGATGGGCAGAGGATCACCAATTCCCCCAATGATGCGGCGAAAAATAGTGGAGCAATATCAAAAAGGAGTTTCTCAGAGAAAAATTGCAAAGAGTTTGAAGTTATCATCATCTACAGTGCATAATATCATCCAAAGATTCAGAGAATCTGGAACAATCTCTGTGCGTAAGGGTCAAGGCCGGAAAACCATACTGCATGCCCGTGATCTTCGGGCCCTTAGACGGCACTGCATCACATACAGGAATGCTACTGTAATGGAAATCACAACATGGTCTCAGGAATACTTCCAGAAAACATTGTCGGTGAACACAATCCACCGTGCCATTCGCTGTTGCCGGCTTAAATTCTATAGGTCAAAAAAGAAGCCATATCTAAACATGATCCAGAAGTGCAGGCGTTTTCTCTAGGCCAAGGCTCATTTAAAATGGACTGTGACTGTTCTGTGGTCAGACGAATCAAAATTTGAAGTTCTTTTTGGAAAACTGGGACGCAATGTCATCCGGACTAAAGAGGACAAGGACAACCCAAGTTGTTATCAGCGCTCAGTTCAGAAGCCTACATCTCTGATGGTATGGGGTTGCATGAGTGCGTGTGGCATGGGCAGCTTACACATCTGGAAAGGCACCATCAATGCTGAAAGGTATATCCAAGTTCTAGAACAACATATGCTCCCATCCAGACGTTGTCTCTTTCAGGGAAGACCTTGCATTTTCTAACATGACAATGCCAGACCACATACTGCATCAATTACAAAATCATGGCTGCATAGAAGAAGGATCTGGCTACTGAAATGGCCAGCCTGCAGTCCAGATCTTTCACCCATAGAAAACATTTGGTGCATCATAAAGAGGAAGATGCGACAAAGAAGACCTAAGACAGTTGAGCAACTAGAAGCCCGTATTAGACAAGAATGGGACAACATTCCTATTCCTAAACTTGAGCAACTTGTCTCCTCAGTCCCCAGACGTTTGCAGACTGTTATAAAAAGAAGAGGGGATGCCACACAGTGGTAAACATGGCCTTGTCCCAACTTTTTTGAGATGTGTTGATGCCATGAAATTTCAAATCAACTTATTTTTCCCTTAAAATTATACATTTTCTCAGTTTAAACATTTGATATGTCATCTATGTTGTATTCTGAATAAAATATTGAAATTTGAAACTTCCACATCATTGTATTTTGTTTTTATTCACAATTTGTACAGTGTCCCAACTTTTTTGGAATCAGGTTTGTAAATAATTCAATGAATCCCTCATGAAGAGTAGCTGCATCTTAATTCGCCTACTTATGCTCAAAAAGTATGTACTGTTTTTGTGAAGAAAAAGTACATACTTTTGAGTGAAGAATAGAATAGCAATGTTTTTTCTTTTCAGTATTAGGCAAGCTTTGGGACGTACAGTACTGCTTCGTCATAATTGCGTCTTTAACGGACCGCTTTGTTGCTTGTTTGCATGCATCCTGTCACCGTTTAAACTGCCCTGTCAATCATCTTGTCTAAGTTAAAATCCTTCACATTCAATTTAATTTAAATTCTTACTGTATCGCAGTCATTGGTCTTTAATGTGGAGAAGTCTCATGTTTTTGCATGATGCATTTGAAAAAGTTAATGACAAAACATATCTTCATAAAAGTTCACAATGCCGTTACAGATAAATATAATGTGGATAACATGAAATAAATATATTTTCATCAGGTTAGATATTGATTATTAATCACTCAAACTCCTTTATCTAAACTTCTCTACTTAACCATTGGACTCACACATCCACCATGTTTGAAGTTTTATTTATTTATTTTTTACACTTTTTATTTGTGTTTGTAATTAATTGAATCCTTGTCCAATGCGCAGTGGGTTGTGTGCAATATTAGCTGTTGGAGAGTGCAGGGCAGGACAGATATTCACCAACGCTGAATTCGTAACCATACTAGTATACTACTCCTACTATGTTTACCATATCTTTCTATGGCAGAATTGGTATGCTTGTATGTGGTTCCAAATTCAGAACAAGTCTCTTTCGTTCCTGAATGAATCTGCGTTTTGAACAAATCATTCAAATTGTTGATCGGGGTGTGTAGAACTATTTTAAGTACGCCTACATTAAAATTATTCTCCCTCTTCAAAGAGAGTAAGAACAAAGAATGATGCATATGGTGGAAAAACAGAGATGAAGGGATGATAGAAAAATGTAGTCTGGGATTTAGAAGCAAAAACATATGAATGGACAGAGTGAATGAAGGAGACAAAGGAGAAGGTGGTGGAGGAGTAATCAAAATAAATGCAAAAGTACAAGAAAAGAAAGTATTGTGCAAATGAGGAGCAGTAAGGTGAAAGATTAGGATATTTGAAGAGTGGGATGAAATCAGAAGGGGAAAAGGATTGAAAGTAGGCCTACTGTGAAAAACAAAAATTGAAATTGTATCTGTTTGTGTTTCTCCTTTGTTCCACTTACGTTTCCCTCAGGAACAAGTGGGATGGAGACCTTTATTCATATGTTTCCTAAAGAGATATATAAAAAAAATAAACATAACATCCGGAAATGAACTATGCCTACACATGAACAGGTACACACATACTGTAAAACAGGTACATAAGGAGAAAGCCAAACAGTGAGAGTTGTGAGAGAGATGTGTGCGGAGAGGTTAGCATATTTACTACTCTAAAAAAGCAATTAGCGACACAGAGAAATGAAATGAAAGAGTGAATGGGGTGCCTAAATACTTGACAAATGCATTCACATCCATGCTACATAAAGTAACACATCCTTTCCATTCACCTTTTGGCCCTTAATAATAGAATAATAACAAACAAATAAAAGAAAAAAAATAGCTTTTAACACCTTTTACATGACACTTTCTTTTTATGGCCATAGGTTAAAATAAAATAAACAATCAGTTGCCACAAAAAAAAAAAAATCTCTTTCAGTAAAAAATAATTTCAGTCTACCTTGTATTCTCTTGTATACTTTCCTGAAGATCAAATATTTCTCAGCAGTCCTTGATTACCAATCAAGTAGGCATGAAAGTCTTTGCAAGACATGCGTTTTACAAGTTCACTGTCCAAGTGCTGTCTGGAGGAGGGCTCCGAGCTCGGAATGTCGCCCGAACCCAGAGTACTCCCCCGTAACTTTGGTTAGGATAGTAACAAGGCAAGTGTGAGGAAACAGGGTGGTGGAGGGATGCAGAAAAAACTGTTGAGCAAGATAGGTGAGTCGGCTATGTATTTATGGGCTTTCTTTTATGCTGATTGGGTAGATCATTTGAATGTGCTTTTTATTAAAACTTTGTTTTAATAAAACATAATTTAAAGTTGTATTGTGTACAAAGCAGCCCCTATTATGTTTCCCTCAATGTATTGTATGCGCATTTTGGGATATTGCATAAAAACGCTAGATGGAAACACCAAGATGTGCATAAATTCTAAAAATGCACATTAAAATGCATGCTCAACTAAGTCAGATAAATTTTATGCGACGCGAAAACATGCGCATAAACTTAGATGGAAACACTGAATAAATTCCATGATGCGCATCAAAAAACACATATGTGACTTTGTGATGGGATGGCATAACTGGACCAACCAGCCGACCGATCTCATTGTACAGCATCTGAAATTCTGTTTTGGTCATTCTGTAATGCCTGAGCAAAGCCTATCGTTACAGTGGTTCTGTACAAATCCCTCCCAGAAGTGGCTAACACGATTGCGTTCACAAACACCAAGCATCTGAATGCAAAATAACATGACAGCATTTATTGTGTTTCATCTGTGCGCTCACATAATTTATTATATATGAAAATTATTATATACAGTGGCTTCTACTGCAGCAATTTCCATTTTTCTTAGTGATATTTAGAGCCAGTTTATCAGGAAGTGACAATTTTGTATTGTTCGGCTCACTGGATGAAAACGCTGCTTTATTCACAAATGTTTTATGCGATATTCTAAATTTGCGTGTGAGAAGGAATAGCCACTGTAGAAAGCAAAAGCTGAATCCTGGACATTTTGGGTGATTTAGAAATCAGATGCATTTTTTAAGTTCAACAAGAGGACATGTCTGGGAAAAAGAGGACATTTGGTCACCCTATATAAAGCAATTGAGTCTCTTCAGAAAACTTGGACTAAACCACTCAATTCACATGGATTAGTTTTACGATCACTTTATTGTACTTTTTAAGCGTCAAAATGGTAGTTGCGAAGCTGTCAATGGAGGGACAGAAAGCTCTCAGATTTTCTAATAAAGATCTTCATTTGTGTTCTGAAGATGAACGAAATTCTTGAGGGTTTGAAACAACATGAGGGTGAGTAATTAATGACAGAAATTTTTTTTTTTTTTGGTGAACTATCCCTTTATGACCACAACAACACAACAGCACTAGCTAGCTAAGCAATCATAATTGCATGACTGTGCTTGACCGAAAGCAACTCGTGTCTATGAAAGAAGAGGTAACGCAAGAGCACCATTAAAGGGTTAGTTAGCTAAAAAATGAAAATTCTGCCATTAATTACTCACCCTCATGTTGTTCCACACCTGTAAGCTTCATGAAGCAGTGTTTTGAGATCACCCATCACTAGATATTGTTGAATAAACTCGTTATTTTGTTTTTTTGGCGCACAAAAATTATTCTCGTTGCTTCATAACATTAAGGTTGAACCACTGTAGTCATATGAACTGTTATAAATATGCCTTTAGTAGCTTTCTGGGCATCTGAAAGTGTTAATTGTCTTGCTGAGCCTCACTGAGCCATCGGAATTGATCAAAAATATCTTAATTTGTGTTCCAAAGATGAATGAAGGCCTTACGATTGTGGAACGACATGAGGGTTAGTAATTAATGACAGAATTTTCATTTTTGGGTGAACTAACCCTTTAAAGGTAATGAAAGAGTTTAAGACAGTTTATTATCCATTTTAAACTGTCCGCAAAAACTTCCACCTCAGCTGGCAGTGACCACTCAGGCTTCTCGAAGATATGTCATGTGCATAGTTAGGCTACAATGAATATTTATTTTTATTTATTAAAAAAAAAAAAATAAAAACGTAGGAAAGGTAATTTATACTTATACTTAACAGTGTTATTTATACTGCACTGTTTATAAGATCTCACTTACCCTGCTTAAAAAATGAAGAAAATCAGCCTGGAATCCAGTTTTGGAATCGATTCCGAAGCTTGAATCAAAGTCAAAGTAGATTCAATAATGGTAACTCAGATTAAGAGTGATGTAAATGTTGTAGTACCAGAGTCAGACTTAGACATTTTAGTACTCGCACACAAATGCTCATGGACATCACACAACACACACCCACACAAAATACAGTTTTTATTTGTCTGTAAAATTAGAGCAAGACTTGCCCCGAGGAAAGATGTGGACAGAAGAATGTTCCGTCTGAGACCATTTGACTAAAAGTCATGTATTCTTGCTTACCTCTCTCGGCACATAATTAAAAGGCTGTTTCTGTGTCTGTGAGTGTGCTACAGGGTACATTATTGTCATTCTCTGTTTATCTCCCTCTCTCTCCATGACGTTTTGCATTTGGCTCTGCTTTTGTAAATGCTTAAAATTTGGCAGCACCACTTCAGGGATGTTTTTCTTAGACTCTAGCATCTGGAAATACTTCAGAGTTTTCAAAGATACACACAAGCGCGCACACACATGGACGAATCGGTCTATGAATCAGACATCAGATGTTGTGTCTTTGTTCTGAGGGCACTTTTGCATCGCTAATGACTAGTTAACCCAGTGAAGCTGCTTTCAGGATTCAGATACACAGGCCAGTGTCATTAAGCGCTGTCATAAGCAGCTGTGCCGCAAAGACATGACGTCATGTCTCCTGCAGTCCAATCACAATGCACAGACAGTTGCAAAGAGGGAAGGCTGGCTTTATGACAGAAACTCGACGTCCAGAGTCCTTGACTTTCCGCATGACTTTCTTTCACCAAAGTCAGCTTGACAGCCTCAGTTCCCTTATATTTCAACTCAATAAAAAAGGAGCAGCCACTGCTTTCTTCATTATTAGTCCTGTTGTGTTCCACAGAGGAAAGTCAGTCATACAGGTTTGGAGCAACATCAGGATGAGTAAACGATTTTCATTTTGGTGTGACCTATTCCTTTACGGGTGATGAAGAGTTTTGTTTTACGGCTGTAAATGTAATCCTCTGGAGGTGCACCCTTTCTTTCCCCCCTCCCTTTATTAACGAGGTTTGCCTTAATTAGCAAATTGGACTGTTACCAATAATCCTGGAGGAGTGGCGTGCGCCTGAGGAGAAAGAAGAAGCAGGAAGAGAGAGAGAGTGATGGAATTTTTCAGAAATATCTCTTTGCGATGATGTAATGGTGAAACATTTTTGAGATGTGTTTATAAGAGTCTGTGTAGCATATGTTTTTTCTTAATTCAATCTACACTTTGAATTATTACAAAAAGATTTTCATTAGGGAAGAATATATCAGGGTCAGAAATTAAGCAGGGCTTAGGGCAAAAATGTCCCTGATGTTTAAAATGCAAGGGGAAATGCCCCTGCAAGAAATAGTTTTAAACTGTCATGTATCACTTTAATGTACAGCTTTCAAAAGTCACTTTTTTATAGAGACAGTAAAGATTTCTATTTTAAATAAATATTGTTCTTTTGAACTTTCTATTCACCGAAGAATCCTGAAATAAATGTATCCAGGTTTTCACAAAACTATTAAGTCACACAACTATTTTCAACATTGATAGTTAATGTTTCTTGAGCACCAAATCAGCATTTTAGAATGATTTCTGAAGGATCATGTGACACTGAAGACTGGAGGAATGATGCTGAAAATTCAGCTCTGCCATCACAGGAATAAATTACATTTAACAATATATTACAATAGATAACAGATATTTTAAAAAATATTTCACAATATATACTGTTTGAATGGTAGTATATTTTATGCATGCCAAATGCATAATTGTAAATGTAAATATTTCAATATAGTGTATATATAAATCTATATAAATATAATATAAATATATATATATACACTGCCCTCCAAAAGTTTGGAAACACCCCTGGCAAAGTGTGGTTTTGGACGATATCAGCATAAATCCTTATCATTTTTTGGTTCAAATACATTAAAGTAACTTGACATTATAATTGAATACCAGCATTAATAATTTTCATTTTGATTACATGATAATGGCAATATATACATGTCAAAATCAGACATGCCCCTTTGCCAGTTGTGATGGCTAGTTACTGGTTTAAACTTGGCCCAGGTTTGTCAAAGATTTTTGGGTCAGCACACCTTAATAGCTTCAACAATTGATTGCCAATTAAGTTTAGAATACAATGAACCAATTAGAACCCAGTTTAGGTCAGACAGCTGCTAATGCTGGATATTTTGATGAATTGAAAATTTAAGTTTTCTTCTATGTATAAACTGTTTATGTAATAAAATATGTTTTTGTAGTTTGTGTTGTCCCTTATCAGTGCAAAATTATCACAAATTAAAAAGGATTCATGCCAATATGTTCCAAAACCCCACTTTTCTAGGGCGTTTCCAAACTTTTGGAGGGCAGTGTATATATAAATAAATGATCAGTAACATAGAAACTAATTTCTGTCTCTCTTTGTCCATCAGTGTTCAGCGGCCCGCGGTTTTCTCAGGAGCCGGCGGATCAGTCTGTGGTGGTCGGGGAGAGAGTGGTTCTGTCCTGTGTGGTGTTTAACTACACCGGCATTGTACAGTGGACAAAAGACGGGCTTGCTCTTGGCATCGGAGAAGATCTGAGGGGTGAGAACACACTCACACACACACACACCAGATCACACTAACCAAGGGTGTCATGCACCTTTTTTGAGGGGGGACAAGTGGCAGTATGGGCTTTAGGTGAGATAAGATGAAACTGAAGTGGGGAAAAAAAGAAAATAAAAAAGGATTTTTTTTATTTCATTGTTTTACTGCTTTTGAAATGGGTTGTCCCTATTCTCTTAATGAGTAATGGGCGTAACGTTCAATAAACCAATCAGAGTGGCATCTCCCATTCCCTTTAAGAGCGAGATGCGCTCGCGCCATGGCGGATTGCTATTTACATGCCGGAATTTGTTGGCGGAAAAGCTGAACGCTTTTCAAGCGAAGAAACCGATCTGCTCGTGCGTGAAGTTAAAACGGGCTTGCAAATGCAGGCTTTCAAATAGCGTGATGAGTCAGTTAATATATATGTGTGTGTATTGGCACGACTGTTCAATTAATTAGCCAATTTCATTAATCATTATAAGTAGTAATAGGCTGAATTGAAAATAGGTAGCCTAATTCTAATACACGCAATGACTATTCATCATTACATTTTTATATTTATGAAGCCTACACAATAATATTCTTTTACACTGTAATTCTTTTGTTTTTAATATTTGGCATGTTTGTGTGATGCACATCCATGTGTGTAATAAGCAAAGTCAATGCGCACTGTGGACGCGCCCAGAGGTGCAGTTTCTACCAACGCGCTCTAACAAAAAAAATAGTCTATTTTCAGCTCCTTAAAATAGCAATGCGCCGGCAATGCGCCTGAACACACCTCTTTTTTAGACCAGCACGCCCATGGGCACAATAACTGGCGCAAATGCATTTACTAATTTAAGGACGTGGCGCTGAACGGGAAAACGCGAACGCCGCCGGACGCAAACTAGCAAACACACTTGCGCTGCGCCTTGCGTCGCATTGCGCCGGGTGTATTATAGGGCCCAAAATGTAAAAAAAGAAAATATTACAAAAAAATTCATCCTTCTGTCCTTTTAAATGTCCATGTTAAAAGAGCACTTTTGGTTGTTTAGTGAAGCTGATACCCGTATGTCCAACTTCGGCATGGGGTCTTCCTTCATTTTTAATTTGTAGCTCCTGCTCTCAAATTGTAACTTGGTAAATTTGTTGGCTATCAAATATTTAATATATCTACTGTCCATAATTAAGGTATAGTCACTAGATTATCAGCAGGAACGGTTCAAACTTATATCACGTAATTTGCATCTCTGCGATGATTGGTTGATGAAAGTCAAATACTCGATGTTGATTGGCTAATGTTTTCTACCAACAGATGAAAAAAGTCTCTGGGAATGGATTTGTCTCCCCCTCCCCTTCTCTATCCCCTCAGACTCGCCTTAGCACAGTTTCCCGAACGGCAGATTCAGGAAAGAGCAGCGGTTGTTCCGACTACAGTGATATTTTATGGTGTTACAATGGTGAAATTACAAACAAGAAAAACTGACCTTCTCAGACATGAAATGAAATTAATAACTGAGAATTTTATTTACTTTAAATCATTCTTCTCCCATTTTACACTTCAAAATTTTGGGTAGGCTGTACCTCCCCTGACAAGCCGTCACATTTCAGCTGCAGTGTTTTAGACAACCACCCTTTTACCTACACGAATTGCGTGCAACCTTATCGTCAAATATATAAATAATTTTTGGGAAATTGCATTTAAAATCCACTTGACATTGTCAAGGCATGTACCCCTTTGAATGGACATGCTTCTAACCCATGAGCATCAACATATATGCAACATACAGGACAGCACAAGTATTACATAAAAGCAAGAGACATAATTTGTTCCTTTTATTGTCCAGACATTGCCATTTTGTTTCTTTGTCCTCTGTCTCGCTTGCTCTTTCCCTTTTTTTGGACACGTTGATCTTTTGTCCGCACTGTAATCACAGACACATACACATATAGATGTGCAAACACGCGCACAGGTTAAGTGCCTGCTTGCTGATTGGTTGAGCTAAAGGATGATGTAATCGTTGCCAATACTTTTGTCCTCCTGGTATCCAGATCGATGATGTCATAATGTGTGTGCCAGAGAGAGTGTGCAGTCAGAATGCCAATGTGTTGGAGTGCTGCCCTCTGGTGACAAACACATGTCCTACAAGCCAACACATAATCACACTGATTGGCTAAACTGGCTGTATAAAACATGGTTTGTGTTGTAAAATTCAAAGAACACTGGAGCTTTTAATACATTTACAAAGAATATGTATAGTCGTTTGAGATGTATGTTAATTATGACATGATATACATGAAAAAGGGACATTCATGCTTTCAAGACAAAATAAATATGAATTTGAATGTATATACAAGCTAAGCTGGGATATTTGCAGCACAGTCTTATCTGCATCTAAAATGATAAATGCATGAAACAAGTATATGGCAGTTTATTGTGTTAAAGTGTAATGGTGTGTGTGTTTCAGCATGGCCGCGGTACCGTGTTTTGCGTATCCTGGATGTCGGGCAGTATAATCTGGAGATCACGTCAGCAGACTTGACCGATGACTCGCTGTACGAGTGTCAGGCCACTGAAGCCGCTCTGAGGTCCAGAAGAGCTAAACTCACTGTTCTGAGTGAGTACACATGAAAAATATGCACTTTTTTGCTTGAAATTCCTGTGAATTTCAGTATGCTGTACAATTATAGCGCACTGTGTGGAATATTGTATCCCACAATGCATGCACTCAACATGACTTTCCATTTTCAGTGTGATGAATGAACCTAAAACACTTTTGTCAATCATTATTTGGTCAAAATGCACTTTTATACACATGTGGATACAAAAGTCAAAGTAATTTTTTTTTTCTGCTGAATTTTAATGAGGTCATGTGACAATTTTGTAATACTGTTTACTCTACTACTGTTTTATTTATTTATTTTTACATATGGGTCAATGACGTGACGGGTCATTTTTTTGTCCAAAAGCCTTAATAATAATAAAAACCAAAGATATGACATCTAAAGTATGTAAGGTAGTACAGCTAGAACTGTTTTATTGAGTCCAAAAGGTTTTTATTATTTTTTGCTACATATAAAGGTATTTAAAGGTTTTGAAGTTTCAAAAGGTCATTCGGTTTAACCGTCCAAAGGCCAATACAGCAATTTCATTTGTGATTAAAATGTCTTAAAAAGTAATAAATGTATGTCATTTTTATTCTGGTATGATTTTATAACATCATATATCAACATAGTGCAAAATGGTATTAAAATTAGATGTAGAAGTCGTGGCTTTGTTATGAGAAAGAATGTCCGGAAAAATGAATTTCATTGATGTAATTTTGAGTAACCAATATAAAAGGACCATTTTAGATCTAGTAATGTTGTCAGTATCATGTGACAAGATGTGACATCATTCAGACACCTGCAAAGGACCTCATGGTCATAAGGCAAAGTAACTAACTCTCTCTTAACTATTTGAAAAATTAATGTTTTCACTTGCTCATACACATGTCCCGAAACATCAGATCATTCAGTACAACCACTATAAAACATGGAAAATGTTGTAATATTTTTTTTAAAAAGTTGTACTAAATAGAAAATGTTTGATTGCCCTTTTGATACAGCCTGTTAGAATTTTTTTTGAAAATATCGTCATTTGGTAACCAAAAGTGTAATTCGGTAAAACTGAAATTTTTGTTGAACTGAATGACTTTTTTTGTAAAAATGACAAAAGCAGTGTTAATTGATTATAAAAACTACATAATCTCATTGTTAACACTTAATAAAACTTCAAAATTAATTATATCTCCATTATGTTTTTTTTTATACTTTTAAAAACCTTATTCGTCAATGACCCATATATGTAATTTTTTATTTTAAAAAGTATGCAGTATACAGTATGTACAGTGCCATATACACTAGTATTCCAGTCCAAGCCAGCGGTACACAGGAAGTCTCTTTCTAAAGAATACATTCTGTTTTCTTTATTTAACTTGTTTTGTAGGGACACTAATAGCAACTCCAGAGATGCTGCTCTACTGCCTTGAAGCAATTTAATTATCTACATTCCCTCTCTCTGTCTCTTTTATTTATGTGAAGCTTTTCTGCCGTGATATACAATAGGTGTACATTGCCATTACACAGACATTATTGAAAAATCAAATCACTTTAGTCAGATTACTGCATACTCAAGTGAAACAATGCAGTAATAAACATTCCACACATGGCATCGGCAAGATTTTTAAACTGTTTTTGAAGGAACTTTCTTATGCTGATTATTATTAAAAATTATATTATAATATGCTGATGTTGCTCAAAAAAAACATTTCTTATCAAATAGTTGTGCTGCTTAATAGTTTTGTGGAAATCGTGATTATCGTTATTTACATTTACACTTTTGATCAATTTAATGCATCCTTGTTGAATAAAAGTATTCATTTCTTTTTTTTTAATTCTTATTGACCCCAAACTTTTGGACCGCAGTTTATAAAACATTGTGTAGAAAAAAATCTTTTATCCAATTGGAATATCATATACATCAGTATTTATAAATGTTATCTGTGTGCACTGTGTGTAAGTCACTTTCAGTGTATTATCTGTGTGTCTGTGTAGTTCCCCCTGAAGGTCCTGTTATCGAGGGCTCTCCAGAGATCCTGTTGACGGCAGGAAGCTCATATAACCTCACCTGTGTGTCTCGAGGAGCAAAGCCACTGTCAACGATAGAATGGTACAAAGATGGGATCATAGTGGAGGGAGCCCATACCAGCACTGTGAGTGAAGACACAAGCAAATGTGACACAATGATCACATTCATGTGAGAACATACAGTCATATCAATCAGTCATTCTTAATATCTATATATCTGTCTATCAGGAGGTGTTAGCTGACAGGAAAAGGGTGACCACAAAGAGTTTTCTGGAGATCCAACCAGTGGACACAGACACAGGACGAAATTTCACCTGTGTGGCCTCAAATCTGGCCGCCCCTCTCGGGAAGAGAGCCACTATCACTCTCAACATCCACCGTAAGTGTTTGTGCTTGCATACATTTATTTTATTGTACTAACATATTGTATATCCACAAAAAGAACCCTGACGACCTCTCGCTCTCTCTCCAGATCCTCCTACAGTCATTCTGTCCATAGAGCCTCGGTCGGTTCTAGAAGGAGAGCGAGTTACCTTTACCTGCCAGGCCACTGCCAACCCTCCCATTATGGGCTATAGGTTAGTGTGTGTAGTGTGGGTGGATATGCTGATCTCATTAATGTGCTCTTCTTGTCTTAAATATGTGACCCTGAACCACAAAACCAGTCATAAGTCACATGGGTATAATATTTGTAGCAATAGTCCAATAATACATTGTACAGGTCAAAATTATCGATTTTTCTTTTATGCCAAAAATCATTAGGATATTAAGTAAAGATCATGTTCCGTGAAGATATTTTGTAAATTTCCTACCGTGAATATATCAAAAATGTATTTTTGTGAGTTGATATGCATTGCTAAGGTCTTCATTGGGACAACATTAAAGACATAATTTTCTCAATATTCAATTTTTTTTTGCACTCTGAGATTCCAGATTTTTAAATAGTTTTATCTCGGCCAAATATTGTCATATCCTAACAAACCATGCATCAATGGAAAGCTTATATATTCAGCTGAAGTATATGTCTAAATTTATATGAAATTAAGAAGTGTTGGCAACTAGCTGAAAGAAAATATTTCATAATTTTTTTAAATATTTATTTTATTTCAAATAATAAAAATGTTTTAAATTTAGTTTTAGTTCATTACAATAACCCTGGTGTGTTGTAGGTGGGCTAAAGGGGGCGTGATTCTGGACGGAGCGAGAGAAAGTGTGTTTGAGACGACAGCAGATCACTCGTTCTTCACTGAGCCCGTGTCCTGCCTGGTCTTTAATGCAGTGGGCAGCACTAACGTCAGTATATTGGTGGACGTTCACTGTGAGTATCTCAGTCGGTCAGTTCAATGATCTACCATACATGTTCTTTTATGGGTGTATGTTAGACCATATGTGTTTGCCAGTGCTACGCAGTGCAAATTATGTTTTTTTATTTCAGTCCCAAATTTAAATATAATTTAATATAATTTAAAACAAAAAGTAAAGGCACAGTTTAGTATTTTTCAGTGTGCTCTGACTTGGCATTTCCTTATCTAGACAACACCATTTCCTCACTGTTTCTTAAAGGGCAGATTGCAATTATTCTGGTTATTAAATTTAAGAAAAATGTATTAACTTTTATTTTATGTTTTTGTTTTTCAGTTTAATTTTGATTTTAGTTTGTTATATATTTATTGTATTTTTTTTGTAATGTCTGTTTTTATGAGTTTTTTTTTAAATCATCTTCGTATTGTTGTAGTTAATTACTTTATTTTCTCTCTGGTAGTTGGTCCGATTTTGGTGGTGGAGCCGAGGCCTGTAACAGTGGATGTCGACTCTGATGTCACACTCAACTGCAAATGGTCAGGAAATCCTCCACTCACCCTCACATGGACCAAGAAGGGCTCCAGTATGGTAAGTGCACACTAGGTAATGGATCCTACATATTTCAGTATGTATCGATACTAAAATATCTAAAACGGTTCAAATACTCCTTTTCTGCAGTATCGATATAGCAATACCAGTTGTGCATTCTCACTCTCTTTTCTCTCTGACGAAAAATTGACACACACCCACCTCCTCTCACTCACATGTCGCATTCGCTCCGACTGAATAGTGCTTGTATTTCGCACTCACACCAAAAGCGTGGTTGCCACTGATCTATATAAGTGGTACGCTCTCATCAATCCACCTATCAAACAGCTCGCGAGTATCAAATTGACTTCTTTTTCATGGCTTATTGCGCTTAAACAAATACGTACAAAATTTTGCAAAAATGCCTGTCTTACTGAGTATTCAGGTAAATACAGTGAGTTTTGGAACGTAAACAGTTGAGAGAAAATGCATGATGTGTAACAGTATATTGGATCCGTGTATAAGCTCTTAAAGTGACAGCAGCCTCATAAACCTGCTGCTTTCCATCATGTTAATTGAAGAACAAAAGACAAAGAGAAAATCTCTCACTGCTCTTGACTGAATTACTTTTGTAACTTTAATTGTAAGCATGAAAATAATGTAATTTATTACTCATCCTCATGTCATTCTGTAAGACCTCCGTTCATCTTTGGGACACAAATTAAAGGAACACTCCACTTTTTTTGAAAATAGGCTAATTTTCCAACTCCCCTAGAGTTAAACAGTTGAGTTTTACCGTTTTCGAATCCATTCAGCCGATCTCCGGCGGTCCCACTTTTGGAGTTGGAAAATGAGCCTATTTTCAAAAAAAGTGGAGTGTTCCTTTAAGATATTTTTGATGAAATCCAATGGCTCAGTGAGGCCTCTATTGCCAGCAATGCCACTGAACCTCTCAAGATCCATAAAGATTCTAAAAACATATTTAAAACAGTTCATGTGAGTACAGTGGTTCTACCTTTATATTATAAAGTGACGAGAATACTTTTTGTGCACCAAAAAAAAAACTAAATAATGACTTTTCAACTATACCTAGTGATCAAAACACTGCTTCATATCTTTACGAATCTTTTATTTCAAATTCAGTGCTTCAGAGTGCCAAAGTCACATGATTTCAGTAAACGAGGCTTCGTTTAAGCGATCCGAACCACTGATTCAAAACAAAAGATTCGTAAAACTCTATTGTATTGTATTCTATTGCATTTATTTGTGCTTATTTATAACTGACTGTGTAATTCTCTTTTTTTGTAAATATAGTTCAACGGTTCAAATAAAGCCTCCCTGTTAAGCTATTACAATAAAATTACCCAAATGATCAAAACATTATGAGATAATAACTAATGATCTGTATGGCGGTATAAATGGCAGTTTTCCCCGTGGTATTGAAAATGGTATAGAATATCGATATTTTTCAAGATAAGTTAGACATTACAGTATCGTGACAACACTACTACAGAGTGCACTCACAAAACAAAACAAAATGAGCTAATACACTGTCTGCACAAAAAACAAAAATGCTGTATAGACCATTTGTAACATTGTCTATCTTTCTTTCTACCTCTCTTTGTTGTTTAGGTTCTCAGTAATAGTAATCAGTTATTTCTGAAGTCTGTGAGTCAGGCAGACGCAGGACAGTATGTGTGTAAAGCCATCGTCCCCAGAATCGGCGTCGGCGAGACAGAGGTCACGCTCACAGTCAATGGTCAGTAACAAACATTTAACTACACAAAAATACGTCACTGCAAATATACACATTTTGAACCTGCAATTCAAAAATATTTCCACAGTTGAAAAGTCATCTTCTCACATAGCTCAAGATTCCTATGGACTTTGTTTATTCTAGATAACATAAACCTTCAATCTTTTTGAATGTCTGCGCAAGGCTGCTAAAATATGAAAAGTATGATATGGCTCTGTTATAATGTCATTGGTTATATGTCCAGGTCCTCCAATCATCTCAAGTGAGCCAATCCAGTACGCCGTAAGAGGAGAGAAGGGGGAAATTAAGTGCTACATAGCCAGCACCCCTCCGCCGGACAAAATCGTGAGTTGAAATTCCACTCTATACATACATGCAGCTTTTATTGCAGGTTATTAAAGACAGCACATGTGGCTTGCTGTGATTAACAGCAGACAATACATTTCATGCATCCCTCAGATAGTGTGCAAAAATGAATGTGAAATAAAGTAAAGAATTTTTCAGTATAGACATGAAGAGTTTGGTTCCAAAACACAATAACTCTAAATTTTGATGAATTTGAGTATAAAGGTGTTTTCTTTACCAAGAAAGTGGCAAGATTAAAACCACTATTTTCAGTTTCAAACTTTCACATAGCATCTTTTGATTTGAATTAAAAATTCAAATCTACATTTTGATTTTAAAAAGTTTATTATAAAAACGTATTATTTTTTTCCCAAAATGCAATAAATCCATGACATTTTTTTTTTCAAAATGCAATTAATCCATCAATATAAACGTTATTTTTCAAATTGAAAATACACAACAAAGTAAGTTGATTCACATATATGACAGAGTCTAAACTTTGCCAATAATTATTTTATATACAGGCATTTTACTAAAAATACATTCAGCCGTCGCTCCCAAAATTAATTCAACAGGTCATCTTGTTAATATTATAAATTATTTACAGATTAAAGAGTATCTGGCGCCACCGCACAGTTAAATAAACACATTTGGCGAGTAGCCTACATTGGTATTAAAAACGGCTTTTTAAAAACGGCTTCAATGTTTACAGTGCGTGGAATGGTGCGCTGTGATTGGTTGAGTGGATATATATGTTTTCTGTAGATATGTATGATACGGATATGTATGTTCTGCAGAGAAAGGAGACTGACATTTGTCGTGTTCTGGAAAGAAAGGGAGAAAACATGACAGAATAACACGACGGATATCGCATTTTGCGCAAAACTAATAAATGACTTTTCAATATCGACCAGATTTTGGCGGAAACTAAATTTTTTTGAAAATGCCGTTTTATCGTGTTTTGGAACCAAACTCTTCATATGTTTTAAAGTTTGTCCTTTTGATGTGAAGCTAATTCTTCCTTTTTTTAGGTGTAGGAAATTCTGGGTAATTTTTCTGGGCTTTCAATGCTGTTCCTTGGCACGAGAAATGACATAAAGCAGCTTTAAGTACATATACTGCCCCTAGAATGTATTCTCTTAATGTGTCTCTTACTGTACTTGTTTTATTCGTCCTTCTTTTATCATCTTTACACTATGCTTGATTGAATACTGAAAGAGTGATAGAGCAATGCCAAAGGAAGCGTGAAAAATAGAGGTCAAGAAGATATCAAATGAGACATGAAAGATGAGGTGGGCTGACGGGGAGGGGGGAGAAAAAGAGTGACAGCGCAGAACAAAGTCCTGTACCTTTCAGTGTCGATTATCACTGGCAGACGACGCGACATGACAGACAAATGAGTGAGCTTTTAACAATCTCAGCACTTTACTCAACGCTCTGCCTCTTTTCCTCTTTCCTCTCTCTCTCTCTCCCGCTTTCTCTCTTCCACCTGTCCTCTAGTCACCCTCCTCTTTTTCATTCTCCTTCATCCATCTTTCTAGTCACTCTTTTTCCTTTCTCTTTCCTTTCATTGGCACAAAAAATACCGCTGTGCCAAATAAGTAAAATAAAAGTTATATAAGAATAGTGCATTAAACAAGTAGTATTAACAAATAAAACAGAAAGCATGGTGTATATAAAAGTAATAATAAAAGAAATAAAATGAAACAATAGTCCACAAATATAACAAACTAGAATAATTGATTAGGATAATATTTAAGCAAATTATTAAAGTGGATAACAATGAAATTAAAAATATATGTGCCTATAATAGTGCTACTGTGCATAAGTTTAGTGACAGATTCATTCTGAAGTCATCTACCGCTCGCTCTCTCTCTGAACCCTCTCTGGATAATGAGACATGGCACACCAGGACTGGCCTTAATGTGAAGACGGTACTTATGAAATAATGAATAATGGAATGAATGAGAAAAAAAGGTGGAGAGGAAAGGAGAGCAGGCCATATGCTTTTGTTCCTCATCCTCTCGTCCTTCCTGTTGCGCCCCCCGCTCCCGCTCCCTCTGTTGTCAGTTTGAGAGGGACATTAGCGCTGTGAATATTTGATGGAGTGTTGTTCATTTTGTATGAACTATCTGCTCTCTCACAATTCAGAGCAAAATCCTAAAAGATCTGAATCCCTGCCTGTGTATGTATGTTTTTTATGTATTTTCAAAAATGTATGACGTTCCCATGTCGCTGTTTACTAATGTGTATATGTGTGTGAATGCATGAATGTTTTTTTCTGCAGGTTTGGGCCTGGAAGGAGAATGTGTGGGAAAAAGAGAGAGGAACGCTTTTGGAGAGGTACACAGTTGAGCAGAGCAGACCTGCATCACAAGGGGGCGCCGTTCTGTCCACGCTCACTATCAATAATGTCATGGAGTCAGATTTCCAGTCCACTTACAACTGCACGGCATGGAACGCCTTTGGACCAGGAACTATGATCATCACCCTGGAGGAGACAGGTCAGAAAAAAACATTGGCAGATGCAGAATAAAGTCTAATGATGTGTCTCATTCTCCCTCTTTGTCAGATATAGTGTCTGTTGGTATAATACCTGTCTCTCTTTAGGGGGCTTTCTTTCACCATAGGTGTCTTTTTTTTTAGTTATATAAGGCCTGTAGTGTAGATATAATACCTGTCTCTTTCTCAGATATAGCATCTGTAGGTGTTTTTCTCTCAAATACATAATAATACCTTTCTCTGTCAGATAAAGTCACTGTAGATATCTTTCTCTCAGATTTATAAGGCCTATAGATATAAACCTGTCTAAAGATATAGTGTCTGTAGGTGTCTTTCTCTCAGATATGGGCTATTCTACAGAATTGGTTCAAAGTCAGAGTTGAAAACAGTATTTTAAATGTATTTCTAGTAATTGTGCAGTTAATTCTCATATTGTATTTTTAGAATATTTTTCCTCTCCTTAAATTTGTCACAACTGAAACACAATAATAAATAATTTAATAAGAAGGGTTATATTGACCTATTGAGATTTTGTTTACAAATACATTGTAAGTATATTTTTTTGCTATTTTATTAAAAACAAATTCACAGGTATATAAATAACAATTACAATTTTAACAATATTTCAAGTGTAATTTATGAGATTTGTTGTATTTTGAATCCTATTTTTCTTTGTAAAAGGCATAAAGTTAATTATGCTGATTTCAAAGTTAAGGATTCATTAGTTTGAATATACACTGAACCAAACACTATAATAACATCTTAGTTGATAATTCAGTATACTTTATTTTTGATGAAACATCCCATGTTTTGGTCGTGACTGCACATTTTCGGCAATGACGGTAATGTTTTGGTAGTGACCACATCACATTACAGAACTTACGTACTAAAACACTACTAAAACAAACTTAAATACTAATGATTTCCACAACTGTATTAAAATTGTATTTCCCCCAAATAAAGGATTATGTGTTCCCTTTTGTCACTACCAAAACAATGTCAGTAGTGACAATTTTAGATACTTTTAAGCCTAGCTCAAAGATGCTAATCAGCACATGGTTAGCTAGCACAGTTCTGAACAGTTGTACACACATAAAAACTAAATTTTATAGAATAACTCCCAAAAACGTTTGCTTAATTGTAGAAAAAAGGTATTTGGTAGTGACATTCCTTGAAGTTAAGCACAGATTTTCAGACTTTTGAACACATTTACCTCAAAATTGATGTGACCTATCACCATGTAGCTATGAGAGAGAGAGACAGGAATATTTCCAGATCAAAAATGTAGGGGTGTGGTTAAAATCAGTCTCAGCCTATGGACAAAAACATACACTGTTTCGGTAGTGACAAGAATATGTTGGACACTTGAAAAGTTACAAAAATTATTTCAATATTTTCACAAGTTGAAATTTTGGGGTTAGGGTTCGGGACAGCCCCCTCCCAGTTGAAAGTAAATAAATGATGATTATATATATATATATATATATATATATATATATATATATATATATATATATATATATATATATATATATATATATATATATATATATTATATAAAGCTTACCAATATTTTAAATAGATAATAGAAGGATCTTAGTAAATGTCTAACATTTAAATATTTAAATGCTTTTAAAATGTTTTATGGTTGTGGGACAGCAGTTTGCACCAATTCTGTAGAATACTGTATATATATACTGTGTATATATACTGTATATATAGAATACTGGCCATATACTGTATAAGGCCTATATATATATTACCTATTGTTCTCTCAGATACAGTGTCTGTAGGTATCTTTCTCTCAGATATATAAGAGCTCTAGATATAATATCTGTCTCTCTTTCAGATATAATGTCTGTAGGTGTCTTTCTAACAGATATACAGTATAAGGCCTCTAGAAATGTACCTGTCTCTCTCTCAGATAAAGTGTCTCTTTGTCTTTCTTTCAGATATATAAGGCCTACAGACATAATACCTGTCTCTCTCATACCTGCCTCTCGCAGATATAGTGTCTATAGGTGTCTTTCTTACAGATATATAACATCTCTAGATGTAATACCTGTCTCTCTCTCTGATGTAGTGTCTGTAGGTGTCTTTCTCGCAGCTATACATTATAACACCTGTAGATATATAATACCTGTCTATCTCATAGTGTCTGCAGGTGTCTTTCTCTCAGATATAGAATCCATAAAGTAGGCGTCTTTCTCTCAGACATTATGTCTGTTGGTGTCTTTCTTTCTAGTGCCTATAGATATAATACCTGTATCTTTTCTTTTAGATGTAGCATCTGTAGATATTATGCCTGTCTTTCTGTCTCAGCATCTTTTGTTCTCCCTCAGACATAGTGTCTGTAGGTATTATGTCTGTCTGTCTCATTTGTATAGAATATGTTGGTACAATCCCTGTCCCTCTGTGGCAATAGATATTATATCTGTGTCTTTGTCTTAGACATAGTACCTGTAGGTTATATTAGTGTCTGTGTTTAATACCTGTCTCTCTCTCTCTCTCTCAGGTAAAGTGTCTGTATGTTTTATACCTGTCTCTCTCTCTCAGATATAGTGCCTGTAGGTGTGATAGCAGGTGGATCTGTTGGATCTTCCATTTTGCTTCTGCTCCTCCTGTTTGCTCTGATATTCTATCTGTATCGACAACGCAAAGGCAGTGAGTACACTGTGTATATGTGTGTGGCTCTGTGTGTGTGCATCTGTGTTTCATGTTCATTTATTGGTGATGAATTTGTCCAATTTATCACTGGGGTTCAGATTCCAAGAAAATATATCTTCATGTGCATTAAAGGCAAAGCTCTGGAAGTCAAATTAGTAGATGATGCTTGATTGTAGTTTGGTGCCCCCATGTGGCTAGAGAACAGAAGAAAAAGGCCTGTCAAGAACGTGTCTAGGAAATTATATTTTTAAACCATATAATAATATAAACGTATATTTATTTATTATTTTCAAAAATAAGTATATTTTTAGGACCATTCATTTTTTTTTTGTGTGTGTGCTTTTTTTCATTATAAATTATGGTCATGACAAGGAAATAATGCACATACTTCCCTGAGATATTAAAAGTGAGATATTTGAATTGGGAAGTATTTATATTCATATGCATTTATATTTATGAAAATAGTTTATAAACTTCTTTTAATTTATGTTTGACCTAAAAGTCAAACATCCAGACACAATTCATATCAAATACTAAAATCTATTTTAATGATTATGATAATGATTTATGTGCCCTACCTTTTATAGAACAGCCTGCTAACACTAAGGTTGTAGGTTTAGGATGAGGTAACAATAAAATGACTGAGATCATAAACTTGCTTTCAGACCAATGCCTATTAACTACTGTGATTTAATGGAAGCATTAAGTCATTTCATTGATGAAACATAATGCAAGGCATTGTGTCAGTGATCTATTATGTTTCCAGGTCGTCGTGGAGTGACGCTCAAGCCAGACATTAAGGTGGAAACAGTCAACAAGGAGACTCACAGTCTTGAGGAAGAGGCAGCCAGCGCTTCCACAGCCACGCGAATGGTAAAGGCTATGTATTCTGTGAGTATCTATAGCATAAACTAGACTGTCAGGCTGTGTGATTTAACACCATTTAAACTAAGTCTGACATACTATTTTTTTGCTATAAAATATAATCAAATACAGACTTCTAAATCTTTTTTTTTTTCTAAAAAAAAAAGTTGTGGGCGACAGAGTTTGGTTACTTCACATCGATGCAAACATGGCATCGTTAAGTTTTATTCTAACCAGCTATAGAGAAGCATGACAAGACATTTTGGTTGGCATTTGTATGGTTAACCCCGCCCACAGTTAAATCTCATTGGCCTAAAATCCTGCTTCATGTTCATTAAAAGTTTGGGATTGGTAGTATTTTTGTTAATGTGTTTTAAAGAAGTCTCTTATGCTCACCAAGACTGCATTTATTTGATACAGTAAAAAAATTGGCACCCTTGGTAAATATGATCAAAGATGACTGTAAAAAATAAATCTGCATTGTTTATCCTTTTGATCTTTAATTCATAAAATTAGCAAAAATCAAACCTTTCATTGAAGGAAAAGAATTGAAAGTGGGGGGAAAGTCACATTATGAAATAAATGTTTATATCCAAAACACGTTGGCCACAATTATTGGCACCCTTTTATTTAATAGTTTTTGCAACCTCCTTTTGCCAAGATAACAGCTCTGACTCTTCTTCTATAATGCCTGATGAGTTTGGAGAACACCTGACAAGAGATCAGAGACCATTCCTTCATGCAGAATCTCTCCAGATCCTTCAGATTCCAGCTCCATATTGGTGCTTCTTCTTTTCAGTTCACTCCACTCATTTTCTTTAGGGTTCAGGCCAGGTGACTGGGATGGCCATGGCAGAAGCTTCATTTTGTGCTCAGTGACACATTTTTGTGTTGGTTTTGATGTTTGTTCCCTTTCAGTCGGTCACGTTCGACGTACGTCAATAGTGACCGACGAATTGGGATATTGCCAGAGAGCCCTATCAGCTTCGAGTGAACTAAAACAAGCTAATGGAATTGACGTGCGATATTTGCACAATGTGCACCACCCCCGTCAGGTGTATATAAATAGGAAAAAAAAGTCTTTCGCTTCGGGGCCAAACGTTTGGTGTCCTGCTTCAGACTTCTTTTCAGAAGAAAAGTGAAACCAAAACAGCCTCAGAAGAGGATTTAGCGTCTGTTTTGTGTTGGTGTGAAGGCACAACAGCGAGGTCGCAAGCTTCCCGGGGAGCCTGAGCTTAAAGCTCTCAACTGCTGTTTTAACAGCAACAAATTTCCCATTTAAAACGCAGTCTTTGTTGCGATTTGGGCCGGTTCCTCCCCGTGTGTTCGGGGAGTGGTGTACCCGAACACATCGCGTCACTCCCTGTGTGCATCAGCACGAGAGAGCTGACTTTCCCCTTCTAAAAGAGCTTCACAGACGTTTTTTCCAGCTCTGGTCGGAATGGCGGTTCCGAGGGCACCCGCCCGTGTCATCCTCCGCCTCTGCTAAGTTGGCAAAGCAGCAGCCAAACAGCAGAGTGCCGGTCGTGGACGTGGTGCCCAGCCCGTCTCAACCAAGCCAGGTGGTAAGCCATCGAGGAAGTCATGGTCCTGAGACGGGCGACCTGGAGGGGAAGGATCCTGCTCTTCTGGAGAGTTTTCCACCATCTCTCCCACCCCCAGAGGAGGGCCAGGGGGAATTTGTGAATATGTCTGTCAGTCTACCCACTTCCTCACAAAAAGAGCAGTTTCCCCAACCTCCAAGTCACAAGAGGGCAGCGTGCGAGGCCCCGCCTTGCCGCTCGCAGCCCCCTCTCACTTTGCCAGCAGTTGGCAGTGTAATGGTGCAGGCCGCGCCCTGTGCGCCGTCTCCCATGCGCACTGTCCGCCTCACAGAGTCTGACCACACTCCGGGCCGCTCCCATGCCGTCGAAGTCGGGTCCCCGTACTCTGCCTCGCTGCCTCACCCCCGGTGCGTCTGTGGTGCCTTTGGTCCCGCTGACTCGGTGTCTGGAAGCGTGGATAGCGCTCCCCAGCCCGTCCCGCTGAAACGCTATGCGATTCAGTTCGCCCGGCATCCCCCGGTTTTAGGGGTGTCCACTTCACTCAGGTGTCACTGGATAATGCACCTGTTCTCCGGGCGGAGATTGCTGTCCTCCAGGCGAAGGATGCAATCGAGCCGGTCCCTCCAGCCGATATGAAGTCGAGGTTTACAGCCCCTACTTCATTGTACCAAAAAAGGGCGGTGGGCTACGGCCGATCATGGATCTGCGCGTCTTGAACCGGTACCTTCACAAGTTGCCGTTCAAGATGCTCACGCAGAAGCACATTTTCGAATGCGTCCGTCCCCAGGATTGGTTTGTAGCGATTGACCTGAAGGACGCGTACTTTCATGTCTCGATTCTGCCTCGCCACAGACCCTTCCTATGGTTTCGAGGGTCGAGCATATCAGTACAAAGTCCTACCCTTCTGGCTGGCCCTGGCGCCCCGCGTCTTCACAAAGGATGCGGAGGTGGCAATTGTTCCCCTCAAGGAACAGGGCGTTTGCATCCTCAACTACCTAGACGACTGGTTGATCCTGGCCAGCTCACGAGAGCAGTTGTGCGAACACAGGGACATGGTTCTAGCTCACCTCAGCCGGTTGGGTGTTCGGGTCAACTCGCCCCCGGGCAGAGGATCTCTTATCTCAGTCTTGAACTAGACTCGGTCGCCCAGACTGCGCACCTCACCAAGGAGCACATCCAGTCAGTGTTGAACTGCCTGACTTCGCTCAAACGCAGGACAGCGGCCCCACTGAAAGACTTTCAGAGGCTCCTGGGGCATATGGCATCTGCAGCCGCGGTCACGCCGCTCGTATTGCTTCATATGAGGCCGCTTCAACACTGGCTCCGCGGCCGGGTCCCGAGATGGGCGTGGCAGCGCGGCAAGCTCCATGTCCCTGTGACACCAAGCTGCCGTCGCACCCTCATCCGGTGGTCAGACCCTTCATTTCTGCGGGCCGGAGTGCCCCTCAAACAAGTTTCCAGGCACGCTGTGGTCTCCACAGATGTCTCTGCCATCGGATGGGGGGCCACGTTCAACGGGCATGCAGTTTCGGGTCTTTGGACGGGGCCTCAACTGCATTGGCATATCAATTGCCTGGAGTTGCTAGCAGTACGTCTTGCACTGGGCCGCTTCAAGGAGCTTCTGTAAGACAAGCATGTACTGGTCCGCTCAGACAGCACTGCGGCCGTTGCGTACATCAACCATCAGGGTGGTCTACGCTCCCGTCACATGTCGCAACTCGCCCGCCATCTCTTGCTATGGAGTCAGATGCATCTGAGGTTGCTTCGTTGCATTCATGTCCCAGGTGTGCTCAACCATGCAGCCAACGAGCTCTCACGGCAGCCTCTACTTGCAGGCGAGTGGCGGCTCCATTCCCAGACGGTCCAGCTGATCTGGCAGCACTTCAGCGAGGCCCAGATAGATCTGTTTGCCTCCCCAGAAACTGCCCAGTGCCAGTGGTTTTATTCCCTGACAGGCGGCATGCTCTGCACGGATGCCCTGGCACACAGCTGGACCCGGGGTCTACGCAAATATGCGTTTCCCCCAGTGAGCCTTCTCACACAGCTCCTGTGCAAGGTCAGGGAGGACGAGGAGCAGGTCTTGTTAGTGGCCCCGTATTGGCCAACTCGGACCTGGTTTTCGGACCTGATGCTCCTCATGACAGCCACTCCTTGGCCAATTCCTCTGAGGAAGGACCTCCTGACTCAGAGATGGGGCACCCTGTGGCACCCGCGTCCCGACCTATGGAACCTCCACGTGTGGTCCCTGGACGGGATGCAGAGGTTCTGAGTGATCTCCCGCAAGCGGTCGTAGACACCATCACTTCCGCTAGAGCTCCTTCCACGAGGAGCCTCTATGCGTTAAAGTGGAACCTATTCGTTGAATGGTGCTCCTCTCGCCGAGAGGACCCCCGATCATGCTCGGTCAGATCTGTGCTTTCCTTCCTGCAAGAGGGCTTGGAGCAAAGGCTGTCTCCCTCCACCCTCAAGGTGTATGCTACCGCTATCGCCGCACATCACCATGCAGTTGATGGCAAGTCCCTGGGGAAGCACGATCTGATCATCAGGTTCCTGAGGGGGTGAGGAGACTGAATCCTCCTCGCCCTCCCTCTATACCCTCTTGGGATCTGACCATGGTTCTTACATCTCTCTGGGGTCATCCCTTCGAACCTCTGCAATCAGTCGAGTTAAAAGTACTGTCTCTTAAAACTGTCCTCCTGGTTGCATTGGCTTCGCTTAAGAGGGTAGTGGATCTGCACACATTTTCGGTCGACGAATCGTGCCTAGAATTCGGGCCCTGTGACTCGGATACGTGCTCAAGGTTCCTACCACTCCCTTCAGAGATCAGGTAGTGAACCTGCAAGCGCTGCCTTCGGAGGAGGCAGAACCCAGCCCTAGCTTTGCTCTGTCCCGTCCACGCTCTGCTTGTGTACGTAGACAGAATGCAAAGCTTCAGGACCTCAGATCAGCTCTTCATCTGTTACAGAGGCCAGCAGAAGGGAAAGGCTGTCTCCAAGCAGAGAATGGCCCACTGGATGGTGGATGCCATCGCCCTGGCGTACGAATCCCAGGGTGTGCCTTGCCCGCTTGGGTTGAGAGCCCACTCCACCAGAGGAATGCCCTCTTTCTGGGCGCTGGCTCATGGCGCCTTGCTAGCAGATATCTGTAGAGCTGCAGGCTGGGCGACACCTAACACGTTCGCTAGATTTTACGTAGATCTTACGTAACCGAGACCTTTTGGATCATTGTCCTGATGGAAGATCCAACCCCGGCCCATTATTGGATTTCTAGCAGAAGCGGTCAGGTTTTGATTTATCTGTTGATATTTGGTAGAATCCTTGATATCATATATCTGAACTAGATGTCCAGGACCTCCAGCAGAAAAATAGGCCCACAACATTAAAGATCCAGCAGTATATTTAACAGTGAGCATGGGGTACTTTTTATCCATGTGTGCACCAAACCCATCTGTTGGGTTTGCTGCCAAAAAACTATTTTTTTAGTTTTATCTGACCACAGAAGCCGGTTCCGTTTGAAGTCCAGTCTTGTCTGACAACTGAATATACTGGAGATTGTTTCTGGATGAGAGCAGAGGATTTTTCTTGAAAACCTCCCAAACAACTTGTGGGGATGTAGGTGCTGTTTAATAATTTTTTTTCTGAGATTCTGAGAGTCAAGACTCAACTAATCCCTGCAATTCTCTAGCTGTGATCCTTGAAGAGTCTTTGGCCACTCAAACTTTCCTCCTCACTGTGCATTAGACCAATTTAGAGACACGCCCTCTTCCAGGCAGATTTGTAACATCTTTAGTTGATTGGAACTTCTTAATTATTGCCATGATAGTGGAAATGGGGATTTTCAATGCTTTAGCTATTTTCTTACAGCCATCAGAACTATATTCTTTGGTTTTACTCATTATGATGAATGATTAAGGGAATTTGTGTTTCCTCATGTTTATACTCCTGTGGAACAGGAAGTCGTGACTGGACAATTTCATGTTTATGATCACCCTGGTGTGCTAAAAAAAAATTTAAATATGAATGGGAATATACTTCAGAGATATTTTATTCATAAAAAATTCTATGAGTGCCAATAATTGTGGCCAACGTGTTTTGGAGAAAAACAGTTATTTCATAATGTGATTTTCCCCCCACTTTCAATTCTTTTCCTTCAATGAAAGGTTAGATTTTTGCTAATTTTATGAATTAAAGATCAAAAGGATAAACAATGCAGATTTATTTTTACAGTCATCTTTGATCATATTTACCAAGGGAGCCAATAATTCTGAGCACCATTGTATTATAATAATAACTAAAATAAAATAACTGTTTTCCATTTGAATATATTTTAAAATTTTATTTATTCTTGTGATGGCTAAATTGTCAGCATCATTACTTCAGTCTTCAGTGTCACATGATCCTTCAGAAATCATTCAAATATCCAAACATTTACTATTATTATCAATGTTGAAAACAGTTGTGCTGCTTAATATTTTTTTTTTGTGGTTAAACTGATGTATTATTTGATGAATAGAAAGTTCAAAAGAACAAAATTGATTTGAAATATAAACCTTTTGTAACAAGTTGTTTTATAATAAATTGATTAATTTAATGCATTCTTGCTGAATAATAAAATATATATATATCTTACTGAACTCAAACTTTTGAACTGTAGGAGTTTAGGATTGCTGGGCCATTTCTGCTTAATTTGATCCACAACTGTAAAAGAGATAAATAAAAAGAATGACTGATGGAGAAAGACTTTCTTGCCACCACAAACTAAAGAACATCTGTTCTTCACCAATTCTGATAAAGCTGATATCCTGTTTTCCTCCCTCTCTCTCTCCTTCTCTTCCTCCCTCTCTCCGTGTGTGTGTTTTGTCGTTTGATGGTTTAGTTTCTTCCCTCTGTCTCCCTCTCTCCCTCCACCCAGCCCTTCAAAGATGACATGGACCTGAAGCAAGACCTCCAGAGCGACACGCTGGAAGCCAAGGTGGAGGAGTATGAGCCCAAGGTGAGAAACAGAGCAGGTGCATATAGACATGAATGATACACTTAAAGGTAAAGTGTGCAATTCTAGTTTACTATTTATTGTGCCAGTTAATTATGTAAAGACAACGTGAAGTAAGCTAATTGCCTCTAAACACTGTGGTGCTATCAAGCATTTCACTGTTTAAAGGTGCAGTAAGCAATTTCTGAGAAATGATGTTGATATTTGAAATCACCAAAAACAAACACGTCCCTACCCAAAATGATCACATATCTTTATAGCTCCGCCCCCAAATTCACAAACACACTATGCAACACAGGCACTACTTGAGTGTATAGGCCCCTTACTGCTGATTAGCTACAAGTGTGTTTTGGTGCTCGAGTCTGATCCACTTTTTTCTCAAAAATTGCCTACTGTAACTTTAGGCACCCTAAAGAAGAATTTATCATGGGTTTCACAAAAAATATTAAGCAGCATAAGTGTTTTCAACATAAAGAAAAAAGAAATGTTTCTTAAGCACCAAATCAGCATGTTAGAATGATCATGTGACACTGGAGTAATGATGCTGAAAATGCAGCTTTGCCATCACAGGAATAAATTACTTTTGAAAATATATTCAAATAGAAAACAGTTATTTTAAATGGTAATAATATATCACAGTATTACTGTTTTTACTGTATTTTGATCAAATAATTGCAGCCTTGGTGAGCAGAAGAGACTTCTTTAAAAAACATTTAAAAATCCCCAAACTTTTGAACGCTAGTGTCTATACACAGAGGTTTCCACACACCTATACAGTGTATATAAACTTGACACATACCCTAACTAGTGCATCACATGTTTGTCATTTCAGGACCCCACCAATGGCTACTACAATGTTCGAGCTACGACACATGACGAGGTCCGCGCCTCTACCCGCTCCCTGCTGTACCAGGAATTCCGGCCACCGAATCCTGCTTCAGTTTCAGCATCAGCCGGCGGCCCAGTGGCCAACATTCACCCCGCTCCTACAGGACGTTACGAGCCCCGGCCCGCTTCCCGAATGGCTCACAACACATACGCCCATTTTAACACCATTGCCAGGGCGTCACAAATCCAAGCCCCGCCCAACCCTGTCTCCAAGACCACAGACTATTCTGGAGACCGTGGCCTACTGGAATCAACCAATCCGCTGGCTTTTGACAGCTATGCTTACTCAACGACACCTCAATACAGGTTAGGCTTTGCTCCGCCTTTAGAGGCAGGACCAGCCTATGAAATGTATCCCACGGGACAAGGGGTGGGGACAAGTCAAGACGCTAATGTAGGAAAATACCCCAGCTCCGCCCAATTTCCATATTCGACCCCGCCCACAGAATACTCTCAGAGACACACGCAGAGAATGCAGACTCATGTGTGAGACCAACACACTTTTCCTCACAAAAAAGCACTTCCGTGACGCAAATATATGGTACACATGCTCATTATTACACTTTCTTACAGTCCAACACAACTATATGCAAACACACACACAAACTGCATTTTCTACCTTTACAACAACATGACTGAAAGAAAAAAAAGTGCCAAAATACTAAATGACTGCAGCAGAAGAGGAAAACACAAAAGGTCACAGCGATGAGAGGAGAGAAAGCAAGCCAGTGCCATTGGTCGTATCATCTTTCCCTCTTCTTTCCAAATTTTTCTTTGAACAAGAGGAGTTTATGTGGCAAATACAGTCCTCTAGAATCTCTACTAATGCCCACACCAAAATGAGACACTGCAAAGCAGTTATTGGACGTTTTCTCCAAGTGAGTCAGTAGTGGCTGTTTTTTTTTTTTTTTAAAGAATGGCCAATAAAAGGCTGGAGGGCACCAGAAGCCATCGACTACTGGGTGTAATGCCCAGTGAAAGCCTGATCTCTATGCACTGGAGTTTACACTGGACCTGTCCCATTACTCAACCTAATAAAATATGATGTGTTTTAAATGATGGGAATTGTGGGTGGGCTCACACTGATTGTATAATCTACAATGTGATATCGCAGAACAAGTCAATCAGTTGAAGAATACTGCAGGTGTCGACAATCGCTTGTGAAATAACCCGCTCACCACTGCTCACACTGCCCGAGCTCCTCGTAGGAATAGCTGTCCGCTGCCAGTTTGAACTCTTCTGATAGGACGGAGATGTGAGTATCTGGGTAAACGCCACCAGTGCTTTTAACTCTGAAAGCTGGAGTTTATGTAACATTTTAGGATTTTTTAAACAAATGGATGCTACTCACAGAGTGTCAAAGTGAGCTTACAGACTCTTCTCTGAACACACGCTCTGCCTCCTTCCAAGAAAACCTCACGAGTATTTGACGCTTTGTGTTTCTGTGTGTGTGTGTGAGAGAGAGTGTGTTTGCTCATGTGATGTGAAGGAAACAACTGAATGTGATGAATCTCTTTCTCTGAAGTGTCCATGTGTTTGTCCTTCACACTTTCAAAGTAGAGTAGAGTGCTTTTCCATATTTGTATCTGAACTAAATTGCATTTGAAAGCGCTTTTATAGTATTTTTCTAAGAAAGGGGTCAGAGATTGAATGGTTTTTTGGTAAGCAATGTAAAGGAGAAAATTGTTTAAAAAACTTTTTTTATGTTCATGATTTGTACATTTGTCTAAATTCTTGAAAGGGATTTTGAATCAGATCATAAGTTTAAAAAATATCAAAATTGAAGCAATTTAGTCTAAAAATTGTAAGTTTCTGTAAAATCTCTTTTACGCTAAATAAAGTTGGGCTTTTATTATATGAGCTCAAAAACCTTGGCAACTTTTGCTCTTCAGAAAAGCTCCGTTTGCGCAGAATATGTTTCTGCTGTCGAGTTTAAATCTGGCTTGATTTAGGCTTACTCTAATGAAATTTACAGGACTTGACCCTTGGTCTATATTAAACTATTTTGAATGTTCAAAATATGCAATGATCAATACAGTTTTGTTCAACAAATTAGCAACTCTAATTGGTTTTGTCAAAAATAAAGCAAATTTTCCAGTGAATTGGTTTACAGGAGGTGCAGTTATGAAATGGGTTTTCATTAACCATGTTAGGTCTCTTGATGATTTTGAAACTTTTGGGCAGCTTTATGTATGAAGAGAAGATGAATTTGACAATGATCAAATTCACATATCAGAGATGGAATGAATGTGCAATACTGTGTTTATAATGTGTGAATATGAGAGCATGTTTCAGTGTGACTTGAAAAATTCATTTGTTCATGCTCCTGTTAAAAAAAGACCTGTACTTCATATTGTTTAATATTAACTCTATTTTTCATTTATGTTTTTTTCATCTTTTAAAAATGTAAAATAAAAAATATGACCCATGTGTTTTCCCACAGCAACTTTTATGCAATGTTTTTTTTTACTTTATGTGGTTATTTTTCCACAGTAACATAAAATAAAAACATTTAATAGTAACTCATTGTCATACAGTAACAGCATCATACACACCCCCCAAAAATGTAGCCGTACACAGAGTAAAACGAGCGTAATACATCGACACAATCAACACGCTTTAATACAGTGAGGACCAAAAAGGGGGGAGAGGGGAATTACAATCCAATATAACTGGATATAGAGTATATATAGAGTATAAAATTTGAAAAACAGAATATTACAACATGTACATATATAAACATGTACAGTATAATAACGGTGGAGCTGCTCTTTATGCCTCAATCTCAATCTCAGCATTACTGTGGTGACGGTCTACTGGGTCCAGACTCCAGTTCATCTACTAGATGAGGTTCATTTTCCTTCAGCAGTCTGTAGAATTCTGCTTTTACAGAATCTCCTCCAGAGTCAAGAGCTTCCAACAAGTCTCTCATTTTCTGCTGTTTTGGTTCCGCAGCTTTAATCTTTCCCCATATTTCACTAGTGATCATGTTTTTGCTCTTCAAACTGTCAGCGATCGCCATCACTGATGAAACTCTCTGAATGAGTTTACCTCCATGTGTGTTCACAAAAACAGTTTCTGATTGAAACAAAAGATGATTTGAGTTAGTCTTCAGACGAGTGTACAATATGTGTGAAACAATTACAGACATAAATATGTAATGTGTTTCTGAGGAGAATCGCTTTTTATGATGAACAAACCTCTTCTGGGTGCTCAAAGGTGCTGCGCCACATGAGAATGAACCTTATGTTTGAGTTTCTGGAAAAGGTTTGTTCTTGTCTTGTGCATTATTCAGGTTCAGTTCAGCTTCTGCTTATGAAGGTGAGTATTTAATGACAGAATTTTCATTTTGGGGTGAAAGGTTACTAGTACCACTTTGACGTTTTGTGGTAGTTACATAGCTGTCTATTGAGGGACATAAATCTTTTCATTTAAAATATCTTAATTTGTGTTTCAAAGATGAACAAAAGTTTTATGTGTTTGGAATGACATGAGGGTGAATAAACGATGACTGAATTTTAATTTTTGGGTGAACTAGTTTTAATTTTTATCATTTAAGTGATTTATTTAAAATTGGCAGAAAATACCTTTTATAGTTTTTAGCTTGCGTAGCTATTTTAAAAAATAAACTTTGCAACACTGTAACCAAGGGGATATACATGACATTTCTCACAGAGGAGTGTTTATAGATACACTTAAAATCTCTCCTAAACTTTCTCAAATCACTTACACCTACACAAGCTTTTAACAACAGAATTTCAAGACTACCTGTAAGAAAGATTCGCCGTCTGTTCCACACTTCCTTCCCACCTTCAGTTTTGTCTAAAATACCCAGTCTGACATCCTCAATGTTGATATCCAGAAACACTTCAAATGTGGGATGATAGTTTGGGCAAAAATTACACTCAAACATCTCAGTCTGAAAACAAGAACACCAACATAAAGATAACATTATGAGGTGGTTAGTTCTGACTCTGAATTCTGATTGGATGAGCTACATTTAAAGGCCTTAAAATGAAATTGTTAACAGGTGTCTGTCTGTCATTTTACATACATTTAATATTAATGGACCAAGTTGCTGAACTTTAATAATCTAGAGGTAGAGTCATGAACTATCTGAACTATATGGTCTATATGTTTATTCTGATATTTATAATTAACATAATTAACAAAAACTGTGGTGACCAGTTGCAGCACTATATACACACCTTTCCCTAATTCATATAATAGAATATTAATAGAATAATATATATATGTTATACATCCAAATATAACATGCAGAAATTCAGTTGAAATTCAAATGTTATTCAATAAATAATATTGTTACCATTGGCTGCACTTCACATTCCTCTGGCTCACAACACAAGCTGTATTGTTGGTAAGGAATCAGGTGACATTTTGAACTTGTCTCAATGTATATTTTATCCCGGTGTCTGCTCTGGACCTTGAGGAAATTGTGCAGAGGGAGAGACAAAACAAAAACAGGTTAATTTACTTCAACATTTCTGCTATTTTCACACAGTATTTCAGCACAAACCTGCATCATATTCAAATCACCAAATGCACTCTAGTTCAACTACATATATACAATAACATCATCACGGAAAGCAATAATGATAATGTCAATATACAAAAGCCGTAATCATGTATATACACAAATATGCTCAATGTGAGTTTTTATTTTATAATACTCTGTTAAACAGAAAGCACAGAGAAAAAAACAAAGGAACAATCTGTTCAGATATCAATACCTCTGATACTGGAACATTCTCTGGAAGCAAGAGGACATTAAGTTTTTTCTTTTCAAGAGATAGCGTTCGAAGGAAGAGCAAAACCTGGCCTCTAATGGGGATGCCAAGTTTACTTATTATCCAGACAATGACAAAATTGCTGAGTTCTCTGATGTCAATGATCACATGAGTTTCTGTCACTTTGAGTGGCTGTATTATTTCTACATTACCACCAGTGAAATGTGCCACAGCCAAACCGTCCTTATTTTCCTCTGCAAAATACATTTAAGAATTGTATTATTTGGTAAAATAAAGGTTGCGTTTTTCTAATTATACAGTGACCAACATTTTACATGAAGTGCTTTTTATGTAATCATTAAGATCTCTCATCTCACTCCTTGCTAAATATTTACATACATCCAGAAACCAAACCAAACTTTAGTTCATTTATGTAAGTGAGGATAGCAAAATTATGGAAGCCCGTTTCCGCCACTTAAAAAAAAAAAAAAAAAAAAAAAGCCACTAAAAAAAAAAAAAGATTAATTGCGACTTTTTATCTCAGAATTGCGTGATAAAAAGTCAGAATTCTGGGATATAAACTCGCAATTGCGTGATAAAAAGTCAGAATTCTGGGATATAAAGTCGCAATTGCGTGATATAAAGTCAGAATTCTGAGATATAAAGTCGCAATTGCGTGATAAAAAGTCAGAATTCTGGGATATAAACTCCCAATTGCGTGATAAAAAGTCAGAATTCTGGGATATAAACTCGCAATTGCGTGATAAAAAGTCAGAATTCTGGGATATAAACTCGCAATTGCGAGATATAAAGTCAGAATTCTGGGATATAAAGTCGCAATTGCGTGATAAAAAGTCAGAATTCTGGGATATAAAGTCGCAATTGCATGATATAAAGTCAGAATTCTGAGATATAAAGTCGCAATTGCGTGATAAAAAGTCAGAATTCTGAGATATAAAGTCACAATTGCATGATATAAAGTCAGAATTCTGAGATATAAAGTCGCAATTGCGTGATATAAAGTTTTTATCACGCAATTGCGTGATATAAAGTCAGAATTCTGAGATATAAACTCGCAATTGCGTGTTTATAAGTCAGAATTCTGAGACATAAACTCGCAATTGCGTGATAAAAAGTCACAATTCTGAGATATAAACTCGCAATTGCATGATAAAAAGTCAGAATTCTGAGATATAAACTCGCAATTGCGTGATAAAAAGTCAGAATTCTGAGATATAAACTCGCAATTGCGTGATATAAAGTCAGAATTCTGAGATATAAAGTCGCAATTGCGTGATATAAAGTCAGAATTCTGAGATATAAAGTCGCAATTGCGTGATATAAAGTCAGAATTCTGAGATATAAAGTCGCAATTGCGTGATAAAAAGTCCGATTCCCTTTCGATACTTCACTCGTACTGCGTATGGGGAAAGGTCTCCCTTTTTCCCCGCTGCTGAAGCCTTTTTCAATAACGCAGTGTAACTGCACCGTCATTGGTTCACTCATAGACAAGTTGTTGGACCAATGACGGCGCAGCATAGCTGCGCTGCCTATGGCGACAAAGCGCGCGAATATTCCCGCCGAAATGGGTGGGGTTAAGGGCTATATAAGCAGCCGTTTCGCCATAGGATTTCAGTGTTTTCTCCTTCAGCGACGACCTCATCATCTCCTCGCTGATCTCCGCCTGAAGCCGAGAAGCTCGCCGCCTTCCTGACTGCTCTCGCCGCCGTCTGAAGAGGCTCCCGCAGCGGACTCGCCTGGACTCGCCGGACTGAGGACAGCACCGGCGCCCTCTCCGCCTCCCGCTTCCCGCTCCCGGCCGCTTCCTGTGTGTCCCCTGCCGCCATCCGGCGCGCCGTCTTGAGAGCTTCACCGCGGCTTAACGCCGCTCTAAAAGAGCGTATTTCAGCGGTTTTCACCGCTTCTAGAGCTTCCGCGGCCCTCGCCGCTCTAAAAGAGCCACCCAAGTGCCGTTTTCACGGCAACGGCGTCTTCTCAGATGCCCCGCCACTCGTGTGGCACGTGCAGGGCCCCCCTGCACGACGGTGATGGTCACAGCGAGTGCGTCGCTTGCCTGGGCAAGCCCCATGCAGACGGCGCGCTCGCTGGGGACTCATGCCCGCACTGCGAGTGCATGAGTCTCAGTTCCCTGCGCTCGCGGGTCGCCTTCTTCACAGAGGGTGATCTCGCCGCTCGCGCCCTCCCGTCTCCTTCCTCCCGCGAGCCGGCTAGGAAGAGACAGCGGGGCAGAGCGACCCAGCGCCAGGAGATAGGCGAGCTCACGCCGGCCCAGCTCCCGCGTGCCTCGCCCTCTCCTCCGAGGGAACCCTCTCCCGTCCTGTTCTCTCGGCCTGAGCAGCGTCCCTCTGCGGAAGCGAGTGACCTCGTCTCATTCGGTGGAACAGACGACGAGCAGGACGACTCCATGTCTCTTGCGGCTTCCGAAGCAGAAGTGTGGGCTGGCGAATCGGACGATCCCGCCCCCCCCGCCTCCCTTGGAGCCCATTGAACATGGCCAGGGCATGGATGCCGAGCTCTTCCGCATCCTATCCAGAGCCGTAGAAGAGCTGGACCTCGACTGGGCCCCACCTGAGGAGCCGTCGCGCATTCGCCTTGACGAGTGGTTCCTGCCTGGCCGCCGCCAAGCCCCTCGCCAGCGAGCAGCGCCCTTTTTTCCCGAGGTCCACGAGGAGCTGACGAAGTCGTGGCGCGCTCCGTACTCCGCCCGCCTTCATACCACGCACCGCTCCCCCCTCACTGCCGTCGACGGCGCCGAGGAAAAAAGGGATACGAGCACCTGCCACCCCTTGACGAAGCAGTGGCTGCTCACCTCTGCCCTCCCGCGGCTGTGGGATGGAAAGCTAAGAGGTCACTCCCTTCCAAGCCCTGCCGGACTACTTCCACCTTAGCTGGTCGAGCTTACACTTCGGCAGGACAGGCCGCTTCTGCGCTACACTCCATGGCCATATTCCAAGTCTTCCAGGCCAAACTCCTCCGCTCTCTGGACGAGTCTGGGATTGACGCGCCGGCTTTCAAGGACCTTCGCAGCGCTACTGACCTTGCCCTGCGAGCCACGAAGGCTACGGCTCAGGCCATCGGCCGTTCCATGGCCAGCCTGGTAGTGTTGGAGCGCCACCTGTGGCTTAACTTGACGGAGATCAAGGACAATGACAAGACGGCCTTCTTAGACGCCCCGGTCTCTCCCTCTGGTCTCTTCGGCCCTGCAGTGGATGGCTTCACTGAACGCTTCACAGCGGCACAGAAATCGTCTCAGGCCATGAGACATTTCCTGCCCAAGCGCTCCAGCTCTGCTTCCAGCCGCCCCAGGACTGCGTCGGCTCAGCAGCACAAGCCCGCTCCACCTGCAGCACCGCAGTCAGCGCCACCTAAGGAGCAACGCCAGCGTTTTCACGGCGAACAAATTTTTATATCATCTAAAAGAGAGCAAATTTCCTCTTCCGCTACTCTCGGTGTACAACCCCCTCAGCGGCGGTCTGTCACACGATATCATTCAACCCCTTGCCACTCGGGCCGAGGCTTGGCAGGCCATCCCCGATGTGTCAGATTGGGTCATGGGGATCGTAACTCAGGGTTACTCGCTCCAGTTTGCACGCCGGCCCCCTCGCTTCGGCGGGGTGCTTCAAACTTTGGTCAATCCGGACGACGCCCATGTCCTCCGAGCCGAAGTCATGACGTTGCTAAGAAAAGGAGCTGTGGAAATAGTTCCCCCTGCGGAAAGCGAGTCAGGCTTCTACAGCCGCTATTTTCTGGTCCCCAAGAAAGATGGTGGTCTCAGACCCATCCTGGATCTTAGACTTTTGAATCATTCCCTCATGAGACGGAAGTTCAAAATGCTGACACTGAAACAGATCCTCGCGCACATCTGCCCCGAGGACTGGTTCTGCTCGCTGGACCTGAAGGATGCGTATTTTCACATCCAGATAGCCCCTCGTCACAGACGATTCTTGAGATTCGCATACGAGGGAGTGGCATACCAATATACGGTCCTGCCCTTCGGGCTGTCTCTGGCTCCTCGCACTTTCACCAAGTGCATGGACGCGGCACTTTCCCCTCTCAGACAGGCGGGAATCCGAGTCCTGAATTATCTCGACGACTGGCTCATTCTAGCCCGTTCGCGAGTCGAGCTGGAACACCACAGATCCGTGCTCCTCAGCCATTTACAATGCCTGGGTCTCAGGGTCAACGCAACCAAGAGCTTGCTGTGCCCCACTCAACGAATATCGTTTCTGGGAGCAGTTTTCGACTCAGTCCATATGACGGCAGTAGTCTCGCCAGCTCTGACGATTCAGCAGCTCACAGCCTCAGTCAAGAACAGAGCCTGCCTCCCTCTGAAGTTTTTTCAGAGGCTGCTAGGGCTAATGGCTTCCGCCTCTCCGGTACTACAGCTCGGCCTTCTTCGGATACGGCCTCTTCAGTACTGGTTGAAGTTCCGGGTTCCTCCCAGCGCTTGGCGGCACGGCCGCCTTCGCCTCAAGGTCAATCAGGCCTGTCTTCTAGCCCTGAAACCTTGGACGAACCCTGTAGGGTTCAAGCGCGGAGTGCCCTTACAGGCGGTCTCACGAAGGACGGTGCTAGCAACAGACGCCTCCAACTCGGGTTGGGGCGCTGTGTGCGACGGCAGACCGGCCTTCGGCTCATGGAGCCAAGAGGAAAGCCTTCTGCACATCAACTGTCTAGAGATGCTAGCAGTGATGAAGGCCCTTCAGTTCTTTCAGGCTCATTTGACAGGGCGTCACGTTCTAGTCCAATCGGACAGTATGACAGTGGTGTCATATTTAAACCACCAGGGTGGTCTCTTGTCCAGCCGCTTATGCGCTCTGGCGAAACGTCTACTGGAATGGGCTCTTCCGAGGCTTCAGTCGCTCAGAGCGACTCATGTTCCTGGCAGGAACAATCTGGGTGCAGATATGCTGTCATGGAGCAACGTCCCCTCCGACGAGTGGACGCTCCATCCCCAGGTTGTCCTCAGGATTTGGGAGCTCTTCGGGAAGGCAAAGATAGACCTCTTCGCCTCAGAAGACAACTCTCATTGTCCAACATTTTTCTCGAAGGAGGTCGACGCTCTGGCCCATTCATGGCCCAGCACGCTCCTTTACGCTTTTCCTCCGATCGCCCTGATCCCTCAGGTCATCAGGCGCATCAGAGAAGACCAACACAGAGTCCTTCTAGTGGCCCCGCTCTGGAGGAACCAGATTTGGTCCTCGGAGCTGTTCAAGCTCTCTCTGAGAGCCCCGTGGCCGATCCCCCTGAGACGGGACCTCCTCTCTCAGGCGAACAGGGCAATCTGGCACCCACAGCCGGAGCTCTGGGCTCTGCACCTCTGGTCCCTCGATGGGAGCCTACTAACCTCCCCAGGGACGTCCTAAATACCATTTCTCAGGCTAGAGCGCCGTCCACGAGACGCCTCTACGACCAGAAATGGTCGGTCTTTGCTGACTGGTGTTCGTCACGCAACATAGACCCAATGGAGAGTGACGTATCTTCTATACTGTCTTTCCTCCAAGAACGCTTGGAAATGGGCCGCACCCCTTCCACGCTCAAGGTTTACGTAGCAGCCATTGCAGCGTTCCATGCTCCTATTGCTGGCCAATCAGTGGGAGGAAACGGACTTGTCATCCGTTTCCTGAGGGGCGCTAGGCGATTGAATCCTCCTCGCCCCCTCACCGTTCCCTCCTGGGACCTGTCTTTGGTCCTCAGGGCCTTAAAAGGAGCCCCATTTGAACCAATGGGCTCAGTCGACCTCAGGCCATTGACGCTAAAAACCGCCTTGCTGTTAGCACTGGCCTCGGTTAAGCGTGTTGGCGATTTGCAGGCCCTCTCTGTGAGCCCTGCATGCCTCGAATTCGGGCCTGGAGACTCTAAGGTCGTTCTGAAACCCAGGCATGGCTACGTCCCTAAGGTGCTCTCAACGCCGTTTAGAGCTCAGGTCATCTCGCTCTCTGCTCTGCCCCCTTCGACGGAAGAGCAAGGGCTGGAGTTACTCTGCCCTGTCAGGGCATTGAGGACCTACATAGAGCGATCGCAGTCTTTCAGACAGTCAGATCAGCTCTTTGTCTGTTTTGGAGGCCGCACCAAAGGATCTCCGGTCTCAAAACAGCGCATTTCTCGTTGGATAGTGGACGCTATTACGCTGTGCTACTCCTCACTGGGAGCCAAATGCCCCATAGGAGTCAGAGCCCACTCCACTAGAGGGATGGCCTCCTCATGGGCTTGGTCCAACGGAGTTTCCATCCAAGACATCTGTGTGGCGGCCGGCTGGTCTTCGCCGTCCACCTTTGTCAGGTTTTACCATCTCGATGTCCCGACCTTACAGGCTCGAGTCCTTTCAGTGTGATTAGCGGCCTCAGATGAGCTCCGCCTCACGCTATCATGGAAATAAATTTCCTCTAAGTGTAACGCAAGGGTTCGGTAAGGGCTTGCCCTCTCGCTTGTCTTTTTGGCCCCCTCTCAGGTGTCCAAACTTCAAGCTATATCGTTCCCAGCCGTGGCACGGCGTGGTTGAATTCGTTCCCCATACGCAGTACGAGTGAAGTATCGAAAGGGAACGTACTCGGTTACTAACGTAACCTCGGTTCCCTGAGATACGGAACTAGTACTGCGATACTTGCCGTGCCACGAGGCTGCGGCTCAGGGTCGTCGCTTCAGTCGAATGACACTGAAATCCTATGGCGAAACGCCTGCTTATATAGCCCTTAACCCCGCCCATTTCGGCGGGAATATTCGCGCGCTTTGTCGCCATAGGCCGCGCAGCTATGCCGCGCCGTCATTGGTTCAACAACTTGTCTATGAGTGAACCAATGACGGTGCAGTTACACTGCGTTATTGAAAAAGGCTTCAGCAGCGGGGAAAAAGGGAGACCTTTCCCCATACGCAGTACTCGTTCCGTATCTCAGGGAACCGAGGTTACGTTAGTAACAGAGTACGATTCTGAGATATAAAGTCGCAATTGCGAGTTATAAAGTCAGAATTCTGAGATATAAAGTCGCAATTGCTTGATATAAAGTCAGAATTCTGAGATATAAACTTGCAATTGCGTGATAAAAAGTCCGAATTCTGAGATATAAAGTCGCAATTGCGTGATATAAAGTCAGAATTCTGAGATACAAACTTGCAATTGCGTGATAAAAAGTCCGAATTCTGAGATATAAAGTCGCAATTGCGTGATATAAAGTCAGAATTCTGAGATATAAAGTCGCAATTGCGTGATATAAAGTCAGAATTCTGAGATACAAACTTGCAATTGCGTGATATAAAGTCGGAATTCTGAGATATAAAGTCGCAATTGCGTGATATACAGTCAGAATTCTGAGATATAAACTTTACTATATATATATATAGATATATTACTTTGCTTGCGTTTCCTTTCATTGCGACTGACCATCATGATTACTGCTTTGTTATTATTATACATAAAATAGAGGACATCATAAAGGATTATTTTTAGCGCCGATTTACCAATAAAGAAATATTGATTTTACTGGAGGAGACACATAAAGATTAGTCTACGGACATATGCATTATGCAGGAATATGTATATAGAATGTTTCCATGGTAACCTTGTACACATCATTTCAAGGAGAAAAAAACAGCTTTTACTGCCATCTAGTGGGCTTAATACTAAAACAACCAATACCTATCATGTTTCATTAACTTTGCAACTCAAGGGTAGAATCATGCGATTCTGCAAATTACAGTCGAGGTATTTGGACAATAAAAGTTGTTTTTAACAGAATGGATACACTAATGAATTTTGCACAATAATAACAATATAATAATAATAATCATAATAAGAAGAAGAATCAGCTGTAGCAGAGGCGCAATAAATCAGACAAAGCTGAAGTGGCACATTTTATACACCAACAGCTTCAGACTTCACTGCAGCACGGCTATCGTTGGATGCACTGTTATAGACAGAGATACTGACCATCAGTTAATTGCGAGAAAGAAAGTCAGAATTCTGACTTTTTATCACGTAATTGCGACTTTATATATCAGAATTCTGACTTTATAACTCGCAATTGCGACTTTATATCTAAGAATTCTGACTTTATAACTCGCAATTGCGACTTTATATCTCGCAATTCTGACTTTATATCACGCAATTGCGACTTTATATCTCAGAATTCTGACTTTATATCACGCAATTGCGACTTTATATCTCAGAATTCTGACTTTATAACTCGCAATTGCGACTTTATATCTCAGAATTCTGACTTTATATCACGCAATTGCGACTTTATATCTCAGAATTCTGACTTTAATATCACGCAATTGTGACTTTATATCTCAGAATTCTGACTTTATAACTCGCAATTGCGACTTTATATCTCAGAATTCTGACTTTATATCAAGCAATTGCGACTTTATATCTCAGAATTCTGACTTTATAACTCGCAATTGCGACTTTATATCTCAGAATTCTGACTTTATATCACGCAATTGCGACTTTATATCTCAGAATTCTGACTTTAATATCACGCAATTGTGACTTTATATCTCAGAACTCTGACTTTATAACTCGCAATTGCGACTTTATATCTCAGAATTCTGACTTTATATCTCGCAATTCTGACTTTATATCATGCAATTGCGACTTTATATCTCGCAATTCTGACTTTATAACTCGCAATTGTGACTTTATATCTCAGAATTCTGACTTTATAACTCGCAATTTCAACTTTATTTCTCGCAATTCTGACTTTATAACTCGCAATTGCGACTTTATATCTCAGAATTCTGACTTTATAACTCGCAATTGCGACTTTACATCTCGCAATTCTGACTTTATATCACGCAATTGTGACTTTATATCTCAGAATTCTGACTTTATAACTCGCAATTGCGACTTTATATCTCGCAATTCTGACTTTATAACTCGCAATTGCGACTTTATATCTCAGAATTCTGACTTTATATCTCAGAATTCTGACTTTATAACTCGCAATTGCGACTTTATATCTCGCAATTCTGACTTATAACTCGCAATTGCGACTTTATATCTCAGAATTCTGATTTTATAACTCGCAATTGCGACTTTATATCTCAGAATTCTGACTTTATAACTCGCAATTGCGACTTTATATCTCGCAATTCTGACTTTATAACTCGCAATTGCGACTTTATATCTCAGAATTCTGAGTTTATAACTCGCAATTGCGACTTTACATCTTGCAATTCTGACTTTATATTACGCAATTGCGACTTTATATCTCAGAATTCTGACTTTATATCACACAATTGCGACTTTATATCCCAGAATTCTGACTTTTTATCACGCAATTGCGAGTTTATATCCCAGAATTCTGACTTTATATCAAGCAATTGCGACTTTATATTTCGCAATTCTGACTTTATAACTCAGAATTCTGACTTTATAACTCGCAATTGCGACTTTATATCTCGCAATTCTGACTTTATAACTCGCAATTGCGAGTTTATATCTCAGAATTCTGACTTTATAACTCGCAATTGCGACTTTACATCTCGCAATTCTGACTTTATATCACGCAATTGCGACTTTATATCTCGCAATTCTGACTTTATATCACGCAATTGCGACTTTATATCTCAGAATTCTGACTTTATATCACGCAATTGCGACTTTATATCTCAGAATTCTGACTTTATAACTCGCAATTGTGACTTTATATCTCGCAATTCCGACTTTATATCACGCAATTGTGACTTTATATCTCAGAATTCTGACTTCATAACTCGCAATTGCAACTTTATATCTCAGAATTCTGACTTTATATCTCGCAATTCTGACTTTATAACTCGCAATTGCGACTTTATATCTCACAATTCTGACTTTATAACACGCAATTGCGACTTTATATCTCAGAATTCTGACTTTATAACTTGCAATTGTGAGATATAAACACGCAATTGCGAGTTAAAAAGTCAGAATTCTGAGATAAAAAGTCGCAATTCATCTTTTTTTTTTGTGTTATTTATTTATTTATTTTTTGTGGAGGTTTTTTTTTTTTTTTTTTTTTTTTTGTGGCGGAAACGGGCTTCCATACAAAATAAAGTAAACTGTGACATATTATATCCAAAAATTCCTCATACAGTCGACTACAGGTAAAATTGATAAAAACCAAAAATTATTCAGATACTTTGACCTTATTCAGACAAGTTTAAATTATACAGACATGTTTTGCTCAAGTGTTATCTGACATAATTAAGATACATTTTTCTGACAGTTTAACCTTGAGATTTTGTCATATTTTATTACCATTTTTTTAAAACTATAGTGAATAAACTGAATTAATGAATAAAATGTGTAAGGTGTCTGAATAAATTTTTGACTGTATCCTCAATAGATTACCGTTTCAAGTAACTGATGTGTAAATTGTCAGTCACTGTTCCATAAATTCTATACAGTTGTTCAAGACAACAACTGTGAAACATATTAATATTTAGGATGTAGAAATAAACATACCAAAGAATATTTCACAGTGTGGAAAGTGCAGTTGTGAGACTGAACCTGCTGAACAGTCAATGTTGTACAAGGGTCCTGCAGGCTGTATCTGACCCAAACCATCTAACAGACGAGGATCCCATGAGACAATGTTATACAGCACTTCTCCTTCACCCTCCATCACAAACACAATGTTGGTCACACTGCACTGAAACTGACCAGCATGTGGACACACAAACCTGGAGGACATAATATTAATTTACACTGTATTAAATCATAACAGTAGAGTATTGTATCTAATGACAGATAGAATATAATGTTTATATTCTAACAATGTTCAAAAATAAAACAAAGTGTTCAATACCTGTATGTGTTCTGTTCATGTTTGTCTTCATCTCCTGTCTGAAGTAGATCAGGTGTGAACACTTCTGCATTTCCTGAGGACTGAAGTAAAGAAAAGAATAAAGAGATTAATTTATCCTCCAAAATTTTGTTGTTTAAAAGATTACATTTTAAGTTTTTGTAAACATTTTGAATAATAGGATTTTAATAATTGATCTTACACAGAAACCTCAATACAAAATATTTTCATTAGATGCAATACTCTACCACTGTTTTTAGTGAAATGTTTTATAGCTTCAAAACCATCTCCAGATTCACCGTAATTAATCACACAGAAATATCACAGAACAAAAAATTAGAATTGTTTTTGAGAAAAACTAAGAATCCTCTTCATGACCGCTGCTACTCACTGATTGTGCTGAAGATGATTCAGCTTTAAATGATGAGCAAGAGACAGAATCTGAACTCTCTCCTTCTGTCAGACAAAAAACAATTCAAACATTTGAACACCATGAAGAACCATTAAGAAAAAAAAAACATCTAGCATTTGTCAGAAATATACAAAACTGCAAGAACAGTCAGAATCAAATAAAATCTACAAAAGAAAACATCTGTCATCATCTGTGGGTTTTGTAATGTATACAACATTGAACACTTTACTATCAGATGTTTCTGGCTGTTGTCAATTCTGTAGATTTTTATCAGGAATATGATTTATAATAAGGTACGTAATGAAGGCAAAGATCCAGCTCTATGGCAGGAGTCTTGATGATTATTATTATTATTTAAAAAATAAATAAATAAATAAACTATTTGCTTACTTCTGCTCTCACTCTTTATTTTCTTCTCCACTGTGAATTTCTTCCCATCTGGCTCGATCAACACTGAATTTCTCCAGCTAATGAGAATAACATTCAACACTCATGATAAATGAAAAATGATTATTTTCTCTATGTCTACAGAAAAGAAAGAAAATGTCTAATGTCTAAATGAAATGTCTAATAAATAACTCTTACACAGTCAGAGTCCAACCAATCTGCTTCAATGGTTCCTTCAGGGACTCCAAGTTGAGTTTAATTTTGAAATTTATCCTGAAAAAGATTTTATAATTAACTACATTCATTCTAAAACTATAAGCACTTCTGGTTTACTGTGCTCAATTGCTGGTAAAACCTAAAGTTAATTTTGATAAACTATTAAGATATTTTATAAGATTTTGTTGTTGTTGTTGTTGTTGTTGTTTTTGTATTTTCACTATAGAAATAAACAACACAAAACCTATAAATGCTCAGATATTGCGGTAGTTACATGAGTTCAGTCAGGCTGGGACAGGCCTGAATGAGGGACAGGATTTCAGCGGTCAATGTGCTGTCAGTCTGATCTAAATCCTGCAGAGAGACTTTCTTCAAACCATACAGTGATTGCAGGAATGTAAACAATCCCTCAGGATCCCTAAACAACACAAAATCCACATGAAGTAGTAAATGTGACATGTGTAAAGATATACATGCTTTGATTTTATAAGAATAAAAAAATAAATTAACTGATTTTTCTTTAATAAACACCTAATAAATCTACCCACTGATCATGATGTAAAATCCTTAAAAAGATAGTTTACTAAAAACATTTAATTCTTTTATCATTTACTCACCCTTATTTCACTGCAAACACATTTTATTGGTTTAGAACAACACAAGGGTGAATAAATAATAATTTCTGATGTACTAATACTTTAATGATATTTTTGATGTCAAATTCTGGCAATTCTTAAGGGGGTATATCTGAAAAAAATAAAGAATGAATCTTCCACTCACATATGTCGATATCTGTACAGCAGTGTCTCTTCGTGTAATTTCACCCAGTTGATGGTGGAAACGACTGAGCTCGGGCAGGTTAAAGTTAATGATGTGATCAGTAATCTGCTGAAAGACAACCTGAAGCATTCACAGACATAAACATCAGTATAGGTTTATAATAAGCATCAGGTGTTAGGATGAGACTGCAATTTTGTATGTGACAAGTGATAAGAGTTTCATACGTGATGTCTTCATCTCTTACTGACACAGTGTAAAATCCACTTCCACGATTTTCAGGCTGCTTTAAACTGGCAATTAAAATAGTTATAGTATTTAATGAGTGCATTTCATTATTAGATATTACAAACAATTTATTAAGTATACTGAATAAATAAATATGGCAATGAGTAGCCGACAATTTTATTCTAAAATTAATTATGCTTTACTTGAGTTTTTTCAGAATCTTTCCTTTACCAGAAGCTGAGATCAAACCATCAACATCATCTGAAATTTGATCCATCATCAACCTTTGAAAGTAAAAAAAACACAATACAGCCTATCAGATTTTATTATCATTATACAAACAGTCAATTCTGGGCTTTTGTGTGTTTTCAGTGTTTCAGACTAAAGTATAGGAGCAGTTTTAAACAGAGATGTGAAATTTTGCCTGAAGCTCTTTTTTTACATTTTAGAATATTTTTGACTACACGTTTAGGGCTTCTGCACTCTTGCTTGTGTGACAATGCATAAGTATTGAAACAGATAAAATTTAGGTAAACTTTATTTTAAGGTGACATAGTTATGGCTTGTTCACACAGAATGCGTTTTTGCTTTGAAAAATAATAGACGCGGGCAGTGGAATGGGTAAAAAAACGTAAGTCTTGATATGCATTTTTTAAAAGTTGAACTGATTTTAACGTGAGCGCCGCGTTTGTAGAATGCCATGTCATGAGCGAGACTCTGCAAAAGACGCAAGACTCGAGCGTAACAGTTTTCCACGTCCATCTAGCACGAGTTTACATAGAAAAAGAATGGAAAAGTAGCGCATTGGAATGGGAAAACGCGTTCTGTGTGAATGGCCCCTTATATTTTACTACATGTCCTTACTATAGTAATATCAGTAAATTATGCATAATTACAAGTAATTAACCCTAAACCAAACCCTAACGTAACTCTATAGTAAGTAGGCTACATGTACTCAGTACTTATATTTAAGTAAAAATAAAGTAACTACGTCACCATAAAATAAAGTGTAACCAAAATGTACAGTTGCCAAGTGTAATAATGTATAATGTTATGTGTTGATGTGTCACAAAAGATACAAAGTCTAAATTTCACTCACCACAGCACTTTACAGCGGTACAGTTCAGGTTGAAGGATCTCCAGATATTCAGATGTTACACAGAGATTCAGGTTTCTGATGTGTTCACAGCACTGTAAACAGTACTTCAAAACCCAACAGTCTGTCCTTTTCAGGGCAATATTACACAGATCTATGAAATTCAAACCTTCCAAGACTTTCTCAGCAAAGCTCTTGTCATGGAGTTCATAGAGACAATGGAGAATGAACAACATGTGTTCATTTTGATATCTCTGTGAACACTGATTGAGCCATTCCTTAAGCTGGGATTCTGTGTTGCTAGAGATGGCCAAGTTGTGCTTTTTGAAGAATGAGGGGATCCATTCTTTCTTACAGAGACCACAGAGGAACAGAATCACAGGCTGCAGAAGCTTTGAATGTCTTATTTCTACATCTGTTATTGAAAAGTCTCTATCAGACCAACAGGACAAAGCCCATCCTCTCTCTACAGTTTGAAGCAGCTCTCTCACTTTCCTCTGGGACTCTTCTTCATCCAGAAGGACATAGTGCAGAGCAGTGAAGAACTCCTGAAAACTGAGATGCATGAATCTGAACATCATCTTCTGGTGAATTCTACTCTTAGAGAGGAAATTGCACAGGAAATGAAGCTCTAGCGCAAGTTCTGCTGGGAAGACTCAAATGTTACGTCACTTATCAATTCAGATCTAACCAATCATTATCTAACACTTGGAGTATAAAAGATCAGCACTTACGCTTGTCTGAGTTCGCAGATGCTGACGGAAACTTTCAGTTAACGGAGCGTCAGTCGCAAACCAATTTGCTATGTCTTCTAACAGATATACCGTGTGCGATTATTCAGATTCCGAGGAGGATTTCGTTCCACCATCTCCTCTTCCCCTGCGTCGTAGTACGCGCATTCAGTGCCGCGACACCTCATGGGTTCAGTGGCCCTCGGACAAAATAATCAACACTCTCGAGGCTGTCGGAATCCCGGTCAGCCAAGGATTATCCAGAGAAGACTTGCTTCTCATGGCCCAAAATACCCTAGGCAGTCCACCTATCACGGCCGACACCGCTGCTTCAACTTCAGCGCCGTCAGGCCACACCAAACAAGTCGGAAAGAAGAGGGCCGCCAAGTCGTCTTCTCCACATTCAGCCAAAAGATCCTCGCAGTCTGCACGGATAACATCTCCTCCGACCGTTTCCGGACCTGTGGATATTAATTCGCAGCTCATTCAGGTTGTTCAAAGCCTTTCTGACACCGTTAAAGGCTTAGAATCAAAGGTTTCGAAATTTGAAAATTCCTTTGCGTCCTCTAACCTTTCAGCAAATTCTTTTCCAAGCGCTCTAGCAACTCCAACGGATTTTCCTCCACCTGCCGGATTAAACTTTTCATCGTGTGTGCCTTCGACCTCTTCTGCCTTGCCAGCTTCTCTTACGATCCAGACGCCATTCCAACATGCTTCGGCCGTGCCCGCTACGCCAAACTTCAGTCTCTCCACGGCTGTTCCAGCTCAAGAGTTTGGTAGGAGTTTTGTTTCACCTGCTGCAGTAACGGTGTCACCCCAAATAAGAGCTAACATCATCCAAGGTAAGAACATAAACCTGGCAACCTTATTGCTTCCTTCACCTGCAGCTGACAGACAAATGGTTGACTGTGGTGACGTGGCAGTCTTTCTCAAAACGTCCGATCCCAGATTACAACGAAATCTCTCATTTGGCGAATTCGTTGCTTTCAGCATCTACCGAGACATTCTGTGCCAAGTGTTCCCAGATCGAAGGGAAGAGCTCGATCTTTACCTAACCATGATGGCGGATTTTAATCAAAGATATGGAGGAACTCTATTTTACGAATATCACAAATCTTTTTCTGCCAAATCCGCTTCTTACATTTGCCTGTACAACACAAAACTGAACTGGTCAGTTACCGACACCGAACTGCTCGTCCGTCATTTTGGCGGTCAAAAGATCTTAACATGCACTATATGTAGCGCTCACGGACACTCGGCTTCATTCTGCCCTAAAGCATTCGCTACTAAAGACCCGGCCGCTGTCCATAGTGCTGAAAACGTAAGCGCTCCTCTCGACCGTAAAGGTCGCCCTATTGTGGAGTTTAACGGCATTAGCCTATGTAATAATTTCAATGAGTCTGTGTGTTCCTTTTCTCAATGTAAATTTGCTCATATTTGTAGCTTTTGCAAGGATCCACACCCGAAATCAGTCTGCCCTCACCGGTACAGGCCAGCAACCCGAGGGAAGACCCAAATTCAGAAAAAATTCTGAACAGACACCCATCAACACCTATTAATATTCCAGTCCTCTCTAGCTACCTCTCTTCTCACCCCGATCCAACTTTCGTTGATTACTTAATCACCGGTCTGTCTCAAGGGTTTCGGGTGGGCATCCTTTCCCATCTTACATCTTCTTTTGTGACAAAAAACCTTCGATCCGCTTTATCAGAGCCTGTTGTGGTTTCAGCTCTGTTAGAGAAGGAAGTAAATAAAGGTTACGTTATTGGCCCTTTTGCTTCTCCTCCCTTTTCTCCTTTTCGGATCAATTCTATCGGCGTTGCTACTCGTAAATATTCTGGTAAAAAACGTCTCATCTTCGACATGTCTTCTCCTCATTCTATTCATACCGCAAGTGTTAACGAACTAATCCCTTTAGCTCCGTTTTCTCTGCATTATGCTTCAGTCGACCATGCCATTCATTTAATCAAGATAGCCGGTCAAGGCGCTTGGCTGGCTAAAGCCGACATTACTGATGCTTTCAAGACTATGCCCATTCACCCCTCCGTCTGGCCATTATTCGGCGTTAGATGGGAATCAAAATTTTACTTTGCAGTGAGGCTCACGTTCGGGTGTAGAAGTAGTCCCCATATTTTTAATTCTCTTTCTGAAGCCCTGTGTTGGATCCTGCTAAACGCCTGTAAACTTCCATTCGTTTTACATTTGCTCGACGATTTTCTGCTGATCGATTTTCCTTCTTCCCAATCTTCAATTCTCGACACGCTTAAGCAAGTTTTTAGTGATATCGGCGTTCCCCTTTCAGAGGAAAAAACCATGGGCCCCTCAACTTCGCTAGAATTTCTCGGCATCTTACTCGATACTGTCACCATGCAAGCCTCTCTTCCAAACGAGAAGCTTTTACGAATTACCCAGCTAACCAAAATACGTGACTGTTACGTAACTGCAACGTAATTTGGTGACCAAACTTTCGTCGTGGCGACGTAACTAGTTACGTCGTGGCAACCGGAAAAGTGAAAGGTGCCTATACGTCGCCACAACGTAACTTTGTGACGTTGCCAGTTAGTAACTGCGACGTCGTGGCAACGTTGTGTATCAATAGTTGTGTTGGTCATCAGTTGGTAATTCTTATATTTATTTATTTTTCTATGGGCGGACATGCAGTAGTTTAACCTAATTTATGTCCTCATTTGCCCAAACTAATGTAAAGGCTATTCCAACAGCTGTGAACGATGAATGCAGACTCGAAATGAATTCAATTCATTTATTTTGAAAAACACACAGAACATGAACAAAACTCCAAATAAAAATAATGAAATACACTCAAACTATAAATAAAAACATATAGCCTACAACGAAACATAAAATAAAAGCATTCAAGACGTTTTGCTCTCAGTATCATTAAAAACATATGCTATGCTAACGTAACATTTTGCTAACATATATTTCAGACGATCAAGGAAATCACAGAGGTAAAAATATTAACAAAAGTACTTAAAGTAGACTGTGGGTAATGTTACTTAACCAATCTGACGCAGTTGTTGAACTTTATTGCTATAAAACTGACGAGAAACACGGAGAAACGTCGACGCTGTCCTCTCCAGCAGCTTGAATGTTTTCCCGGTTGCCATGGCAACTCTAACGGCCACCTGCACTAACGTAAACATAATAAAAAAAGGTTTTGCGTCTTTCCAAAGTTAACTTTATACATTTTTATAAAAGCCATTTATTCGTTGTCACCTCGGAAAAATAAATTCTTCTCTCAGAAAAATTAACTTTACACTCTTATTAACACTGTGGGCACGCGCGCACTACATTTGTGGAGGCGCGCGCTGTATGTCACGTCACTATATATAAAAAACAGTCATCCATACTCTGATTTGGTGAAAAGAAACATTTTTTTTTCTTAAGGGGACATTTCAGTCTTGTGTCTGACATTTAATTACACGTTTTATATTGCAAATTCTGGTAATAATAACATATAAAGAATGTGTAAATGATGGTAATGAAATTACGAGCACATGACGTTGCTGCTACGTTGCCAGTAAGTCATGGAATTACCAATATATCACGAATAGAGGACGTATCTGGAACGTTCTGGGTAATCTTATAACGTTAGGAGAACGTACTGACGACGTTGTGAGATGGTAATCTGAAGGTAATGAAATTACTGGCATGCGACGTCGTAGTTACGTTGTCAGTTAGTAAGTCATGACATTACCAAAAAGTACGAATACATTACGTAACTGTTACGTCGTGTGTTAGCTGGGTAGGGAGTTTCTGGAAACTTTTTCTTCGTTACCTTCCGTATCTAAGCGCGACATGCTTTCTCTGCTCGGTCACTTAAATTTCGCTATGAGTATTATTCCTCAAGGCAGGACATTTATTTCTCGGCTGTTAACTCTCGCGCACTCCGTGCCAAAATTAAGCGACCCAATTCAGGTAGACGAAGGGTGTTTGTCTGATCTCAGCTTTTGGTCTCGCTTAATAAATCATTGGAACGGTATTTCCTTTTTCTATAATGATGTTCCTGAATCATCCATAGATTTGCAATTGTTCACTGACGCTGCCCCCTCTATCGGTTTCGGGGGGTTTTTTAAAGGGCAATGGTTTGCCGAGGAATGGCCAAAAGCATTTCCCAAGCCTGAATCAGGTTCCGTCTCTTCCGCTCTTCATGAAATCTACCCTTTGGCGGTAGCCAGTGTTCTCTGGGGCTCCGAGTGGTCTCGCAAACGTATTATGATGTTTTGCGATAACGAAGCCACGGTCGCTATCATCAACAAAGGTAGATCTTCCTCTCTGTTGATCATGCCAGTTCTAAGACGTTTAATTTGGCAATCCGTCGTTCATAATTTTATTATTTTGGCCGCGCACATTCCTGGTCACCGTAATATCATTGCTGACTCTCTTTCTCGCTTTCGTTTCCAGGCTTTCAGACGGCTCTGCCCTTCAGCCAATCAGGATCCAACACCATGCCCTCCACTAGCAAGGATCATATTAAATTAGACCAATTGCTCAAATCGGCTAGTCACTATATCTCCAAAGGCGTGGCTCCTTCCACACTTAAAGCTTATACTTCAGCATGGTCTTCATTTCTTATGTTTTGTTTTTCCCTTCAGATTTCTTTATTTCCCATTCTAATATCGACCGTCTGTGCTTTTCTAGTTCACAATTTTGAAAATCGCAAACTTAAAATTTCTTCCATCCGTAGGTCGCTCGCAGGCATTCAATTTTATGCAAGATATTTTAATCCTAATTACCCAAGTCTTTTCTCCGTGCCATCCATTCGCTTATTACTCAAAGGGATGGCTAACTCGTCCAGCAAACCTCCAGATCACCGCCTTCCAATTACTTTGTCTATTTTACAAAGATTAATTCTTTCCATCCGCAATGGTCTCTTTTCCCCTTATATTAACATTTTGCTGGAAGCAGTGTTTCTATCAGCCTTCTACGGTTTCATGCGCCCAGGGGAATTTACTTCAGATTCTAAACATTTCAATCCTGCCCTTGGTCTGTCTTTTTCTGATTTAGGTTTTTCACCCAATTTCTTTACTCTTTTTCTGAAGCATTCTAAGAATGATTCTCAAGGATCTGGTGTCACTCTAACCTTTTCTAAACTTAATAACAGCTTCTGTCCTTTCAATTCCATGATCAAATATCTCAAAGTCCGGCCTAAAACTCTCGATCATTTTCCCCTTTTCCTCTTACCTGATGGAACACCCCTCACTAAAGCTTGGTTCAGGACTCATTTAGCTACCACCATAGAAAGCTGCAGCCTTTCCCCCTCGCTATATACTGGTCACTCTTTTAGGATCGGGGCTGCCACCACAGCAGCCCAACGAGGAGTTTCATCTTCAGCCATCAAGCTCCTGGGCAGATGGTCCTCCTCTGCATTCGAATCCTATATTAGACCAGATTCTAAAACCATCCTCGAAGCTCAACAAGCTCTCTCAAGTCAAGTTTAAGGTAAAATCATGCAAATACTGGTGGTGGTGTTTTCGTATTTCATTTAATCATTTCCAGCTTCTATAGCTGTTCAATTTTTGGGGGCTCGTGCGGCCTCATCTCTGTGTGGCCTATCGTGGCCGTGTGACCCATTGCGGCTTTGTCTCTGTGTGGCCGATCGCGGCCTCGTCTCTGTGTGGCCTATTGTGGCTGTGTGGCCCATTGCGGCCTTGTCTCTGCGTGGCCGATCGTGGCCTTGTCTCCGTGTGGCCTATCGTGGCTGCGTGGCCGATCACGGCCTTGTCTCTGTGTGGCCTATCGTGGCTGTGTGGCCGATCGCGGCCTCGTCTCTGTGTGGCCTATCGTGGCTGTGCGGCCGATCGTGGCCTTGTCTCCGTGTGGCCTATCGTGGCTGCGTGGCCGATCACGGCCTTGTCTCTGTGTGGCCTATCGTGGCTGTGTGGCCGATCGCGGCCTCGTCTCTGTGTGGCCTATCGTGGCTGTGCGGCCGATCGCGGCCTTGTCTCTATGTGCCTATCGTGGCGCGTGGCCGATCGCGGCCTTGTCTCTGTGTGGCCTATCGTGGCTGTGTGGCCGATCGCGGCCTTGTCTCTGTGTGGCCTATCGTGGCTGTGTGGCCGATCGCGGCCTTGTCTCTGTGTGGCCCATCGTGGCCGTGTGGCCGATCGCGGCCTTGTCTCTGTGTAGCCTATCGTGGCTGCGTGGCCGACTGCGGCCTCCTCTCCGTGTTGCTTGTTTTCCTTGTCGCTCTCTTCCTTTTACGTTTTAATATGTTTTTCTCTGTTTCAGGAACTGCAAGATTCTTCTCGGGTGGGTATTCATTCCCCCTCACAGTTTTGAGGGGAAGTGGGCTCCGTCCCGGCAGTCACGTCTCACCACCATTTTTGGGGGTTGGCTACGCCCCTGCCTTCAGCTTCAGGCAGGATACGCAACGTCTGCAACCCTCAGTATCGTGAGCTACGGACGGGGCCTACGCCAAAGATCATAAACTTTCTATATATTCTGCTTACCGTTCGGTAATAAATATCAGTGTTACGTCATTTTGCCTCCTGAGTCTTTCTGGTAGAAATGAAGCTCTAGCGCAAGTTCTGCTGGGAAGACTCAAATGTTACGTCACTTATCAATTCAGATCTAACCAATCATTATCTAACACTTGGAGTATAAAAGATCAGCACTTACGCTTGTCTGAGTTCGCAGATGCTGACGGAAACTTTCACCTCCATCCTCCCCACCACCACCAGGATGGTCCCTGTCCATACTCCTCGGGGGTTGGCTACGCCCCTGCCTTCAGCTTCAGGCAGGATACGCAACGTCTGCAACCCTCAGTATCGTGAGCTACAGACGGGGCCTACGCCAAAGATCATAAACTTTCTATATATTCTGCTTACCGTTCGGTAATAAATATCAGTGTTACGTCATTTTGCCTCCTGAGTCTTTCTGGTAGAATTGACTGCCAGAAGGCTCTGAAACTGTTTCATTAACACTTTTCTCATCAAACAAGACTTGCTGCTCCAGCATCCCTCTCTCTGCCAGCTGACCCAGACTCCTCAGCAGGGTCGGGACGGACTGATTCAAACCCTGGCAGTGATGCTCCAGTAGATTGGACACAAAATCAACATAGATGGAGGTGGTGGTTTCCAGTACTCTTGTTACATCTGCACCAACTCTGAACATCTCACTGATGATCCAGCAGATAACAGGAATGGAACAGGCAGTGAAGAGGATTTCATTTGCTCTCACACAGTCATACTCTTTCCTGAAGTACTTCTGGAAGTACTTCTCTACCTGACTCACAGAAAAGCCCATGATCTCAGTGAACATGATCTTAGTGAATCTCTGTCGACCTTTCAGCAGCTTGTTCACAGTGTTCTTAGTTCTGGTGGTGACCAACAGGTTGGACTCAGGGATGAGGTATCCCCTAATTAGGCCACAAAGAATGACTTCAGGTGGGGCTTTTTGAAGTGGATGAGTGTGTGCTGACATTTCATAAATGTCCTGTGTGAGTTTCAGCTCATCAAATCCATCAATGATGAAAAGCACATTCTCTGGTAAATACAGTAACATCTGTGTGATCTGATCTGATGTTAAACTGCAGTTGTAACTCAAGAGCTCAGTTAAGTTAATCTCCTCAGAAATACACATCAGCTCTTCACACCTCAGATAGAAAACTACAAATAAATGTCTAGAAGTAAACTGTTCAGATGCCCAGTCCAACATGATCTTCTGTGCTATGAAGGATTTGCCACTGCTAGAGTCGCCTTGGAGAATAACAGTCATTGAACCACATAGCTGAAAGAGCCCATCCACACTGATGTTCCTAAAGCTGCCATTTTCATTTTTCTGAATGATCAGTGGTTCAGTATACAGGGCAGACAATGACTCTTTTTCACCAGACAGGACGTTCCACTCACTCTCATACTTCTGTATGATTGACAGCTTATATCCATGTACATTCTCCTGAAATTCTAAAGTAAAACCTGTTGATTAACTGACATGCCAAAGTTAGAGCATATACAGTAACAAAACAACTTACTATTGCATTAAACCTACTGTTTTTCAAAAATATTGTGTAATTATTAAAATATCATTATTAAAAATAAACAAAAAAACTATAAACTATATAATCTTGTGTTTTAGTGATATTCTGTAAACTCTAAAGATTACTGTCAATAACGTAGATCAACAAGCTCTATATGCTATAAGGGTTCAGTGTCACTGTATAAACTGACAACTCATGATCCAAATTATACCACTACCTGAAGACATAATGAAGCATAATCTCTCCCAATACACAACAGTCACGAATGTGAACAAAGCCTTTGGGTGTTCAGTGCTCTTCAACTAGTGTTCCAATAGTACTATTTTTGTTTTACTATTTTTGGCAGAGTTCTAATTTTTAAATTGACATATGGGCATACCTGTCATCCCAAAATATCTGCGTGGAGTCCCTCTAACTGTTGATGAGTCTTGAGTTTCCATAACCAAATTCAGGGGATTCTACAGGAAAACCATTTGATCAAATGAAAAAATATAAAAGCTCATCACACTGAATAAACAGAAAATAACAAAATATTGCATCATAATTATTGCAAAAATATTATAAATTAAATATTTATATTAAGTTAATTTCCATTTATAGATTATACACTGACATTTTTGAACAGATTGAATGCATTATAATTGAATAATTTAATAATTGATGTGACTAAAAGATTTGGGAGCACCATTTAACAAAATTAACAATTAAGGATGAAGTCTACATGAAATGCATGCAAAAAAAAAAAAAAATGTGTGAATGCATGCATTAAAAAAAAAAAAAAAAAAAGGAATGGCTCCAATGAAAAAGTCCACATCTCAATCCAACTGAAATGCAGTGGGAGTGTCATATACAGGAATGTAATGTAAGAAACTCTCCAATATCACACTGTTAAAAAAAATTTTCTGTATGAAAGAATGGGCAAAAAAAGAATGCCTCCAATCAGATTTAAGAGACTTTATGAAATGTCAAAGGGAGAAATACAAGTAGGAGGATACTTTTTTCCACAGAAGACAAAAGAATTTGTGTTGATTAAAAAATTGCAGATTTTTATAGTTATTCGTTAAATTATAGTAAATTCAGTACTGTCCAAATAAAATTCCAGTATTGATATGCTCACATTTGTGATAGTTTCAAAAGACACAGATACACACAAAACACGAAGATGCCCCATGACCTCAGTGTATTAAAGCGTCAAACTCACGACAGAAAATCCCTTTTTACTTACATACAAGGGGTCCTCAGATGACCTCATTCTGACTTGCCATGCTTGAAAAGAATTAGAGTTCATGTCAGATGGACTAATGATGAATTATAAAGCAGTATGAAGACAATTAATTATGGATTTTTGCAGAAAGTTTGACATGAGCTTAAAGGGACAGGTCACCCAAAAAGGAAAAGTCTGCAATAATTTACTCTGTTATGATATGATATTTCTATCTATAATGTTATGGTATGTATATTATGGTATGATATGTATTATTATGTATATTATTATGATATATATATTATTTCTTTGTGAAACAGAAGCACATGCTTTCCTCTGGAATATTAATATCATATTGACATTTTTAATAAATGACATAAATTTATGTTTATTGTCTTACAGTTGTGTAAGGTAAATAATCCATACCCTCTTAAACTTACCCTCTGACTTTGAGCTCATGTAGTCTTTTGCTTTTGGCTTCCACACAAGTTCTGAAAGGTCAGTGGGCTCATCGTCTGAATCTGATGACAGCATGATATTTTCTGAAAAGAAGAATGTTCAAGACACACACACAGGTCAGCTGAACTGAAGTTACAGCATAACAAGCTTGATGAGGACATTTAAGAGGGCTATAGGGGGCTGTCATTGCTGTCAATATTTCAATGAACACAGCCTCTATTTAAAAAATATTCCAGCTTCATTTTTTTTTTTTTTTTTTAATCAACAATTGAATGTGGGTAGCCTCAAAAAAAATCCGGATTGGATTCAGAACAATGTTCAAAACATAGATGGAGTAGATCACTTCCATCAACACTCCCAAAGCTTGCACAGTCCTATAATACTTCCTGGGATGACATTTAATTCAGTAACGTTAGGCAGTTTTGTTTTACATGTTGTTTAATATTTGATGATCACGTTATCTAAGCAATGCGTCTACAGCTTGTTTCTGCTTCTTCGTCTGTGTACTCTTTTAGAAGATGTGTAATGTTGCCCCCTTCTGTATAATAGATTGCTGGAAAATTCTGTCAAGGAAAAGAGTTAAATGCCTCTCACTTATGTGAGATATTGGCCTGGTTTTACAGACAGAGCTTAACCTAACCCAGGATTGGTTCAATTAGGATATTCAAGTAGCTTTTTTAAATGTACACTAACATTACTGATGTGAATCTTGAAACAAAACAATGGCACTGACATATTTTAAGATTTGACAGAAGTATATGCTTTCCTCTATGGAATATTATCATATTTTTAATAAATGACATAAATTTATATGTATTGTCTTACAGTTGTGTAAAACTTTTATGGCACCCAGAATATTCTGTTGTATGAATATCTGAACATGCAATATATCAAAATAAAGAACAGAGCCTCTACCTAAAATAATAATAATAATAATAATAATAATAATAATAATAATAATAATAATAATAATAATAATAATAATAATAATAATGTGCTATCTTGTGGGTAAGTTTCATAAAAAACAACAACATTTTGAACAAAAAGCTGAGAAAATCATGTTTTTGTCAAAGACTACGTCCAGGGGGGTATTCCAGAAAGCAGGTTTTGTGAATACCTGGGTATGTTTAGGGGTGGGAGCGAGCAGATAACCTCAAATTTGGTTCCAAAAATGGAGGTATCTTTAAGGGTATGTATAGCCATAGCAACTTATTCTCTGAACCTAACCTGCTCCGGAGCAGGTTCTGTTCCAGGGTTAGTTTACTTCAGAGACATTCAGTGCATGCGTGTCGTACTGTCTTGTACAGAAGTATGAAATGTATTGGCTCCTCTTTTTTTAATAAGTGTAAGTAATAAGTATAATAACTTTTTTTAAGTATTGGCTCTGCACACACTTTACAGCACCTGGTATTCCCAGGCGGTCTCCCATCCAAGTACTAACCAATACCCGACCCTGCTTAGCTTCCGAGATCAGACGAGATTGGAATTTCTTTATTTTTTAATTAAAAAAGTTTTTGTAAAGTTTTTGTTCTTTTAACAACATTTTAGTCTGGTCTTTTTTGTCAACAATATTGCATATTGATATAGTCACAGTTATTGTTATCAGTTAATGGCCTTATCATCTGTCATCATCTCATCTTAGGGGGAAAAACTTGTTGATGAACATTTCTTGTCATAGATTTCGTTAACAAAATTAACACTAGTACAAACAGAAGGCAGAATTTCACATGAGCATCCAATCAAATGTGTAACTGAACTGATAAATAAATGTAAAGAAGTTTCAATATAATGATTATGGCAGTGAACTAGAAAATGTTATTTTGACCAAAAAATAGGAAATTACAAGCAGACTGGTTTTGGGTTTGTCCTGCTTTTTTTGACTGCTGACATTTGGCTTTTGACATTTTTTAATTGATAAACATAAATGATATTTCTCCGTTTTGATGAGCTGAAAGACAGAAAGAGGGTAGAAAAAGTAAAGGAGAAGGCACAGAAAAGAGTATCTCGTGTCTTACGGATTTTCGTTCTTATTTTCATCCATCCATGTTTTGAAGGGTCATTGGTAAATCTATAAATAAAAGTCGGTTTGGTTTCCTCTGAAACAAACAAACAAACAAACCAACAAAACAACAACAACAACAACAACAAAAAACAGGTCAGCTGAAAACAGCAGTGAAAAATGTAAATCTATAACCAGCTTAACGGCGATGATATTTGAGTTCAATCAAGTTGAGTAGGATATCAAGTGAGAATGTGAGGCCTGTAAATTTATTTAACAGGAAGTTACACAATTAACCTGCAAACTGGTGGTCATTTTTCAATGTAAAAATAACACCTTCAATGCATTTGATTTTACAGTTTCTCAGCCCATATGTGACATCATGATTATGCCTGGATTTGTTTAGCCAGAAAGATATTTTAAATCCACAACATTTTAAATTTAAGGGGTGGAAAAGAATAGTGGAAACCAGCAAAACTGCAGTTTTTTTTTCTTTTTTAAAATAAGTAAACCGATCCAAAACCTTTTCTTTTTTTTTTTGGCAACATTTAGATGAGATGTTGGGTGAGCCCATCACCAATTAACTGTTTGACAAACACATTTAACCTGCACAAACCTTTTATTACTGTAACAGTAAAATTATTACTGCAATCAGTAAAAAAAAAAAATAAAATAAATAAAAAGAGTTTAATAATGTTTATATTTTCAGAATTTGGTTGTTTTACTTTTACTAAAATCTAGCTTGTTTATGAATATTTTAGTGGTTGATTAGGGCTTGCACATGGTTGGGAACACTGATTTAGAGCATTTAGAGCATATACAATGGTTCTCTATTGCAAGGCTAATAATTTTCTTAATTAGCAAAGCATTTAAGGACTGTCCCAATCACCCAAAATTATACTGTCCCATCCACCCAAATTGTGTTTGGGTGGATGGGACAAAATAAAAACAACTGATTTTGTAGCAGTAGTGCATCATATTCATGTTTCTATCAAAAGTTTGAACAATATAGTAGCTATGACAATTTTAGGACCTTATTATTAAAACTACCAAAAGCTTATGTAATTTTCCTCAGTTCATGCATTTCACGGTCAACTTCCTGTTTGATGCATGCCCCGCCCACCTACATGATGTTAGACCAATGAGGGCATCCCATTTTAATTATGTTGTCTCACAGCTAGGTGTCACGACTCCTGGGTGATTGATGGTGCGTGTGTGTGTATGTTTATTTACTTACCTGTTGGTGGCGGTCCCTCGCGTGTGCACTGGCCCCTCCCACTCGTTTTGGTAAGTGTTCACCTGTTGTGTCTCATTAGTTGTTTCTCTTTATGTAGCACGCTGTCCTGTCCCTCGTTGCGCGCTCATTGTCTTGGTTTGTCACAGTCGTTGTCTTGTCCAGTCACTTATATTTTCTTAGTCGTGTTCTCAGGTTCAGTCGTCGGCATCTGGAGTATTGTCTTTGTCCGGAGTTCACACACCTGTGTTTGTGCGTGATATCGCTCTCGAGTGACCCTGCCCTGTTTTCCCTGTAAAGCTGGTGCGCTTTGTCTTTAGGCGAGATCCAGTTTCCCCCGGGTTCCGGTGAGCTCTCGCTTTTCTTTGTGGATTATATCTTCAGTCATCTATCGTGAGAGGATTTCTCTCCGGTCACCGACCAGAGTGGATTACATCGCTGGACGCCGCGGGTGGACTCTCTTCAGAACTGTGACTGTTGTGCTTTGCCTGACCCTCTCTCTATCTCTTCTAAATAAACATTGTGAACTTGCATTTGACTCCGAGACTTCTTCTGACAGAATGAGCGTGCTAGAGATGGAGTCAGTGAGTTCGGAGGGTTCGGATTCTGTGCAGGCCGCACATCATCAGAAGGGAGCGGCAATTGAACAGCATTCGTCAATGTTGAATGCAGCTGCCAGAGACTTTCGTCTCCTGTCGGAACAATTTACGGAGCTCAGTACCCGGATGGACCAGGTTGTTTCTCCGCTCGGTGAGCATTTCTCTCCCGCTTCCTCTGAGACTGCATCCGCAGACCGCGAGCCACGCGCGGCGACACCTCCGACTTTCGATGGCGACCCTAACACCTGTCGGGACTTTCTGCAGCAGTGTTCCCTTATTTTCGCTCTTCAGCCTCGGCGTTTCGCCGCTTCAACAACTAGGGTGGCATACGTTTTGACACTACTCACCGGAAGGGCGAGACAGTGGGGAATGGCTGCATGGGGGGCTAAAGCTCCGTGCACGATGTCGTTTGAGGCTCTCGAGGCAGAGATGCTGAGCCTGTTTGATCGATCACTTCGCGGGGACATGGCAACCGCAGAGCTGGTTAGGCTGCAGCAACGAACCTCTTCCGTCACAGACTACGCCATCGCGTTGAAGACTCTAGCCATTTCAAGCGGCTGGAATGACGCGGCACTTCGGGCTCAGTTTCTCGAGGGTCTCAATCCTGCTATACAGGACGAAGTTGCTGCACGGGACCCTCCCACTTCTCTCGAGACGGCGATCGACCTGACACCGTCAACGAGACCTCCGCCGATCGTTTCGTCATCTCGCCGTCTCTGAGACGGAAGAATCCATCACGTCATCACCACTCCAAACGGAGGAACCCATGCAACTGGGCAAGCTTCGACTTACCGCCACTGAGAAGCAGCGTCGTCTGTCTTCTGGATTATGCCTGTATTGCAGTAAGGCGGGGCACATCGCTGCTGCGTGTCCAGTAAAAGGTACTGCCCGCCGATGACTTCGGGAGTTTCGGTGGGCGTGTGGTCATTAAAATCTCCCGTAAGCTGCACTACACTACCTGTAATTTTGAACTATAAAATGACATCTTTTCATTCACAGGCGTTGCTGGACTCTGGTGCAGAGGCAAGCTTTCTAGATGCCGCTTTGGCCTCATCGTGGGATGTTCCTTTTATCCCTTTATCTTCCTCTCTCTCCGCTTGGACCTTAAAGGGTCAGCATATGGCTGTTATCACTCATTGCACACCCCCTGTGAGTTTGTTTGTCTCTGGCAATCATCGTGAGGAGATTGAATTTTATTTATTAGAAGATTCACAATCGCCAGTCATTTTAGGGCATGACTGGTTGACCAAACATAATCCTCACGTTGATTGGCAGAACGGTGTTGTGTTGTCTTGGAAGTCTTCGTGTCATGTTTCATGTCTTGGTCCTGCTCCTTCTCCTGTTGTTTGTTCTTCTCAGGTTCCGGCGGCTGATCTCTCGGGGGTTCCGGCGGAGTACTCCGATCTGTATCAGGTGTTCAGTAAGGCTCGGGCTACTTCCCTACCTCCTCACCGGTCGTATGATTGTGAAATCAAACTTCTCTCAGGTACTTCTCCGCCTAAGGGTCGTATATTTTCCCTTTCTAATCCAGAAAGAGAGGCTATGGATAAATATATCAATGAAGCTTTAAATGCCGGTCTCATTCGCCGCTCCTCGTCTCCAGCTGGTGCTGGATTTTTCTTTGTCAAAAAGAAAGACAGGTCCCTTCGTCCGTGCATTGACTATAGAGGGCTGAATGACATTACTGTTAAGAATAAGTACCCCTTGCCATTAATGTCGTCAGCGTTCGAGTTATTACAGGAAGCGCACGTGTTCACCAAGTTGGATCTGCGTAACGCTTATCACTTGGTACGCATCAAAGAGGGCGATGAGTGGAAGACAGCTTTTAATACACCTTCAGGGCACTGGGAATACTGCGTTTCACCGTTCGGCCTTTGTAACGCACCAGCTGTCTTCCAAACCATGGTCAACAAAGTGCTGGGGGACATGATTAACAAGTTTGTCTTTGTGTATCTCGATGACATTCTCATCTTCTCTCCCTCTATGCAGATACACACCCAGCATGTTCGCCAGGTTTTACAACAGCTTTTAGAGAATCAGCTCTTTGTTAAGGCGGAGAAGTGCGAGTTCCACAAGGAGTCAGTTTCGTTTCTGGGTTTCGTCATAGCCGAGGGAGAAATTCGTCCCGATCCCGCTAAAGTTAAAGCGGTCGCCGAATGGCCAGTACCCGACACTCGTAAGGAGCTTCAGCGATTTCTGGGTTTTGCCAACTTTTACCGGCGTTTCATCAGGAACTTTGGTCAGATCGCTAAACCTGTTACCGCTCTCACTTCTTCTAAAGTGTGTTTCCGTTGGAATAATGAAGCTCAGGTAGCCTTTGATGAATTAAAGTCCCGTTTCATCTCTGCGCCTGTTCTTTCTATTCCTAATCCGGGTATGCAATTCATAGTGGAAGTGGACGCATCTGATGTCGGGGTTGGCGCAGTTTTATCTCAGCGATCTTCCATTGACGGGAAAGTGCATCCGTGCGCTTTTTTCTCTCACCGGTTAAACCCAGCTGAACGAAATTATGACATAGGTAATCGGGAGCTGCTGGCGGTTAGACTCGCGTTGGGTGAGTGGCGTCACTGGTTGGAGGGAACCTCGGAGGCCTTTCTGGTCTGGACGGATCATTAGAATTTGGAATATGTCCGTTCAGCCAGAAGGTTAACATCTAGACAGGCTCGCTGGGCACTTTTCTTCGACCGTTTTAACTTCACCCTCTCGTACCGGCCAGGTTCTTAAAACACTAAACCTGACGCTCTCTCCCGTCTGTTCGAAGGTTCTGACTCTGAGCGGACCGAAACCATTCTCCCGGAGGGGAGAGTGGTCGGTGCCCTCGTATGGGGAATCTAGCAGCGGGTGAGAGAGGCCAGCCGAGAGGGGGAGGTTCCGGAGGGGTGTCCGGCGGGTGGTCTATGGGTTCCTGAGTGTTTACGTTCCGATGTCATCCGGTGGGGTAATGAATTCAGGTTTGTCGGCCATCCGGGAATTCGGAGAACGTTGGCTGCCATCCGTCAACGTTTCTGGTGGCCTTCCATGGCTGCGGACGTCAGACAGTTTGTATTAGCCTGTTCAGTCTGTGCTCGTAACAAAGCTTCCAATCAACCTCCCGCTGGTCTGCTTAAATCTTTGCCCGTGCCCTCCCGCCCCTGGTCTCAGACCAATGGGCAATGCAAACGGGCTAATCAGGATCTTGGTCGAATGCTTCGCTGTCTGTTGTCACAATATCCGAACTCTTGGTGCCAACAGCTTCCGTGGGTCGAGTATTCTCATAATTCTCTCCCCGTCGCGTCTACTAATTTGTCCCCGTTTGAATTATCTATCGGTTATCAACCTCCCCTTTTCCCATCACAGGAGCACGATGCAGTGGTTCCGTCTGCTTTAGCTTTCGTGCGCAGGTGCAGACGCACTTGGCGGAGAGCTAAATCACATTTATTACAGAACTCCAGACGAACCAAAGCTGCGGCTGACCGTCACCGGCGACCTCCACCCCATTATGTGTGTGGACAAAAGGTATGGCTTTCCACCAAGGATTTGCCTCTCCGTGAGCCTTCTCGTAAGCTGGCTCCTCGTTTCATTGGGCCATACAGTATATCTAAGGTCATCAGTCCGGTAACGGTAAAGCTTAAGTTACCTCTTACTCTTGGTCGGGTTCACCCTGTTTTTCATGTATCCAGGGTTAAACCTGTGATTTTTGCCCCTAATAATTTCGCTGTCTCTCGCTCGCTCACCCCCCCGCTCCTCGTCTAGTGGATGGTGCTCCTGCCTATACAGTTAGGAGATTACTAGATTCTCGTCGCAGGGGCAGAGGTTTTCAGTATCTAGTGGACTGGGAGGGTTACGGTCCGGAGGAGAGGTGCTGGGTTCCGGCCCGGGATATACTGGACCCTGGTCTGATCGAGGACTTCCGTCGCGACAGGGTGAGTCTTCTTCGAGCCCGTCTGGTGCCGGTCCTGGGGGGAGGGGTACTGTCACGACTCCTGGGTGATTGATGGTGCGTGTGTGTGTATGTTTATTTACTTACCTGTTGGTGGCGGTCCCTCGCGTGTGCACTGGCCCCTCCCACTCGTTTCGGTAAGTGTTCACCTGTTGTGTCTCATTAGTTGTTTCTCTTTATGTAGCACGCTGTCCTGTCCCTTGTTGCGCGCTCATTGTCTTGGTTTGTCACAGTCGTTGTCTTGTCCAGTCACTTATATTTTCTTAGTCGTGTTCTCAGGTTCAGCCATCGGCATCTGGAGTATGCCGTCCGGAGTTCACACGCCTGTGTTTGTGCGTGATATCGCTCTCGAGTGAGCTGTACATAATCTGCCATGTTTATCTCCTTGTTAGAGTAGCTAGTGGAAACACATGAATGACTCAGCTACATGATAAACAATCTAAATGTTCTTCTGCTGGCTGTATCAATGATCACAGAATGTGTTTTTCCATTCCACTGATCTACATTTCCACTGCTTTTCTATGTAAATGTCCTAGACGGATGTGTTTGACCATTGTGCTTGCATCTTTACAGTGTCTCGCGTAGGAAACGGCATTCTAAAAACACAGTGCTCAAGGTCAAAGAATGTTTACAGGGCTCTCAAGTGTCACGCATTGAGCGTGACAGTCACTCATTTCGGTCTTTTGTCACGCACTCCCGCCACACATTGTATTTCTCATGCAGAAAAACTATTTATCATATATTTAATATGCCGCAGCGCCCAAAATGTATCTGGCCGCGCCGCTCTCTCTGATGGAATCGGGCAGGAATCAAGCACGTCTCGAACCTGCCACTTATCAGCCAATCAAAAAAAAAAGAAAGAGGCTACACAATAGCCAATCAGAAAATAGCACTATTGTATCTGTGTAAGATTTAACGCAACAACCAATGAAAAAAAGCATATCCTGGAATTGTTCACCATCATCCTCGTTCACCCACAGAGGAAACCACTGGAGCTCTGAGCATCACTTTGAGCACAGAGTAAGTCATGATCTCCTGTTGTAATGTTACAACAAATTCACAACTTGTTTGACACAAACAATGACAATTTGACTGCTGTTAGATAATCAGATCAGAATCAGCTTCAGTTTTTCATGAGTGTGAACTTAGACAACAGTTTTACAAGCCTGTTCATTGACACCTGCTCAGAACAAGTAGTCTAGGCCTAGTTATATTTTGCTATCACACGATGACACGATGACTGACATTTTGTTACATTAAACATCTCTCTCTCCAAATAGTTTTAATAATTTTATTAGCACTAAATAAATTAAAGTGTATTGCATCGTCGATGTTATAGGTCACTTTTAAAATCATGTCACATTTTATATCCTGGCCATGGATCAGTGTTTCCCATACACTGACTAGACTGTGGCGGCCCGCCACATTCTAATTGGTCCCGCCACAGTCTCAAAATATGAATACGGATATGACCGATATTTAAATTACCGTCTGATAATTGCGCTCGTTTATATGGCAAAAGTGGGAGTCATAGAGCAAAATAAGTAGACTAGCACCAATTAAGTTTTCGTGCACTATATTCAAAGTCATCTGAAGCCATTCCATAGCTTTTTTTTTCTTCCAAGAATTAGGCTAGAATACTTTTTGCTGCTGAATTATAGTTTACTTATTTATTTATTGGTCAGCTTATGATTATATATTTTTATCCATTTTTTATTTTTATCTATAATGTGTGTTTAGTGCATTCTGGAACTTCAGTAAAGTTGGTTTTATATTCGCACATTCGGACATCCGTATTCAATAGCCTTGTTAATCACACTATATTGGACATTCAGTGGACATTCACAAGTAAATATGCCATTAAAACAATACTTGCCTATTTCGATTGACTGTGAAAAATGTTGTAAGTTGACAATCGTTGGTTGTCAATATCATGTTGCTGCTTAAAATTCGCAAACATTAATTTATTGCACATTTATTGGAAAGTCTGAATTTATCAGAAGTCCGAATGTGCGAATATAAAACCAACTTTACCCAAGTTCTCCTGGATTGGTTAACAAATCAAAGAGTGACCAGTTCCACAAATACAGTCACAGGCTCCCACTAATAAATTAATTCAACAAAGGTAACCTCTTTTGCTACATATTTTTAATGGTTTAAATGTGTACTCTACATGTTTGACCACTTATGAACTCTCATTTAGCCTACTATATGTTGTGTAGGCCTACATGACTAATGTGCCCAACCATCAGCAATAAATAAATTACTTTTAGAGCACAAAATTGTTTACAAGAGAACAAAAAAACTTAGTTTTGCTCTTAGAATGCACTAGATTCATGCATTTAAATTTAAAATGTACAAAATTTTCCCCCTAAAAAGTGTGTCCCCCCCTAAAGGAACCGATGTCCACTCACTACAGTCTCACAAAATCCTGTGGGAAACACTGTGGATGCATTAATCATTGCATCTGTCTTTCAATGGTGTCAGGTAAAAAGCAACTAATAAGCATCATCTCATTCACCCTGAGGCCAGGTTACAGGATGCTAGCCCAGAGAAGGTGGCAAAAGTTTTTTTTTTTTTTTTATGTATTTATTTATTTTATTTTTTTTTTTTGGGGGGGGGGGGGGGGGCTGTCTCCAAAACTTGAGAGCCCTGTGTTTAACTTTTGACATTTTGAACTTGTCTCAATGTATATTTTATCCCGGTGTCTGCTCTGGACCTTGAGGAAATTGTGCAGAGGGAAAGACAAAACAAAAACGGGGATGAATTTACTTCAACATTTCTGCTACTTTCACACAGTATTTCAGCACAAACCTGCATCATATTCAAATCACCAAATGCACTCTAGTTCAACCAGGTGTTAACTACATATATACAATAACATCATCACGGAAAGCAATAATGATAATGTCAATATACAAAAGCTGTAATAATGTATATACACAAATATGCTCAATGTGAGTTTTTATTTTATAATACTCTGTTAAACAGAAAGCACAGAGAAAAAAACAAAGGAACAATCTGTTCAGATATCAATACCTCTGATACTGGAACATTCTCTGGAAGCAAGAGGACATTAAGTTTTTTCTTTTCAAGAGATAGCGTTCGAAGGAAGAGCAAAACCTGGCCTCTAATGGGGATGCCAAGTTTACTTATTATCCAGACAATGACAAAATTGCTGAGTTCTCTGATGTCAATGATCACATGAGTTTCTGTGACTTTGAGTGGCTGTATTATTTCTACATTACCACCAGTGAAATGTGCCACAGCCAAACCGTCCTTATTTTCCTCTGCAAAATACATTTAAGGATTGTATTATTTGGTAAAATAAAGGTTGCGTTTTTCTAATTATACAGTGACCAACATTTTACATGAAGTGCTTTTTATGTAATCATTAAGATCTCTCATCTCACTCCTTGCTAAATATTTACATACATACAGTCAAACCAAAAAATTATTTAGACATTTTTGGTATTTTTTTACTAGTAGGTGCAGGACACTTTAGTTCATTTATGTAAGTGAGGATAGCAAAATAAAGTAAACTGTGACATATTATATCCAAAAATTCTTCATACAGTGGACTGCAGGTAAAATTGATAAAAAACAAAAATTATTCAGATACTTTGAACTTATTCAGACAGGTTTAAAATATACAGACATGTTTTGCTCAAGTGTTATCTGACATAATTAAAGATGGTAAAGAGGATGTTTTGTTTTATACATTTTTGCAATATTACTTAAAATTGTCTTTACTAAGTGATAAAAGACTATTTATTAGGTGCACTGAAAGGAATATTATTAATATACATAATCTGTGCACGAGGTAGGGCCTTAAAAACATCAGCCAATCGTTTACGCGATCATCGCATAAACGATTGGCCCTCTGGCTTGTCAATCACTGCCATTGTGAGAGACGTGCGTGGATTGGCCCTCTGGCTTGTCAATTACTGCTATGACGTTCCTTGTGAGAGACGCGCGGCTGCGCGCTCTAGTAACATTCCACACTCTACAGGCGCCGCATGCAATATTTTTGTCGGGAGACAGGAGTAACAACTGCAGATTATGAGTTACCTGCGGTGAGTCCGACATAATGAATCCACTAAGTGTGTGCGCGGCTTAACGAGTGTAAGGCCGATTATGAATGTAAATTGATACTTATGACTGATCGCGCTCAAACGCGTCCAGTCAGAGCCAGTTGCGTTTAGTCTGTGATTACAATCGGTGTTCAAATTCCATGTGAAAGTATATAAATCTGCTTCAGGAGCAGGAAACTATCGCTGTATGTTGAGCATAGTCAGAATGTTTTAGCTAGTCGTAAAATGTGTGCCCGGCTTAATAACACAGCGAATGCCGGTGGTAAACAAACACTCGTGCACGAGTTTTGGGAGGCGTTCACTTGAAATGAGCTGTGAAGGAGGGGGATTGTTCTTCCGCATGCACTCATTTCAAAAACTCAGTCGACGAAAACATCCCCTGTACCACCTTTAAGATACATTTTCTGACAGTTTAACTCTGAGATCTTGTCATATTTTATTACCATTTTTTAAACTATAGTGAATAAACTGAATTAATGAATGAAATGTATAAGGTGTCTGAATACATTTTGGTTTGACTGTATCCTCAATAAATGCCGTTTCAAGTAACTGATGTGTAAATTGTCAGTCACTGTTCCATAAATTCTATACAGTTGTTCAAGACAACTACTGTGAAACATATTAATATTTAGGATGTTGATATAAACATACCAGAGAATATTTCACAGTGTGGAAAGTGCAGTTGTGAGACTGAACCTGCTGAACAGTCAATGTTGTACAAGGGTCCTGCAGGCTGTATCTGACCCAAACCATCTAACAGACGAGGATCCCATGAGACAATGTTATACAGCACTTCTCCTTCACCCTCCATCACAAACACAAGGTTGGTCACACTGCACTGAAACTGACCAGCATGTGGACACACAAACCTGGAGGACAAAATATTAATTTACACTTTATTAAATCATAACAGTAGAGTATTGTATCTAATGACAGTAGACAGTAGAGTGTTGTATCTAATGTTTATATTCTAACAATATCCAAAAATAAAACAAAGTGTTTAATACCTGTATGTATTCTGTTCATGTTTGTCTTTCCCCGAGCAGTTTCATCGCCTTAGTATACCTGACAACATAGAAGAACTCGATGCTGCAACAGAAACTATTGGCTCTCTCTTTTCCAGCACATTAGATGCGGTCGCTCCTTTACGTCTAAAGAAGATTAAGGAAACTAATCCAACGCCGTGGTATGATGAGCACACTCGGGCTCTAAAACGAGCTGTTAGAAAAGCTGAACGTAGTTGGAAGAAAACAAAACTAGAAGTTTTTCGCCTTTCGTGGAAAGAAAAAATGATTGAGTACAGAACAGCCATAAGAAATGCTAGATCTACTTATTTTTCAAATCTCTTAATAGAAAACAAACATAATCCTAGGTATTTATTTGACACAGTGGCTAAATTAACTAGAAACAGAGATTCAACTGCTGACGTTTCCATAGAGCACAGCAGTAATGACTTTATGAACTTCTTTACTTGCAAGATTGATAATATTAGAGAGAAAATTATAAACATGCAACCGTCTACAGTTTCTCTTCAGACAGTGCACTGTAGTGTCCCTGAGGTAAAACTAGAATCATTCGCCGCTATAGGAGAGGAAGAATTATCTAAACTTATCAAATCATCAAAATCAACGACATGTATGTTAGACCCAATGCCGACTAAACTACTGAAAGAAATGCTTCCAGAGGTCGTAGGTCCACTTCTTGATATAATTAATTCATCTTTAACACTAGGACACGTGCCAAAAACCTTTAAGCAGGCTATTATCAAACCTCTTATTAAAAAACCTCAACTAGATCCGAGAGATATAGTAAATTACAGGCCAATCTCGAATCTACCTTTTCTGTCAAAGATACTAGAAAAGGCAGTTTCAACACAACTGTGTTCCTTTTTAGAAAGAAATGGAATCTGTGAGGATTTCCAGTCAGGATTTAGACCATACCATAGTACTGAGACTGCTCTCGTTAGAGTTACAAACGATCTACTCCTATCATCCGATCGTGGCTGTATTTCTCTATTAGTGTTATTAGATCTCAGTGCTGCTTTTGACACTATCGATCATAACATTCTTTTAAAAAGACTTGAAAACTATATTGGCATTAGTGGAATTGCTTTGGCATGGTTCAAATCGTACTTATCTGACCGTTATCAGTCTGTGGTAGTTAATGAAGAGATGTCGTATCGATCACAGGTTAAATATGGGGTACCACAAGGCTCAGTATTAGGACCGTTGCTTTTCACTCTGTACATGCTGCCCTTAGGAGAGATAATTAGGAAGCATGGTGTTAGTTTTCACTGCTACGCTGACGATACTCAGCTCTATATTTCCTCGCGCCCTGACGAAACCTACAAATTCACAAAACTAACAGAATGCATAGCTGACATTAAAAACTGGATGACAAGAAATTTCTTATTATTAAATTCAGAAAAAACTGATTTCCTAATCTTTGGACCAAAAACTTCCTCACGAAAAAACCTTGAATACTCTCTAACACTTGACGGGTGCTCCATTAAACCTTCGTCCTCAGTTAGGAACCTGGGTGTGCTCTTTGATACCAATCTTTCATTTGAAAGTCATGTTTCTAGTATCTGTAAAACCGCCTTCTTCCATCTAAAAAATATATCTAAATTACGACATATGCTCTCAATGACAAATGCGGAACAGTTGGTTCATGCATTCATGACCTCAAGACTAGATTATTGTAACGCTCTACTGGGTGGTTGTTCTGCTCGGCTTTTAAACAAACTACAGTTGGTTCAAAATGCGGCAGCTAGAGTTCTTACTAGAACCAGAAAGTATGACCATATTAGCCCAGTTCTGTCAACATTACATTGGCTCCCTATTAAACATCGTATAGATTTTAAAATCTTGCTACTTACTTATAAAGCTCTAAATGGTTTAGCTCCCCAGTACCTAAGTGAGCTCTTAATGCATTATAGTCCTTCACGTTTATTGCGATCTCAGAATTTAGGCCAGTTGATAATACCCAGAATATCAAAATCAACTGAAGGCGGCAGATCATTTTCCTATTTAGCACCTAAACTCTGGAACAATCTTCCTAGCATTGTTCGGGAAGCAGACACACTCTGTCAGTTTAAATCTAGACTAAAAACACATCTCTTTGCTCTTGCATACACATAACACATCATCAATACATTAACATTTTTCAAATCCGTTAAAGGATTGTTACGCTGCAATAATTAGGTCGGCCGGAACCGAGAACATTTCCTATAACACTAGATATACCTGTACATCAGAACAAGAATGGCATCTACGCTAATATCTGTCTCTCTGCTTATCCTGAGGTTTGCCGGGTGCTGGATCCAGGCCGTATCCAGGTCAGATGGAGAACCTGCGTCTGGACCTGACTACAACGTAGCCCAGGATCCCCGTATCCGCTTGCATATATTTATATATAATCGATTTTTAATCTCTATAATAAAAATGTACAATTCAGATTTTGATCTCCATATACATTTACATATATATATCTTCCAAGGGGTTTTTTCCCTCCTAGGACTTTTTTCCCAGTGCTAGCACGCTGGGTTTTTCTCCTAGGGGGTTTTTTCCACCCCTGGAAGTCAGCCGACATTGGCTTAATGTAGCACCATCTTGTATATGTTACATATTACCACGCTTGTTTGTACAGTTTTAACCACTTCCCTTTTTTTCTGTGCTTCTAATATGTAAAGCTGCTTTGAAACAATTACCAATTGTAAAAGCGCTATATAAATAAATTTGACTTGACTTGACTTCATTTCCTGTCTGAAGTAGTTCAGGTGTGAACACTTCTGCATCTCCTGAGGACTGAAGTAAAGTATAGAAAAAAAGGAATAGTTTATCTTCCAAATTATTATTATTTAAAAGATTAAATGTTACATTTCTGTAAACATTCTGAATATTGGGATTTATTACATAATTAATTAGACATTGAAACCTTAATAAGGGTTATTTGATTATAAAATATTGTCAAGAAAACCTTGACATATTGTGGGTCCACAGTCATTAAATGCATTTGAATACTGTATCACTGTTATTAGTAGAATGTTTTATAGCTTCCAAACAATCTCCAGATTCACAGTAATTGATCGCACAGAAATATAATTGTTATAATGAATTGTAATTCACGACATAGAAGTAGACTTGCATTCCCTGAAGTAAAATACCACTGTTTGCAAGGCAATGTTAAATGTTTTGGTAAAATGTTATGTGGAAAAAAGATGAAAATAATGTACTGTTAAGAAAGATAAAGACACCACTGCTACTCACTGACTGTGCTGAAGATGATGCTCCTCTGTGTGTACTGGCACCTAAAGTTTTCAAACAAACAGAAAACTGACTTTGGTAAAGTAAAGAATAAATAAAAAATAAAAAAGAATAAATAAAAGTAAATAAAACAGAGGTTTATCTAGGATGCCTAAACTTTATTTTTTCTCCATGACATGATTGTGATGTCAGTTTTCTAGATAATTTGATTAGTTTTCAGCAGAATTGGTTACAATGAGTTACATAAGGAACAAAGGCATAGATTCAGCTTAAGGGTTCTGGGATTATAACACTAAACATTTTGCTTACTTCTGCTCTCAGTCTTTTCTCTCTTCCTCTTCAGCTCAACCTCTTCAGTTGAATCTGTCCCTGTCTGGTTCAATCAATACTGATCCCCCCCCCCCCCCCCCAGCTAATGAGAGTAACATTCAACACTGATTATAAACAGACTGCAAAATTATTAAATATCCTTGGCTGTTGATTACTGTTTGTATACAGAAAAATAATCTCTACAATAAACTGAAAGAAATTACAAACGAAATATCTAATAAATAACCCTTAGTGTGCAAGTTAACATGCACGTTCTTAATCTGATTATGCTTAATATGCCGACAACGTATGTGGTACTGTGCGTTTAAGCGCATCCAGACAGAGCAAGCTTTTCGCGGTATTTGGTCTTTAAATGATCCTCTCTTTGTGTCTTAATTGATAATTTATACCAAAAACATGCAAATTAGGTTGCAGAGACATAGGAAACTTTCCCCCGTTCAAAATTCACACTCTGGATTAGTCAGTTTACCAAAGATATTTGTGGACTGGTTTGACCTTTAAGGACAAATGACACAGTCTTTCATCGTTGCTCATCTTTGCTTATCCTTGCTCCTTCTTCTGATGAGACAAACATTTTATGGCAAAATACGCTTTCAAGTTACCTCCGTTCAAACTCCCCGAGGACGGCACAGAAGAAACCAACTAACTCCAGCTTACAAACCCACTGAATCTCTGTATGCATCCATCTTTAACTCAGCACCAAAAATCCATGCGTGTATCTTTCTTATCGATCTTTAGATGCGGTTATGCTTATATGCCCCTATTAAGGTGATACTGTCACGGAGTCAGTTCCCACCACCAACACACAACACACATCGTCACCGGATCTCCACGCTCCGCCCACTCGTTCCCTTGTTCACCCGAATACCGATCAGCACCACCTGTACCTCATCACACCAGCACTGTATGAACACTCACTTCCCGCACTTCAGTGTCTGGTCTCATTTGTACTTACCTGGACTCCTTACCTCCTCCGATGTCTCCGTCCCTCCACTCCTTTGTCAAGTCTTGTCTTCCCTCATCGAACTATCTGCAAAAGACAAAGGACTCTATTTCTGTTCAGCTAAGTGACTATAATCATCGTGCTCATATCTGCAAACTACTTACCAGTTTTGTTCCTGTGTTCGTGCCTCTGTCTCAAAATAAACAACCTGTTTTACATTTACCCTCTTGTGCTTGTCTGTGTCTGACAGAAGACCAGACCCCATGCAGAGCACCACAAACACAAGCAAGGATCGTGCCCCGGATCCGTTTGCCTCTCTGGTGAACGCGGTACGATCCTCCTTCACTGAACCATCCACGAGCACATTACCTGCAGTCACTCCTGACCTCGTGCACGCCGTTCACCAAGCACTCCTTCACCCAGCACCCGCTGCAACCACTTCTTCAGCTGCCTCTGCCAGTCCCATGGCCCGACCAGTGACATTCACAGGCACAGCGGAGGACTGCAGCAGGTTTCTACTCCAATGCTCGCTATATCTAGAAGCACAGTCTCACCTCTTCACCACAGAACGTGCCCGGGTGGTGTTTATCAGGACGAGCTTTACAATAGGCGCAACCCCTCTGGGAATCTAATGCTCTGGTAACAGCCACTATTAACAACTTCTTCCGCCATTTCAGAGAGATTTTTGGACAAAGCACAGCTGACCTGTCTGTACATGACCAACTGTTCAATCTACGACAAGGCGAAGAGACCATGAGTATGTATGCACTCCGTTTCCACACTTTGGCGGCTGCCAGTGGATGGAATGAGACGGCACTCATTACAGCTTTCCGTCAAGGACTCACTCCTAAAGTGAAACAGTTAATAGTCGTGTACGATGATTCAATGGGTCTAGAAAACCTAATTGAAAAGACAATACGAGTGGCTCAATGCTTCTCAGCATGTGCTGTGCTTTCACCCTCTGCCAGTTCTATGCCTGCCTCACCATCTGTCGCTTCTCCAGCACCAGAACAAATGCAGGTAGATCCTTCTGCCTCACCCGAGCGGAGCGTCAGAGAAGAATTCAACAACGTCTGTGTCTCTACTGTGGGGGAGAAGGACATGTCATCGCCGTGTGTCCCATCCGACCATCCCGCCCAGCGGTGAGTACTATTCAAGTTCAAGCTCGTATTGCACCTCTTACAAGAACTAAAGTCCAACTGTTAAACTCTCACGTCTGTTTCAGAGCAAGCCCTCCTAGACTCTGGATCAGCGGGAAACTTCATCAGCACCCAATTTCTTCAGAAACTCAATGTATGCCGAAAACGATGTCAACAAGATCTATGGATTCAGACGATTCAAGGAAAATTCACACACTTCTCTCCCACACTGACGCTCCGCATTGGCTGCCTGCAATAAGAGAAGAACACATTCATGGTGCTGGAGGGATCCACGGCTGACATTATCTCAGAGAGGCGAAACGACTCAATCATTGCCAAGCCCGCTGGGCTTTATTCTTTACAAGGTTCAACTTCAGTTACCTATCGTCCAGGAAGCAAGAATGGTAAAGCTGATGCTCTCTCCCGTCTGTCCCAGCCTGAACCTGAGAATAAGGACCCTGAACTCATCCTCCCTCCAGCCATGATCGTAAGCCCCATCCAATGGACCATCAACCAGCAAATCTCCGAGGCTAACTCCGCCGAACCTGCTCCGCAGAGAGGTCCTGAGGTCTCTCTACGTTCCCCCGACAGATCATCAGCCCCTCATGGACTTAGCTCACTCCTCTCCAGGCTCTGGACACCCAGGTAGTTCACGTAACCTCTCGCTTCTGCAACAACAGTACTGGTGTCCATTAATGCCCCAGGATGCCTCCCGACACATCAAGGGATGCTCAGTCTGTGCCATTGCCCATACTCCTAGGAAACTCCCTGAGGGTAAACTCCTTCCGCTACCCATACCACAGAGACCCTGGACTCACACTAGAGTGGATTTCATGACAGACCTCCCACCTTCTAACAATTTCACCTATGTCTTCATGATTGTGGATCGATTCTCCAAGTCATGCAAACTGATTCCCCTCAAAGGTTTACCCACAGCATTGGAAGCCACGGAGGCTCTGTTCAATAATGTGTTTGGGCATTTTGGAATCCCTAAAGATGTTGTCTCAGATCCTGGTCCTATCTTGTGTATAGCAGGCATTCTTCAAGCTCCTAGGAGTGTCCGTCAGCCTGTCTTCTGGATACCACCCTCAGACCAACAGCCAGACTGAGCGGAAGATCCAGGAGATACCTGCAGGTATATTGCCACCGGAACCAGGACAGCTGGAGCCAGTTCCTGCCCTGGGCAGAGTATGCCCAGAATTCCCTCCAGCAAACCACCACAGGGCTCACCCCGTTTCAGTGTGTCCTGGGTTTCCAACCTCCTCTCTTCCCCTGGTCGGGTGAGCCCTCTGAGGTTCCAGCTGTCAACCACTGGTTCCAGCAGAGCGAGAGAGTGTGGGACTCAGCTCATGTACATCTCCAACAGGCAGTTTGGAGACGCAAATGGCATGTGGATGCCAGAAGAGGCCCTACTGCACAGTACCAACCGGGCCAGAAGGTATGCCTCTCTACACGGGACATACGTCTCCGACTGCCCTGTGCCAAGCGGAGTCCCCGGTACATAGGTCCCTTCACCATCCAGAGGCAGCTCAACGAAGTCACCTGCCAGCTCAATTTACCACCACAGTATCGTATATCACCTTCATTCCATGTCTCCTTACTCATACCCCACACTGAACCCTTGTCTCCTCCCTCCACAGATCCCGGTGACGATGCGGTACCTCCTCCTCCCGACAACGCTGAGGAAGAGAACATCTACCAGGTGTGGGTGATTCTCGACTCCAGAGACTCTCTTGTGCCTGTCTGTGTCTGACAGATTCTTTGCTGGCTCTCAGGGTTAACTGTTGGTAAGTTTTGCCATTCTTTGATCTTCTCTCTTTCTTTCTTTCTATATCCTGTAATTACGTATTCTTTGCTTAGATTTAGTATTAAAATACATTCTATTCATGATTGTCTCTGTTGCTGCTCATAAATCAGTTCACTTTAATGTTTTGATTTTTGCTACATGCATTTGTATGTATTCTGCAAGATGATCTAGACCTTATATATTCATTATTAATTATAATCTGTTGTTCTTAATTATCTATACAGGTGCTAGTCATATAATTAGAATATCGTGAAAAAGTTCATTTTCAAATCCATTTTTTGATTGATCTTAGGAAATATTCTAATATTTTGAGATACTGGATTTTGGACTTTCATGAGCTGTATGCTCTATTCATCAAAATTAAAAAAAAAAAAAAAAAAAAAAAACTTTTGAAATGTTTACTTTACATGTAGGGAATCTAGAATATATGATCAATTATGTGATTAACTTTGAGCTAATTTCGCAATATATCGTTGAACGTGACTGACTGAAAGGGAACCGTTGTTAAGAATCTTGTGTTTTAGAAGGAAAAATGACTTTCTCTGTAGAGCTGTGCAGCTGTGACCGGACACAAAAATATTTTTATACGATATACATAAGGCGATAAAGCGCTGTGACGTCTCACGGTCCTAGTGAATAAAAGTTTACCGTGAAAGTTTGTCATCAGTCCGTGCAGATTTTTGAATGGGATTGATAGGGATGGCAGATGACACACCAGCGGCGACGTCACTGTAGGAACATATACCTGACAGCGACGTGGCGATGGCCTTACGTGGCCTTACAAGACGCCTAATATATACGTCGTCTCCATGTATGTCACCTTACAAGACGCCTGATACATAGCCTACGTTGTCCCCATGTATGTCGCCTTTAAAACCATTAAAACATTTGCATTAGATGTATTTGTAAAAGGCTATTGCTTTTACTGTAATTAGTTGTTATTTTCCAACAAGTGACAATATGTGTAATAATTATGTTATTACACACTATTGTCACTTGTATATATACCTATATATATTGTGTTATGTTAGTGTTTAAGTGAAGTTAAATTAAACATGTTTTGAACATTAAAGGCATGCTGTTTTACTTGGACACTGTAGCCCAAGAGCCCATGCACATTTTTTCTTTCTTCCTTGTTTTCTCATGATCTCACTTTAACTTCCTTTAGGCCTAAGTCATTCAACATTTTCTTCTACAATAAATGACGTGGAAAACATGTTATTCTGAGCAAACATGTTTTTTTTTTATTTAGGCAAATAAGAGGTAACAAAAAGTATTTACAGTACAAAAGGGTGATGGTAGAAATGATATAATCTCTTTACAACAAATTAAGCAATTATAATAGATATATGAATTTCTGATGCTCAGGAGGAGAACAGCAAATTCTAAACCAGGGTTTGTCAGCTCTGGTCCTCAAGGCCCACTTTCCTGCAGAGTTTAGCTCCAACCTTAATCAGCCGAGAACCCCTTATTTTAGAATTTGCTGTTCTCCTCCTGAGCAGCAGAAATTCATACATCTATTATAATTGTATTTTTGGTATTATAGCCCCTGCTCTAAACCATCAGCCATATCAACTGAAAGATGAAGACTCTGATATTAATGTTGCCCACTAAATGCATTGATTGATCTAATTCATTTGTGTAACTAATTGTGTACTGACAGTATGGCTTTATATAATTAATTTACTTATTAATTTGTGAAATACTAATCGCTAATATTTGATGGTGGAAAAATATTTACATCATTTGTGGTTCAGCTGCAGATCGAGAATCAGGCTAGAGCAGACTGTGGGTGAAATATCCAAGGCTTCATTAAACAATCCTTAAACAATATAAAATAATGTTTAATGATTATAATATTTTATTTACATAATTTCTGCATTTTAAATGACTGTTTGTAGCTGCTAAGGCAGCTATATGAGATGTTATCTTACCTGTGAATCACTTATTATTTTTGTAATTTTTTTTTTAAGTTTTTTATTTATTTATTAATTTATTTTTATTTATTTTTGCATTGAGGAGGATGAGCAAGAGCAGTAAAGGGTGGAGGAAGAGGTGAAGGAAGAGGAGGAAGATGAGGATGAGGGGCAAGGAGACAAGGAGTCTCAGATGAAATTCATGCCAGTAGTTGACCATGTCTTAGTCCATGGTATGACTATGAGGGAGGCTGGGAAATGAGTTCAGCCAAACTTAAGTTGCTTCAGCTTCGCCTCGATCATAAGAACCTTCAGGGAGGAAAATTGGCTGGTGTTCCTCAGTGTACTCTACTGTAACTTTTGAGTTCTGTACTGTTTCAACACATGCATCAAATTGCCTTACATACAGATAGAGTTTCTGTCTGCTTCCATTTTGTAAAATGGATGTGTTACAGTAATCAGTACTTCTATTTTTGTTGGACAAAGAGACGATGGAATGGAAGAAGCCTGACTAGACATTTCAGTTGATGTGTGCCAGGGTTGGATCAGGCATGCAAGAGGATTTTACCCCTGCTACCTGGATAGGGCCAGTATAGCCTGTGATGTTGATGAGATTCTCTGGCCTGTCCCAGACCAAAGATGTGATGCTGGGGCAGAATATTTTTGTTGTTGTTTGGTGTATTGTACTGCACAGTACATTAAGAAATAAAAAATATGCAAATGTATACACGTGTTCATCATGTGAAAAGTTCTTTGAGGGGGAGAACCACAAGCAACACAACTTATTACTGTTTTTTTGGTTTTTGTAGTATTGTTTTGAATTTATCTCACCAGTGTGTAAGACTATTTTTTAAGACTGTTTTTGAGGGCAAAGTTTGGTTTTTCAGCAAGAGTAAATGGTTTTTAGTGTAGAGCTTCATTTTGATCTGAAAATAGGATGTTTGGGGAATTGGGTGAGAAGTTATGGATTTGTGTTTACTGTTTTGAGAATATGAGGCATAGTTTCAAGAAATGTGTTTAAGCAATCCAGAAAAACTAAACAAATCCAGGCTTACACAGAGTAAAACATAAGCATATAACTGTACATCAACAAAGACATAATACAGAGTCCAAACAGAAAATATAGGCATTAAAATCTAAATCTAAAATGTACAGTGGGTACGGAAAGTATTCAGACCCCCTTAAATTTTTCACTCTTTGTTATATTGCAGCCATTTGCTAAAATCATTTAAGTTCATTTTTTTTCTCATTAATGTACACACAGCACCCCATATTGATAGAAAAAACACAGAATTGTTGACATTTTTGCAGATTTATTAAAAAAGAAAAACTGAAATATCACATGGTCCTTAGTATTCAGACCCTTTGCTCTGACACTCATATATTTAACTCAGGTGCTGTCCATTTCTTCTGATCATCCTTGAGATGGTTCTACACCTTCATTTGAGTCCAGCTGTGTTTGATTATACTCATTGGACTTGATTAGGAAAGCCACACACCTGTCTATATAAGACCTTACAGATCACAGTGCATGTCAGAGCAAATGAGAATCATGAGGTCAAAGGAACTGTCTGAAGAGCTCAGAGACAGAATTGTGGCAAGGCACAGATCTGGCCAAGGTTACAAAAAAATTTCTGCTGCACTTAAGGTTCCTAAGAGCACAGTGGCCTCCATAATCCTTAAATGGAAGACGTTTGGGATGACCAGAACCCTTCCTACAGCTGGCCGTCCGGCCAAACTGAGCTATCGGGGGAGAAGAGCCTTGGTGAGAGAGGTAAAGAAGAACCCAAAGATCACTGTGGCTGAGCTCCAGAGATGCAGTCGGGAGATGGGAGAAAGTTGTAGAAAGTCAAACATCACTGCAGCCCTCCACCAGTCGGGGCTTTATGGCAGAGTGGCCCGACGGAAGCCTCTCCTCAGTGCAAGACACATGAAAGCCCGCCTGAAGGACTCCAAGATAGTGAGAAATAAGATTCTCTGCACAGCAAATTCTGGTCTTTGGAATAAACTCCCTGGTAGTTAAAATCAACTCAATCTGAGTGTACATGCGTGACCATCAAATAGACTCCAGCAGTGTTAAAATAACTCTGCTCTTGGAGTTGAATTTTTAACACTTTTTTAGAGTTAAAATTTAACACTTTCTGGAGTAAAAATACTAATCCTACAGTGAGTAACTGTAACTCTGAAATTGAGTTAAATATGAACTCCTTTACCAGTGTTAAAATAAACACTTAAAAACATTAAATTGTACACTTCTTAGAGTTAAAAAAATGTTTTATGTGAAAATGACTACACAGAATGCCATACTCTTTAATAACTGCTTTTATTTAAGCAAATCCATACATTAGCTTTAGAAATTCAATGCATGGACACACTTTGAAATTAACTGCAGTCATAAAATACTGTAAAATCTAACAGCAAAATGTTTACATTTAATAGGCATTTAACAGAGTGCCAAATAAAACTGCTTAGTAAAATTGTATAAAACATTGTCAACACATCACTGCATTATATAAAATCAAGCCGCCAGGATTATTAAAAAAAAAAAAAAAAAAGTAGTGCAGGATTGTGTAACCTGAGGTAGACACTTATACATCAGATGAAGTAACAAGGAACAACTTCACAGTAAACTCATTTAAATAAGAAATCAGATAATACAACTCTCTGATACAACATAAAATTGTGAATCACACCCATATGACATTTGGGCATCAAAAGATTTGAAATGTCTTAATCTTTCTCTTTCTATAACCAGTACCTTCCTTGGTAGGTTTTCACTCACTTGAAAAGCATGGAAGTGATCATGGAAAAATGTTTCATGCTCAATCAAAACAAAAAACACTTTACCATTGTGTAAAACGATTGAGGTTATTTTGCTGAAAACTGGCATGTTTTCATCAGTACCCGTGCAAACAAAGAGTCCAACACGATACTCAACACCACAACATCTTACTTTGTGAGATTGACAGTGGCTTGTGAATCAACATGGAGTGATTCATTTATATTTTCTGAAAATTCAAGTGTCTCAAGTGAACACATTTTGACTGGACCAGACTCAACTGTCTTTAAAGACAAGCATTCCCAATGATATGCTACTGCAAACTGGTGTTTATTTGCAAGCGAAACTGTCAAATTTTTGAAGTTCTTCACAGAATCTTTAAAAAACTTGTGTTTCGCCTCGAATCTCATGGTCCAGATATGAATGAGTGGTCCGATCTTTCTAATGCACCTTGGGTAATGGACCATAAAATGGTGTTTTGGAAGCAAGTTTTTTAATGGGTACAGTTCTTTAAAGAGTTTATGATGTTCAATAATGAGGTGCTTTAAATAGACTGTCATCCCCTCAGTGATTGAGTAAGAGAACACAATATTTATGATGTTCAACAATAAGAGCAACAAGCGCCAGTGCACATCATCATCTGGTACCAGGTCACCAAATATCAAAGGTATGTTTGTGACTAAACACAGTGTTTGTGATGCATTTAAGCCTATTCCATGTCCTCCGCAGTCAAGATTAATATTTGTGGGCTTGTTTTTAGTTTCCATATAGCCATAATTAAAAGCATACGTCCTGTTCAACAAGCTTTCTTTAGAGATGAAATGTTCAATTAGATATTCAAAAAGTAGTTTTATCTCATATTGACCGACCCCTTCCAAAATATCATGCATGATATCGACAGCATAGTTTTCCCCAGTATTGAAATACTGCAAAGTATTGAGCATGCTTTTCCTCTTGATGCCAAAAGAAGAGGTTAATGTTGGATCATCTACCAAACTGGCATAATGCTGATCATTTAGTACTGGTGATCTTAAAGTCAAACTTGGGTCATCCTCTGAGAAAATTGACTGAGCTGAAGATTTATCAATTAAGCAAAATCGACAGAAATAATTTGCACTAAATGATTCCAAGAACCCAAGAATGCTATGCATACCTAAGTTATCACCAGTAATGAGAGCAAGTGTGCCACATACAGGTTGTTCAGCAAATGGAACAGCAATCCCAACAGTTTCTAATATTTTCAAGTCCCTTATAAAGGGTTTCAGTATTTCATCAATCCCATATTTCTTAACATCTTGGGCATGAAACAAAGATACCAAATGGATGTTCATGAGGGCAGAATTCACCTTTGGAGCAAGATTTCTAAGAATGAAGTACAGGCAACCAATTTTATGAATTCCTTTTTTGGAACCAAGAGGATTTGCACATTCAAACTCGTCATAGTATAATTGAATTTGGATAGCAAACTTATTAGTCGAAAATAAAGGATGATTTTTAAAGTAGCTACCATCGCAGAAGTCTTCATAGATGTCAGACTGAGTACATGTTTGCATCATCTCACAAATGTTTTCATTTCTGAAAATGAACTGGAATGTTTTCAAAATTGGAATATATATGAATTTATCATTAACAGGAACTTGTTCATAAGTTCCAGTTTTGTTATTTCTTCTGGTGTCATACCTAACACCAAGGCGCAGTTCAACAGGGTCTACTACTCCCCATTTGTCTCTGAAATACTTTTTCCATTTGGTATCAGAGTTCAATTGGCTGAAAGGGTTGTCCAAACTTTTAAATAACTCTTCTATGGCTGGTCTTGATGGATTGTTACCTGGTAGTAAGTTTAAGACATGGTCCTTAATATTAGACTGCAAACTTCCACAAATTCCTCCAAATTTTCAATTGTCGAAAGAACTACAGTATTTGGTACACCACTTGCCATAAGTTTTGCTATAATGGACGCACACATATCTTTCTTGTGAGTAGATACTGAAGGGACTGCTTCAAAATTTGGGCACTGGGATGAAGTAGAAGGTATTTCTTCATTTAAGGTATGAGAATTTTGTTCTTCACTTTCATAACTGGAAGGGGTCTCATGAGGATCACATTTGTCACTAATTGAAGAATGTATCTTAATGAGATGTCTCCTAAATCCAGAATAACTAGAGAACTGCAAGCAACAATCTGCTTGACCACATTTCAGTCTTAGATTTTTCCCAGGATACATTCCATGAATTAGTTTGAGGTGCCTGAACAAAAGCAAAGCTGAACAAAAGGATGAAGTGCAGAGGAAACAACTTAACATTTTGGTTACATAAGACAATTAGTGCTTGTTCAACAGCCTTGCTCTTAGCTCTTTGACTCTTGGAGTTTCCTCAGTTGTACTTATATCGATATTGTACACAGTTGTCTGCAAAAATGTGTACAGACTGGACAGAGCATCATCATACTTCACACTGAAAACAAAATGGGACTTGAACAGCTCGTCAAAGGCACCCAAGGATGTACATGATTGACAAGGCAGAACTTTTCTGTCCAAGACAATGTAAAAGGTGGAAACCTGTGCTTTTGAAGTCCCTGAGGCGAGAAGATATGGCTGAGGGTTTCCTTCACTTGTCAGGAGATGATCATCAAGGCTTTGGCATGACTGAAACATAACATAAATGTCCCCTTTATAAATAATTTGTTAAAAATTAGGCATCAAGTACAATATTTGGAATAGGATAGTCTTAACAAACCTTATGAAATTTGACCAGATGATCTGTTGCCTCTCCAACACTGATCTTCTTGGGCCGCTTTCTTCCAGCTGGTTGTGGAGTAAGAAGATGAAGCAGGACAAATAGAGAAGCCATGTCACTGTCCCAGTCTGGAGATAGAAAATAACAGTAGTTATTTCAAACCAGTCTGTTTATGGCATCATTAAGTTAACAGTGCGGATTGTGTATCATAATACTGTATTTTACAAGTAAAAACTATTAGTGGGGTGGTTATTAGTTGTGTGATGGAGAGTAAACTAAATTTCTAAATTTCATACTGTACATATCCAAAGCCAAGGTGGACTTTTCCACGTATCACTTTTTTTTTTTTTTTTCAAGTAGTTATGAACACCATTCACAAAGCATGAATTTACTGATGAGCTTTTGTAATAGACTAAATTTTATGAAATAACCGTGTTGTGTTTTTAGCAGACTTTTGGAGATAAATGTTTTTGGGAAATAATCAATAAAAACTTTAACCAGAAGATTAATTGATTCAAGTAAAAACATTACTATTTTAACGATGACTGTACCTGGTTCATCAGTAGGATCAGCTCCTTCTTTCAGTACAGCTTTCAGATGCTGTTTCAGGAGAGCAGTCTCTTTAAGGGTCCTGGCCTCCTGGATGACTTTTTCTTTGAAACTGGTGTTCCATTTTTCCAGAAACCTTGAAGCAACTTCTGCTCCAAACATTAGTGAGAAGTCTTGCAAAATCTAATTAAAAAACAAAAGCCAACCATTTAAACATATAATGTAACATAATATTTTTAATAAAATTTCATATTCTTATTTAATATTTACCAGTCCTTTGACGTCCAAGAAACGAGGAAACATTTGTAGTACATCAGCTGAGCGCTGTGGGTTGTGAAGAATCTGCTGACGGTATTGGAAAGTTTCTCTCATCTTCTGGAACACTAAGTCACGGTCAGTTGTGTGATTGAGGAGAGACACAGCTTCCAGACATTCATCTCCCATTCGCTGGTCATCTGTTCCAATCGTTCTTGATGATGTGGGACCTCCTTTTAGCTCCACTCTGCTCTGTGATGTTGAGGTGGTTCTGAATTTACGTTGCACGGTCTTTATACGCCACTCAAGAAAGCCTTTGTTGCTCTGAATGTCATAGAAATGTTCCTGGGAGGAAGCAGTATCTTATGTTAGACAAAATAATACAATTACAGTGACTCAAGTGTGTATAAGATGTTTATGGTTAGGCAGGCAAACTTACATATCCTTTTTTAGAGTATGGGTCTTTCAAAGATGGGAACAGGGACACAATACCAAGGGCATGGAACTCCTTTGTTGCTTTACTAACAGCTCTCCTGCAAAGATTAAACTAATGTCTTAAGATTCTTGTCTAATTTTTTTTTTAAAGGATAAAGCCATGTCTTGAAGGTTCTTACCCTTCTTTTTCATGCATGTGAGCTACAATTATGTTCACCATTAACCGCCTTGTGGAATCTTTCAAACTCCCAGTGTCTTCATACTCTTTGATCACAGTCATCCCTGCTGTCTTAGAAGTTAGAATTTGCTTTATATTCTAAAAGAAAATTTTTAAAAATTCATTTAGAAAAATTACAACCACACTTGGAATTTTTTAAACAAAAACATTGATCTTAATCAAATAACCACACCATTGAATACTTTCAAAATGCATTTCTTTTCCAACATTATGTCTACAGCATAAGATCTATTTGTACGGAAGTAAAAAAAAATTACATTTTTTGCACTGAAACTGTCCGTTAAAGGTTGAAGCATTTGAGATCCAGAATCACTGCTGCTTGAGATAGACAATGTATCTGTCAGACTTGGGGAGGAGGGTCCTTCAACAACCCCTTGCTGCAGGACAGTCAAATCTGAAGATCACAAAAACACATTAAAAGGCATATACAATTGAAGAACTCTTTTATGTACCATAGTGGATATATCCAGGGTCAGACAAAATAATCACATTATATATATCTCTGCTTACCACAAGTAGTGAGCGTAACATATTCTGTCTGATCTGAAGAGGCACCAAACTCTGTCAGGTCTGAGAAGTCAGCAGAATTCTTGGATGTTTCAGCAAACAGAAGTTCTGAAATGCACACAGTTTGTCTCTGAGTCAAGACACAAACTCAGAAAATATCTATAAAACAAAACAAACATTCTTTTAATGTCCTACCATCATCAGTGTGGATGATAAAACTCATTTCTTTGGTTGTTGCAAGTTCTGGAAATACATCCTCATCCACCTCTATGCCCTGGTCATCTGTGACTTTCAATGTTGTATTCTCTGGTATCATAAACTTCTGTTGGACTAAACCATAATACCAACAGGTTATTTACAAAAGAAATTACAAAACTGGTACTTAGTCTTTATTAACTAAATACTAAATTTATAACTTACCTGCAATAAGAAAATCTGAGAAACAAACTTCTTCCAGTTTTATATATTTCTTCTTCCCTCCAAGTTGCACTTTTATCAACATTGTGACCTGAAATTATAGAGAAAACATGTAATTTAACATGAACATGTTATTTCTCACTCTCTGTCTGTGTGTGTGTGTGTGTGTGTGTGTGTGTGTGTGTGTGTGTAAGCTGAAAACCACGCACTCTCAAGGGGCTCGCACACCGGACGCGAAGCTCAGCGCCACGACACGTTTTTAAAATTCGAACACATTATTTTCTATGAGTGTACGCACACCGGCGGCGACATTCGGCGCCTGTCCGCGGCGCCCAGAAAACAATGTTAAGACATGTTGTGGCGCTGAGCTTCGCGTCCGGTGTGCGAGCCCCTTCAGACGTATTTATCATAGCTGTTACAATTCAAAAAATTACAGGCCTAACGTTACACTTTCACGGCTCAAAATGTATTTTATTAGCAGGGTACACTGCAGTTTATTTAAACATTATGCTACAGACATAAGGCTGCTGCTGGATAAAAGATATTACCTCGTCGACTAGCTGAACAGAATGAAGGTTTTTTGAGCGGAGTCACCTCTTAAGTTTGACGGCAAAACACATTTTCAGAAACATGGTGAAAGGAAAGATGGTTAGCTAATGTTAGCTCGTTCACATCAGAAAAAACAAAGGGAAAAAAACCCCGCACAAACCAGCCACATGTTCGAGTTAACTTACGGTCAACAGTTCGCCACGACTTTACAATACATAACGTAACAGCTACGACAAAACGTATCTCCGTTAGAAAATATCAAACATTTTAAAATATATATTTTTAATATGTATATAAATACGCTTTTTACATATCTCAAGACGATGTAAAACTCCATCACCTCGTACTGCTGTTCTAGGGTCGTGTCATGGCGCACTTTCTTAACATTTAACTCCAGATGTGGTGTTAAAACACGCTCCTGAACACCAATGAATGAACTCCAAAATAAAACACAGCCAAGGAGTATCCCATAACACAAACTTTAGTCAGAGTTAAAAAATAAACTCCAAAAATCTAACTCTTTCACACTTTTATGCCTAACTCCTAATTTTTCAACTCCAGAAATTTGCTGTGTGGTCTGATGAGACCAAGATAGAACTTTTTGGCCTTAATTCTAAGCGGTATGTGTGGAGAAAACCAGGCACTGCTCATCACCTGTCCAATACAGTCCCAACAGTGAAGCATGGTGGTGGCAGCATCATGCTGTGGGGGTGTTTTTCAGCTGCAGGGACAGGACGACTGGTTGCAATCGAGGAAAAGATGAATGCGGCCAAGTACATGGATATCCTGGACGAAAACCTTCTCCAGAGTGCTCAGGACCTCAGACTGAGCCGAAGGTTTACCTTCCAACAAGACAATGACCCTAAGCACACAGCTAAAATAACGATAGAGTGGCTTCAAAACAACTCTGTGACTGTTCTTGAATGGCCCAGCCAGAGCCCTGACTTAAACCCAATTGAGCATCTCTGGAGAGACCTAAAAATGGCTGTCCACCAACATTTACCATCCAACCTGACAGAACTGGAGAGGATTTGCAAGGAGGAATGGCAGAGGATCCCCAAATCCAGGTGTGAAAAACTTGCTGCATCTTTCCCAAAAAGACTCATGGCTGTATTAGATCAAAAGGGTGCTTCTACTAAATACTGAGCAAAGGGTCTGAATACTTAGGACCATGTGATATTTCAGTTTTTCTTTTTTAATAAATCTGCAAAAATGTCAACAATTCTGTGTATTTCTGTCAATATGGGGTGCTGTGTGTACATTAATGAGGAAAAAAATGAACTTAAATGATTTTAGCAAATGGCTGCAATATAACAAAGAGTGAAAAATTTAAGGGGGTCTGAATACTTTCCGTACCCACTGTAAACCTGGATATAAAGTTTATGGATTTAGAACATTTTAAATCAAAGAAAATATGTTAAAATGTGTAACATGAATGAAGAAATATTTTAGATTCTGCTTTTCACAGTTATATTAAATAGTCAATTAAAATTAATTTTTGACATTGTACAGATGGTCAGATGTTCTTGCTTCCACCAAAACAAAAGATGCTCACTTGATCTGTCTTAAATTATGCTATAGAACATGATCATAAGGTTTTACACAAACTTGTGGAGTTTCATGCCAGAAATATCATTTGTAAATCTTGTTCTAACGTGAGAAAATAAACATCTGGATTTCTCTAAGTATATTAATGCTGGAGCTGGCGTTTACAGTATGTCTCAAAATGACTGAAGTTCCTGTTCTCTCAGCATTACTGCAGTCCACTGTGTCCAGACTCCAGTTCATCTACTAGATAAGGTTCTTCGTCCTTCAGTAGTCTGTAGAATTCTGTTTTTACAGAAGCACCTCCTGAGTCAAGAGCATCCAACAAGAGTCTTGTTTTCTCCTGTCGTGTTTTTGCAGCACGAACTTTACTGTACATTTCATCTGGAATCATGTCATTAGTCCTCAGACCATCAGCAATCGCCATCACTGATGAAACTCTTTTAATAAGTTTATCTCTGTGTTTTTTCACAAAAACAGATTCTGATTGAAACAAACAAACACAGACAGACATTACTTTCCAGAAAGGATTGTGTGTGATGGATAAATAGAAAGAATAAACAACCAATGAAACACATCTTTGAGTTCATACCTGTGAGTCTTTTGTGAGCAGGAGGGTCTGAATCTTTATCTGATGCTAGGAAATAATGACATTTGATCACTGAAAAATTTGCATAAAGGCAACTTTACTATATAAACAATAACAGTTAACTAAGTATTATACACAGGGTTCCTACACATTTTCCATTTAAAAATTCCATACTTTTCCATACTCAAATTTCCAGACCTCCTTCCAAACGATTTTTCGGTCTCCTTTTCTATGTTTTTTGGCGCACCAAAAATATTCTCGCCGCTTTATAATATTAATATTGAACCACTGTACTCACATGAACTGATTAATGGATCTTGAGAGAGGAAATGTCACTGCTTCATGTTTGTAGTCCGGGTCCTACAGTCTTTTAGTGATTTTTAAATTAGTGTTTGATTGTTGAAATAAAGTTTTGTATTTAGTATTCATGTCTAGGCCCTTCTCTTCTTAAAAACCACGTACCTGTGTAACTTTTGTTGGGGATAAAATCTACAAGTACTAATATATTCCGTTTAACAAGTTGGCATGACTTAGTTTGTTTCCCTTTCCGGCCATACCACTCGCTACATAGGCGTGAATATTTAATTTGTCTATTAATTCGATACATTTCCTTTATAGAGATCCTTCTGTGATTTATCCATCTGCTCTGTTCTCGACATTATATGTAACATATATTATCATATATCATATATCATATATACATATAATATATGAAACATTATATGTATATATATTATATGTATCAAAGTATTTTTATAGAGTAGCCTACGAGTATGAGTAGCACAAGCAGTTTCCGTAATATTTTAGAAATTCGTAACTCTATAAACATATTTTCAAAGTGAAGAGAGGTGAAAAAGTTGACATGTAGAAAGTAGATAGTTGTAGGGGGTCTGGGGGCATCCTCCCCCAGGAGAATATTTTTGTGATTTTAACATGTAAAGGAAGCATTCTGGTGCACTCTGAAAAGAAAATAAATGGAAAAAACAACATTTGCTTCAAGTAAAAAATAAAAAATAAAACATTTTGGCACCGGGGCTGAGCATTGACAAATTTCACAATCGAATGCGATTTTGATTCAGAAGCTTGCGATTTGATTTTGATTTGATTACCTTTGATTCAGTATTGATTAATTTGGGCCTATCAGGTACAGTACATGGCAAATTTCCTCAAAGAAAAAAATCTCTCAACTAATGCTGTAAACAATACAGGGAACCACAGCTGGTACGTCATTATAATATTAGGTTAAATTGATCGTAAGTTACTTACATATAGGCTAACTTACACATAAGGAAGTTTTTATTATAACGTTATAATAAAAGTGACAATTATTTTTCTACTCTTTTTATGTAGGCCTAAACATTTGAATGGTGACTGTCATAAAACAGATTTATGTATTCAATATAGAAGCACATGTTAAGTACAAATACAATGAATATGTAATAGCCTATAGAGCATATATTTAGCAAAATGCTCCTCTCAAAGTTCATTTTTGTAGCTAAATGATGAGTTATTGGACATTGTAAGGCTTTTCTGAGGTAGGCTAAATGTGACATTTTTACAAGCTGTTTTATTGACGCCTTTCTGCGGTTGAAACGCTGATTAATCGATTGCATGTGACATGACAGATTTTGGTAAGTTGTACTGTATCTTTCAACATACCTTCAGATGTTCAATCATTTTGTGTTGTAACTAGTAAAGTCAAAGAGATGGCTGGTTCACGAGCGCTACAGCGATCTGTCACGCCACAGAGCACAGACACAGATCGTGACTAACTCCAGTCTATGGAAAAATAGTAACCCCATTTGCAATTCTTATGAGAATCTTGTGTCACACAGTCACTCACCCCGAAAAAATAACTCTTCGGATGTAAACGATTCACATAAATGATGTATTTTGATTCAAAACTGCTAATTTCGCCACAAAGTGACTAGTTTGCAGGTATAATAAATTAGAAAACTGAATAGAGGCAATAGTCTGGAAACACAAATATTTTTCCATACTCTGATTTCTTTTTTCCATACTTTTCCAGACCTGGAAAAAACTCAAATCAAATTCCATACTTTTCCATACTTTTCCAAACCGCGTAGGAACCCTGTATACACCAATAAATACTTTACTGATCATATTGAATTTAGTATAATTGGTTAGATAACATATTAACATTGGTTAAATCTATAATGATCACCTAGTAAGAGTCAAATTATTTTTTTTTATTAAGCATGTTGATTACACAAACATTTTGGAGTAGGATTTACTTGGAAAAAGCTAAGAAACAATTTTATAAGTAATTGCTAGTAAATTTCACATATAATGACAAAGAAACGGCAAGTAACATTGAATTCAATCTTTCATATAATTTTAATTTTGCGACGAGTGTTACAATGTGTTAAAAAGAGCTACAATACTAGCAACATCTGTCACTCATGTCATTCGTTACCTGTGAGAGGGATTCGTCGTGGAAGCCACACTTCCTTTCCTTCAGTTTTATCTAAAAGACTCAGCTTGACCTCCTCAATGTTGACATTCACAAACACTTCAAATGTGGGATGATAGTTTGGACCAAAATGACACTCAAACATCTCAGTCTGAAAAAAGAAAAGCAATATGAGGGTGAGAGATTATAACTAAAATCGCAGAAAACTACAGTGTTAATCTACTACACAAATTTCTCATGATGCAAAATATGCTTAAAACAACTAGAAATCAAGAAACATTTAGTGATATTAATTAGAAATCTAACATGATGTTACCTCCGGCTGCACTGTAGATTCCTCTGGTTGACAACACAGACTGTATTCTGTTGCCGGAGTAAGAGAACACTTTGAACTGGTTTTAATGTGGGTATTCTCTGTGTGCTGGTCCTTGACCTTTAGTGATGAAAAGGCTGTGAATTTTTAGATATAAAAGCCAGAGGTAACAGAAAAATGGTTCCTTCCAATATCTTGAGAAAAGCATCCTCACGAAATGACTAAATAGTTTAGTGTCCTCTCACTTAAAGGGTTAGTTCACCCCAAAATAAAAAGACTTTGTTAATCTTCGGAACACAAATTTAATTTAGGCTTTTACTTGCATGTAAACATTGATCAGCAAACATAAGCAGAAGCTCAACCTAACCTGAAAGACACACAAGAACAAACCTCTTCCGGAAACTCAAAGTTGCTGCATAACCAATGAGGTTCATTCTCGTGTGTTGCGCAGCACATTTGAGCTTCCGGAAGAGATTTGGATGAAACCGCTTAATTCATATGGATTTGTTTTCCGATCTCTTCATGAACTTTTTGAAGCACCAAAGTGTTTGTTGCAAAAGCAGTCTATGGAAGGAAATCTGACAGCATTCTGTCATCAAAAAGATCTTCATTTGTGTTCCGAAGATGAACGAAAGCCTTGCGGGTTTGAAACGACATGAGTAATTAATGAGAGAATTTTCATTTTGGGGTGAACTAACCCTTTAAGAGATTTACACTGCAGTCATCTCATGTATGTATTTTATATGTTCAAAAGCATTGTATCTGAATAATGTGCATCTCTCAGTAGGGAAATTTGATATAGATCAGAGTGTAAAACAAGACACATTTTCACAGAAATACAGTTTTTATTAGTTTTATGCAATCATTTGCTTTCATTTGAACAAAAAGTAATGATACCTCTGACAGTGGAACATTCAACGGTAGCAAATGGACATCCAGTATGTTTTCTCTCTGTCTCAAAGTTATCGGACGCAGAAAGACGAGCACTTGGGCAGCAACAGGGGAAGGAGGAAAGATCATCCTTTTTATGAGCCCAAAGATGGAGAGATCTCTGATGTCAATCATCACATGAGTTTCAGTCACTTGGAGAGGCTGCATTATTGCTATATTACCGCCAGTTAAATGTGCAACAGCCAAACCGTCCTTGTTTTCCTCTGTAAAACACATAAGAATGATAGATTATTGTATTTTATTATTATATGTTCTTCTTATTATTATACAGATGACTTTCCAACAAAGCTGATTATTTAAACCCTCAAATTGTGAGAATTATCCATACATACAATAAACATACCAGAGATTTCACAGTGTGGAAGGTGCAGTCTTGAGATTGAACCATGAAAGCAGTCAATGTTGTACAAGGGCCCTGCAGACTTCATCTGACCCAAACCATCTAACAGACGAGGATCCCATGAGACAGTTTTATACCGCACCTCTCCTTCACCCTCCATCACAAACACAATGTTGGTCAGGGTGCACTGAAAATGACCAGCATGTGGACACACAAACCTGGAGGACAGAACATTTTCATTTTATTATATCATAATGGCTTGCATCTTTTTATATGTGATAATAGATCATTCAAGTAAACAGATTTGGGATTTGTAAATCAGGATTTTAGAAAAATTCTTGCAAACAAATCCAAAGCAGAAATTTCCCAGGCAAGAAATCCAGAATACTGAAGCAAAAGGATTCAAAAAACAATACACAGGCAAAAACAATCAAATAGAACAATCAGACAGGAATATATGCAAAAGTGAACAAATGCTGGATATGAGAAGTGTTAATTTACGGATCATAATAAAGCAATCAGAAATAATAAATAATAAAGATCAGAAATTGAACACCCGTATCTTCTTACAGTTTCCACTAAACATAATTGTTCAATACCTGTATGAATTTTTGTGTTTGTCCTCATCATCTTCCTGAACATGGTCAGGTGTGAACACTTCTGCATCATCTGAGGACTGAAGAAAAGAATGATGCTCTTATTCTGATTGTGAGTAAGAAAGAAAGAATATATGACAGTTGCTACTCACTGATTGTCCTGAAAATGATTCAGCTCCTAATGAAGAGTAAGACACAAATGCATTATCAGTAGACTAGCAATTATCAGTTATTTAAACATTTATAAGAAATTAAATTGACGGACACTGTCTGGAAAATTACTGCACTAAAGAGAGGCGAATAAAGATGAGAAAACACTCATCTTATATGAGTTTATATTTATATAACCATAAAGTTTGCTTAAAGTGTTTAAGCAAACAAGAGTTTTAAACTCTCTTGCTGAAAACCAAGCCATGTAATATAAAACTGAAAAAGTATATAATAATACTGAAAGCAAAATTAAAAAGCAAAATCAACACTTGCTAAGCACCAAATCAGATAAAAAATTGGCTTTGGTAAGTAAAATAAGTAAGGGATCATGCAGAAAGTCATCGCAAAATAAACAGGACAGGGAAAACACAGAGCACAGAACACAATCTGCCACCTGAGAGAAATGACTGGATTTAGGTTTACAACTTTTGTATTGTGTTGTCTTTTTTTGTTTAGTACTCATCACAATAAAAGTATATTGACAAGGAATGTGATTGCACTTAATAGGCCTACAATTTAATACAGATAATGATGTGATCTTCACATTTTGCTGATAATTTTATCAGCAAAAAGAATACAAACCCGATTCCAAAAAAGTTGGGACATTGTACAAATTGTGAATAAAAAAGGAATGCAATAATTTACAAATCTCATAAACTTATATTTTATTTATAGAATATAGATAACAAACATATCAAATGTTGAAAGTGAGACATTTTGAAATGTCATGCCAAATATTGGCTCATTTTGGATTTCATGAGAGCTACACATTCCAAAAGAGTTGGGACAGGTAGCAATAAGAGGCCGGAAAAGTTAAATGTACATATAAGGAACAGCTGGAGGACCAATTTGCAAATTATTAAGTCAATTGGCAACATGATTGGGTATAAAAAGAGCCTCTCAGAGTGCAGTGTCTCTCAGAAGTCAAGATGGTCAGAGGATCACCAATTCCCCCAATGCTGCGGCGAAAATAGTGGAGCAATATCAGAAAGGAGTTTCTCAGAGAAAAATTGCAAAGAGTTTGAAGTTATCATCATTTACAGTGCATAATATCATCCAAAGATTCAGAGAATCTGGAGCAATCTCTGTGCGTAAGGGTCAAGGCCGGAAAACCATACTGGATGCCCGTGATCTTCGGGCCCTTAGACGGCACTGCATTACATACAGGAATGCTACTGTAATGGAAATCACAACATGGGCTCAGGAATACTTCCAGAAAACATTGTTGGTGAACACAATCCACCGTGCCATTCACCGTTGCCGGCTAAAACTCTATAGGTCAAAAAAGAAGCCATATCTAAACATGATCCAGAAGCGCAGGCATTTTCTCTGGGCCAAGGCTCATTTAAAATGGACTGTGGAAAAGTGGAAAACTGTTCTGTGGTCAGACGAATCAAAATTTGAAGTTCTTTTTGGAAAACTGGGACACTATGTCATCCGGACTAAAGAGGACAAGGACAACCCAAGTTGTTATCAGCGCTCAGTTCAGAAGCCTGCATCTCTGATGGTATGGGGTTGCATGAGTGCGTGTGGCATGGGCAGCTTCCACATCTGGAAAGGCACCATCAATGCTGAAAGGTGTATCCAAGTTCTATAACAACATATGCTCCCATCCAGACGTCGTCTCTTTCAGGGAAGACCTTGCATTTTCCAACATGACAATGCCAGACCACACACTGCATCAATTACAACATCATGGCTGCATAGAGGAAGGATCTGGCTACTGAAATGGCCAGCCTGCAGTCCAGATCTTTCACCCTTAGAAAACATTTGGCACATCATAAAGAGGAAGATGCGACAAAGAAGACCTAAGACAGTTGAGCAACTAGAAGCCTGTATTGGACAAGAATGGGACAACATTCCTATTCCTAAACTTGAGCAACTTGTCTCCTCAGTCCCCAGACGTTTGCAGACTGTTATAAAAAGAAGAGGGGATGCCACACAGTGGTAAACATGGCCTTGTCCCAACTTTTTTGAGATTTTTGTTGATGCCATGAAATTTAAAACTTATTTTTCCCTTAAAATGATACATTTTCTCAGTTTAAACATTTGATATGTCATCTATGTTGTATTCTGAATAAAATATTGAAACTTCCACATCATTGCATTCTGATTTTATTCAAAATTTGTACAGTGTCCCAACTTTTTGGAATCGGGTTTGTAGTTGACCCAAAAAAGAAAATTCTGTCTTCCTTTAATGACTCACAAAACATGAATTCGCTTGTGAGTTAAAGAGACCTTTGACAATGTAAAAAAAAAAAAAAAATTATATATATATATATATATATATATATACACGTTTAAGATGTTATAAGTGATTTGGGCTCGGTTTCACAGATAGAGCTTAGATTAAGCCAGGATTAGGCCTTAGTTCAATTAGGACATTTAAGTAGCTTTTATAAACATGCCTTATAAAAAAAAATATTACTGGTTTTTATCTTGAGACAAAACAATGACAGTAATATATTATACGATATGTCAGTGCAAGTTACTTTCAGTTAAAACAGCTCAAACATGCATCTTAGTCTGGGACTAGCCTTGTCTGTGAAACTGGGGGTAGGTGTTCTACACATTTTAAAGATTCTCACACAAGTTTAAGGGTCATTACATAATTTAGTTCTCTCTCTTTTTTTTTTTTTTTTTTTTTTTTAAGAAAACAAGAACTTAAAATATAAACAAGTTTAAATGTTGGTTTAAAATGAATATTTTCTAAAATATTTTTAACTTTCATGTTGAAAGTGAAGCTTAACAATAGGAGCCGTCATCTCAATTTCACACTTGATTAAAATGTCAAATAAACCTAGACAGTGAACTCAGCTTTACACACAGTTTTATTATATTTTTGGTATAGTTGTCAATATAAATGGTAGCAAAAAAGTAAACAAAGTGAAGTCAAGTCTTTTGATTGGCTAAACAAAGAATCTGACCATGGCAAGCAGCCATTTTTTTAGTTAAAGGAGTATAGCACTGTTACAGAGACAAGAGCGATATTTCAGGCAAGCCGTTCCACAGAACATCACTTAAAGCACTTTTATAAAATTCGGTGTTGTACAATATTTGCTTACTTTTGCTCTCAATATTTTCGGTCTTTATTGTCCTCAACTGTGAAACTCTGAAACTCTTCCTGTCACGTTCAATCAGCACTGACTTCCTCCAGCTAATTGAGAAAACAATGAACAATTTTGTTTTAAGGCTTACATTTTGCAGTTTAGTAATATCAGCTACTACATTAGTACATGCTAAGAAAAAGGCAACATAAAAATAAAACAATATATATTTTATGCATACTTACACAGTCAGGGTCCAACCTGTCCGTGTCAGTGACTCCCTCAGGGACTGTATAATCTTCAATGGATTAAATGAAACTGTTGCATTTATCCTGGAATGAAAAAAAAAAAAAACATTTAGCTACATGCATGTGTTTCTGAAAACAACTTAAAAATAAACACATTCAAATACATACTTTAAAGAGGAGATCTTTCTGTTACCTGAGTTCGTTCAGACTGGGAAAGGCCTGGACAAGGGAGAGGATTATGGGATTCCATCTGACAGTCCATCTATCTGTCTGCATATGGACTTTCTTTAGACCAGACACAGACTGCAGGACATCCAGAAGGAACAATTCATCCACTGACGAGGCATGAGAGCTATAAAAAGAAAAAGTGTAAATATTATAATATATATATATAGTGTAAATAAATAATATAGTACAATGACATGCTGTAAAACAATGTGTAATTTTAACTGTAAAATATTTTAAAAACCCTATTAAAAACTGTTCATAGGTTAACAGTAAGTTCCTGTTCTATATAAAGTTTTTAGATGTAAAAAAGAACAAATCAATGTATAATTAATAGTTGAAAACTAAACTAATATTCCCAGAATTCCGTGTGTGACTCTCCACTTTTGAAATTATTTTGTTTAAATAATCTTTTTTCTTAATAGTTTTTGTTATCAATTATGTATAGGTTTGTATGTTACATCTTCCTTTTAATGAATAATCATTGCGTTATTTAAGTGTTGTATATTACCATGATGGTATTTTGTGTTTGTGTGAATATTCAGCTTGTGGAAAAGCTACTTGTGATGAACTTTGATTCTTCATGTGGCTTTCTCTTTTACTACCTGCATTACTGTTGTGGTTGTCAGTATATGTTAAAGGTACAAAACAGGTTTTAGTAGCAGTGTGTGTTGTTAAATTTACTGGTTTAAATTTAAATACTCTTGTTTGTAAATTACAGTTTTACAATGTACAGTTTGTTCTGTAAATGTATGTACATTTTGCTGTATTTTTTTTACAAAATTATTCTAGCAACCACAGCTGCCAAAATATTTTTGTAAAAACTATGGATTTTTTTTTTTTTTTTACAGTACTCCAGACATTTAACATGCATAATAATTACATGGTCTTTCTGAATATTCTGATTTGCTGGATGGTGTGCATTCAAATTGTTGACCGCAGACACACAGAGAACATTCAGCAACCCAGAAAATTGTCAACACTCCCCCATGACTTGTTTTAATCAAGGGTTAGTTCACCTAAAAAGAAGTCCTATCATCATTACTCACCCTCAAGTTGTTCCAAACCTGTATGAGTTTCTTTCTTCTGCTGAACAGAAATTATGATATTTGGAAGACTAACCAAACAGTTGCTGGTCTTCAACTGACTTCCATGGGAGTGTTTGGATACCCACATTTTTTAGCAGAAACTCATATAGGTTTGGAACAACTTGAGGGTGAGTAAAAGATGACAAAATGTTAATTTTTGGGTGAACTATATCTTTAACTAAAACATTACTTCTTAATAAAATACATTTTCTCAGCAACAAGTTGGTTTTTCAAGTAATTAAACTCAGCTTCACAATTAGTAGACACTGAAAAAACAAAACAAAAAAAAACGATCAGACAATCTCTCCTTTTACACACCCTGTTGATCTGCAGAGTTTCTGTAGGAAGATTCTCCAGTTGACAGTGGAAATCTCTTGGCGTGAACAAGTGAGACTAAATTCTGAGACTATTGATGATGGTCTCATTTTTGAGCAGCAAACAAAGAGCCTAAAATAGCCACAGAAGTAAAGTTTGGAATTGAGACTTTAATTTGCATAAGTGGCATAAATTATAATGTCATTTTAATGATTCAAGTTTTTTTACATGAGATCTTCATTTTCAACTGATGCAATAATCTCTTGGCAGAAGCTTTTGGTCCGTTTCTTCAGAGATCCTTTTTGATCCTGTATTCTACCAATTACAATAAAGACATTAGTAGGCTACCTTACTACATAAAAGTAATGAACTCTATGCAAGGTAACTTATGTCCCCACACTACTAGCCTACTCATGACAACATTGACAAATATGGGGTGAATTATCAAGAGAACTACTGATAATTAAGATTCTTTGACAGTATTTTTATATTTAATGCCTGGCTCACACTACAGGAGTTTTAAAATCCTATCCGATTGTAAAATCTGGTTGCAGCACACACTTCAGGAGAATCTTTGCAGATTTTCTTCCCTCAAATCTTAAACATGCTCACACTACAAGATTTGAAATTCGCGGAGCATCCCACACTACAAAATGTTATTAAGATTATCTGCCAGAGGAAGCGCGTCACTTGATCTACGCAGCAGATCGAAAGCGGATGTAAACAAAATGGATACTGAAACATGGAAACTTGCTGTAGCAATAATAATCGTTTGTTGTGAGAAAACACAAAAGTGGAAGAATAAACGAGTGTGGATGAAAAAATGGTTGAGGAGACGGGCTCAACGTGGATTGTCAGTTCTTCAGTGAGAAATGGAGGTAAAATTGACCTTTTATTACTATCGTAGTGTGCTAGAATGTTTACCGTTATAATATTGCCTGCCTAGTTCAAAAGCGATAGTGTCACCTTTTACATTGTAGATTCCTTTATCTTGGTTTTGCGGTCGCCATTTCGAAATGTCTGTCACTTCCGTCACGTCGTATACTTGTTTCCTATTGGCTATTGTGACAGTACTGACGTTATTACAATCTTGCTCATCCCGATACATATCAAACATGTTTGATATAATCGGGGTGAGCCCGATTTGTGTGAGATCAGATCGGGAGGTGCAATTTTTTATCTGTGAACGTCTCACATTACCAGATAATCTGCGCCGAACATCGGAACCGATCGAGGTCGTGGACAAGATTTTTTCTCCGATTCTCGGGAGGGGAAAATCGGGCATAAATCGGCCTAAAACTCCTGTAGTGTGAGCCAGGCATAAGTGTCAAAGGGAGAGACATGATGATCCACTTAACTGACACTGGCACTGAAATATTAAATAAATATTAAATGTTAAATTTAGATGTTCATGTGATCAATCATTTTTCTTGTGCACATCACAGAGATGTTTGCTTCTTCTGACTAACGCATTACTTGATCTAAAAATGACACCAGAAGCACAGGCACTGGTTGAGATTTTAGCAGCAATGTGTAAACTGTTCCGTGCATAGAGCCCATAGCACTAATAAATATTACTTAAAGTTTAGAATGAAATATATTACATCAGTTCTTTCATGATCTTTCCTTCACAGAGCGCTGAGATCAAATCCCCAGTATCATCTGTAATGTGATCCACCTTCAACCTTTAAAAGTGAACAAGTAGAAATTCAAGAGCCTGTGATAATGCATTGGCATCAAAAGTCTGAACTTTGCTCACCATAACTCCTTACAACTGTACAGTGCAGACTGAAGAATCTTCAGATTTTCAGATGTTATATTGAGTCTCAGATTGCTGATGTTAACATAGTTCTGCAAACAAAACTGCAACATCCAGCAGTCTGCATTTTTCAGTGGAATATTTGACAGATCTATCGAACTCAAATGTTCCAAAACTTTCCCAACAAAGCTCTTGTCATGGAGCTCATAGAGACAACAGAGAATGAACAACATGTGTTCATTTTGATATCTCTGTGAACACGTATTGATCCATTCCTTAAGCTGGGTTTCTATGTTGATAGAGACAGCCATATTGTGCTTTTTAAAGAATGACGGGATCCATTCTGTCTTACAGAGACCACAGAGGAACAAAATCACAGGCTGCAGCAGCTTTGAATGTCTTGTTTTTAAACCTGCCACTGAAAAGTCTCTATCAGACCAACAGGACAAAGCCCATCCTCTCTCTATAGTGTGAAGCAGCTCTCTCAATTTCCTCTGGGACTCTTCTTCATCCAGAAGGACATAGTACAGAGCAGTGAAGAACTCCTGAAAGCTGCGATGCATGAAACTGAACATCGTCTCCTGGTAGATTCTTCTCCTAGAGAGGAAGTTGCACAGGAATGGACTGGCAGCAGGGTCTGAAATAGTTTCATTCACATTTTTCTCATCGAACAAGACTTTTTGTTCCAGCATCCCTTTCTCTGCCAGCTGACCCAGACTCCTCAGCATGGTCAGGACGGACTGACTCAAACCCTGGCAGTGATGCTCCAGTAGAGTGGACACGAGGCCAGTGTAGATAGAGGTGGTGGTTTCCAGTCCACTTGTCACATCCGCACCGTCACTAAACCTCTCTCGCATAACCGTACAGATGATCCAGCAGATAACAGGAAAGGAGCAAATGGCATAGAGGGATTTGTTTGCCTTCAAATACTTGAAAGCTTTCCTGAAGAGTTCCTCATCCTGAAAGAACTTCTGGAAGTACTCCTCCACCCCTTTCTCACAGAAACCTACAATCTTAAAGAAATGCTGTTGTCCTAAAAACAACATGCCCTGTGGGACCTCAGTTCTAGTAGTGATGAGCAGGAAAGATCTGGGCAGGATTTGTTTACGAATCAAGGAACAAACAATGACCTCAGGAGGGGCTCTCTCTAAATTAGATGATATGCAAAATTCATGACACATGAATCTAAGGTCATCCAGATCATCAAGTCCATCAATGATGATGAGCACTCTCTGTATTGAGTTCTGTAACATCTGTGAGATCTGATCAGATGAAAAATTACAATTCCAGCTCAGGAGCTCAATCAAGTTCATCTCCTCAGAAAGACACATCAGCTCTTCACACCTCAGGTAGAAAGCTAGATCAAAGTCTTCAAGGTAATGTTTTTCAGATGCCCAGTCCAACATAATCTTTTGTGCTATGAAAGATTTTCCACTACCAGAATTTCCTTGGAGAATAATAGGTCGATAAAACATTCCAATGTGGAACAACTGCTCCACAGTGATATTCTGAAAACTGCCTTTTTTATTTCTCTGAGTGATCACAGGTTCAGTGTACTGAGATGCAAGTGAGACATTGTCATGCCTACACTTGACTGACTTCTTATACTGACATATCATCTTCTGCCATGCTAGAGGAAAGCATAAAACATTCTTTAGATCCACAATACAAAATAAATTTAAATTGAGAACAATCACATAATGCAGTCATCCTGAGATGAATAGTCTTGTTTAACAGCACTAAACAGACAACAGAACATACATTGCTTTTAAACCAGTCTGAAGTTACAGTATCTTGTTCCACTGAATTACTAAAAAAACCTGAATTATAACTTCTAGTTAAGTAGCTCTCTATAAGTGTAAGAACTGCTTGGCTCAAAAAGAAAAACAGCTCTCTATCACCGCTTGTTAATGTGTATCAGCTTTTAAATTATTGAACGAAACTCTTATAATATTTTAAAGAAGATCTATCATTCTAAACAGTCAGAACATGAGCCTACCATGGGCTTTTATTCTTCTTTCAGTCCAAATATGCTCCCAAAATGCTGAGTATCGTGTCCGCTTAATAAGGAAAGAATGATGAGTGTTAAGCTGTTCAATAACATGGAGTAAACAGATGCACATAACATTAGTTAAAAATAAAGAGGTTTCAAGTCCTTCTTAGTTCACCACTGTCTCATTATAACAAACATTATAAACTCATAGAAAATTCCTCATCACTTACAGGAGCAGATGATGGACAACTCTCTGCCACATTTATGTTTGGCCCTGATAGAAAAAAACTGTTTAGAGTTCAGGTGGAAGAAGGACACAAATACAATCAAAATCCCAGATAGCAAGGTGATTGCTGATGGGTGTTTTCAACCACTTTAGCCAATTCATGCTAATCTACTGGCGGCTAGGTTTAGGAATGTAGTTAGGCATAGGCCTTTGTAATTTTAGCCTTGTAAGCATTTGAATATGCTCATCATTGTTTTGAAAAGACCCACTGATTGGGAATTCAGTTCTGCATGTGCACTCAGTAGTCTACAGAAATCTTGTTTGTTGAACTTCCTGACGTACACACAAGACTTCATTGGAACAATTTGGTACAAAATGGTGCATTTACCCTATTATTTCTCAGTTCTTTTTTATTATTATTGTTTGTGTGTGTGTGTGCTTGATTTGTATTGTTACATTGTCTTTAAAGGGATAGTTCACCCAAAAATGAAAATTTGATGTTTATCTGCTTACCCCCAGGGCATCCAAGATGTAGATGACTTTGTTTCTTCAGTAGAACACAAATGATGATTTTTAACTCCAACCGTTGCCGTCTGTCAGTCTTATAATGCGAGTCAATGTTAACACAATTTATAAGAGTCGATAAACATGCACAGACAAATCCAAATGAAACCGGCTCTTGACGACACATTGATGTCCTAAGACATGAAACGATCAGTTTGTCTGAGAAAACGAACAATATTTATATAATTTTTTACCTCTAATACACCACTATGTCCAACTGCGTTCAGCATTTGCTTAGTGAGGTCTGATCGCGCTCTGACAGACATTGAGTCGATCAGTCTGTGGCACTGCTCAGGTGTTATGAGAGCCCAGGTTGCTCTGATAGTGGCCATCAGCTCTTCTGCAATGTTGGGTCTGGCATATCGCATCTTCCTCTTCACAATACCCCATAGATTTTCTATGGGGTTAAGGTCAGGCAAGTTTGCTGGCCAATTAAGAACAGGGATACCATGGTCCTTAAACCAGGTACTGGTAGCTTTGGCACTGTGTGGAGGTGCCAAGTCCTGTTGGAAAATGAAATCTGCATCTCCATAAAGTTGGTCAGCAGCAGGAAGCATGAAGTGCTCTAAAACTTCCTGGTATACGGCTGCTTTGACCTTGGACCTCAGAAAACGCAGTGGACCAACACCAGCAGATGACATGGCACCCTAAACCATCACTGACTGTGGAAACTTTACACTGGACCTCAAGCAACGTGGATTGTGTGCCTCTCCTCTCTTCATCCAGACTCTGGGACCCTGATTTCCAAAGGAAAAGCAAAATTTACTTTCATCGGAGAACATAACTTTGGACCACTCAGCAGCAGTCCAGTCCTTTTATTCTTTAGATGCTTCTGACGCTGTCTGTTGTTCAAGAGTGGCTTGACACAAGGAATGCGACAGCTGAAACCCATGTCTTGCATACGTCTGTGCGTAGTGGTTCTTGAAGCACTGACTCCAGCTGCAGTCCACTCTTTGTGAATCTCCCCCACATTTTTGAATGGGTTTTGTTTCACAATCCTCTCCAGGGTGCGATTATCCCTATTGCTTGTACACTTTTTTTCTACAGCATCTTTTCCTTCCATTCGCCTCTCTATTAATGTGCTTGGACACAGAGCTCTGTGAACAGCCAGCCTCTTTTGCAATGACCTTTTGTGTCTTGCCCTCCTTGTGCAAGGTGTCAATGGTCGTCTTTTGGACAACTGTCAAGTCAGCAGTCTTCCCCATGATTGTGTAGCCTACAGAACTAGACTGAGAGACCATTTAAAGGCCTTTGCAGGTGTTTTGAGTTAATTAGCTGATTAGAGTGTGGCACCAGGTGTCTTCAATATTGAACCTTTTCACAATATTCTAATTTTCTGAGATACTGAATTTGGGATTTTCCTTAGTTGTCAGTTATAATCATCAAAATTAAAAGAAATAAACATTTGAAATATATCAGTCTGTGTGTAATGAATGAATATAATATACAAGTTTCACTTTTTGAATGGAATTAGTGAAATAAATCATCTTTTTGATGATATTCTAATTATATGACCAGCACCTGTATATATATAAGTCTTTCTCTTTAAACACTATTGAAGGTAGAAACGTGAATACCGAATGGCATAACTTTCGAGACGGCCTCTAACTTTGCGAATATCAAATGTTCAACGTCAAACCAACTTTATGCCACTATCTGCTTTCTTGGAGCCTATATAGTATAACTTACATCACAAATAAGGTGTGAGTTTGGTCTTTTATATCACTATACTAGTCCATTAAGCTGTGTTAAGAGTTTTATATGTCCTGGTGGCAGGGGAATCTTATGACTTATGAGGGAATCCCTAGTATTACAACACAGTGCCGCGATATTAAGTTAAAGAAACAACAACAGAGAGAAATATATGTCTATCTCAGATTTAACGTTTGATCTGCACATAACGTTATAACGTTATAATCTTGTTCACTGAAGAGAAAGCTGCTTATGTAGCCTACACAGGAAAAGTAACCGTAAAGACACTGAATTAAACATAAATGCAGCTTTTGTGTCTTTATCAGCTTTTCTGCATTTATACTGGCCCTAATGAATGAATGACCTGTATCTAACTGTTGCTATGCTCTTCATCAACATGCGCTAGCAGCACCTGCTGGTGAAGAAGACTAACAGCAGATGGAGAACATGCATCGGCACTCTGCTGCTTTTTTCTGCAGTTCCCGGATGTGAAATGTTGAATTTTCTGCCGAATTTAAACCACTGAATTTGTGGAAGCAAATTTGGAAAGTGAAACAAAATGGACCTAAAATTGCAAGGCAAATTTTATAGGTTGTATTTTTAAACAGAATGAATATTTTGGAAGTGAAATCTGAAAGGTGAATATAAATTATTGAATTTTTAATAATGAAAATGTGTGTGAAATATTTTGAATTGAAATATTCACAGCTTAAATATATGACCATGTTGAATTTCAGCCCATAAAAATGCAAGCCTTAAAAATACAATGCATCAAAATGCAAGCACAGTTAACGTAATGTAGCCTATATTTTTTCAATTAGTGCAATACAACAAGCTTTTTATTTCAAAAACATTTTGCATTAAAGGTGCTAAAGAGGTTCTTTTTGTCGACTGAGTTGAAATGAGCGCATGGGTAAGAACAACCCCCCTCCTTCACAGCTCATTTAGAGGGAACGCCTCCCAAAACTCGTGCACGAGTATCGGAACATGAGTGTTTACCACCAACAATCGCTGTGTTATTAAGCCGGGCACACATTTAACGACTAGCTAAAACATTCTGACTATGCTCAACATACAGCGATTGTTTCCTGCTCCTGAAGCAGATTTATATACTTTCACATGGAATTTGAACACCGACTGTATTCGCAGACTGAACGCATCTGGCTCTGACTGGCGTTTGAGCGCGATCAGTCATAAGTATCAATTTACATTCATAATCAGCCTTACACTTAAAGCAGCGCACACACTTGTCATAACTCATAATCTGCAGTTGTTACTCCTGCCTCCTGACAAAAACATTGCACGCGGCGCCTGTGGAGTGTGGAAAGTTACTGGAGCGTGCAGCCGCGCATCTCTCACATGGATAGTCATAGCAGTGATTGACAAGCCAGAGGGCCAATCGTTTACGCAATGATCGCGTAAACGATTGGCTGATGTTTTTAAGGCCCTACCTCGTGCACAGATGATGTATACTAATATTATTACTTTCAGTGCACCTAATAAATAGTCTTTTATCAGTTAGTAAAGACAATTTCAAGTAATATTGCAAAAATGTATAAAACAAAACATCCTCTTTAGCACCTTTAATTTACTTCCACACAAATCCAAACAAGTCTGATGCAAGCTAGATGTTTACAATTTAAATCGTTGGACCACTTGCTGTCATAATGACATTAATGCTGTATCAACATTAAGTCTGGGTACATCAGATTGCAACAGATTTATATATAATATGATGCTATATATGATTGGTCTCTATTCTTCTTCGCTGATGAAGTCTTGCCATACTTTGTGTACACAATCATATTCATAAAGATGTTCGTAACACACAACAATTAGACAGTTAAGATTACAGATGCTCATGTTAGATGGACTCTGATGACTGCACTGATATACAAACTAGAGAAAATAAACAACAACAATATAAATAAAAGATAAATCAATGTTTTTATTTTTTATTTTCATTTTAGCCTTCACCAATGATATTAACCCCTATGATAATGGGTGGACACATTATTTTGTCTAACACTGTGTGTACATATATAGTGATTCTGAACAAAATATTTTTTTGTAATGTTAATTCAATGCAAAAAGCAATGACGCATCAACAATGACTTAATATTTTTTCAGTGATTGCTTGCTATCTGGGATTGACTATCTGATGACTGATTTAGCAGGAACAGTTTAGTGTCCAGAGCTTATTATTCTGGTAGAGACCTCATAATCTGAAGTCCTTGTAGGATACTGAGTTCCTTAGTGCAGTCACTAACACAGCTAATTACATTGTTCATAAGCAATCAAAGTAAAGCTCTCATATTAAGCCTATATATAAGCCTACCTTGTTGTATGTAGAGCGATTCAATCCAACCATCCTCCCAATATTGTGGGAAATCGTGCTGGTTCATAAATTAAAAAAAATAAAAAATAAAGAGAGTTTGAGCAGCAGATGAATACAACACTAGCTGAAAATGAAGAGCTTCCAAGTCCTCCTTATAGTTCATCACAGTCTTACTATAACAAACACATTATAGAAAATTTCATGTCACTTACAGGTGGCCCAGGAACAGGTTCCATCATTGTGTTTGGCCCTACCAAAAAGAACTGGTTAGAGCTCATTTCAGCTGGAACAAACTGGTCTGTTGTTGATTTAGTAGAAAAAGTTGAATGCCCATTGCTAATTAGTCTGGTAGAGACTGCATAATCTGAAGTCATTTTAGGACTTAAGTTCCTTAGTGCAATCACAAACACAGCAGAAAACTGTAATGTTCATTAGCAATCAAAGCTGAGATCTCATATTTAAAAGAGAGAATATGAACCTACCTTGGTATTCAGTGATTCCAGGCTGATAATCCTGAATATATATTGTAGATTTGTTCCACTTAAAGACAGAATGATGAGTGTTAAGCAATTCCTGAAAATGAAGTAAACAAGACACACAAAACATTAGTTAAAAATAACAAGCTTTCAAGTCCTTCTTAGATCACCACAGTCTTATTGTAACAAACATGCATAGGAAATTCTTCATCACTTACTGCTTCCACACTTCTATCTGGCCCTGCTTGCAAAGAAATGGTTAGAGCTCATGTCAGATGAAATAAGAAAACAATTTGAACAATGTGATCTGATGTTGATTTGGTAGAAACATTTTAGAGTCCAACACACATTACTCAATTTTTTTTTAACAATTTTCAGGCCTTAGAGCAGGATTTTATGGGTAAAAGACAATTAATCTGAGAAACTATATACCTTCTTGTCTCATAGGGCGTAAATGTATTATAGTGCGTCTTGTAGAGCCACTGGGTTGATCATCTGAGCTTGATGTCTTTGTGACTTGCTCTGAAAAAACAGGCTTCATTATTCAAAAAGCAGATCCGCTGGATTGAGGGCAACAGTGAAGAATGTGAAGCTCTGTGACAGCTCTATCATCAGCTTTTTATGACAAACTAAAAATCTGCCCTATTTTCCTTTGATAACCCACTTCCATTTTTATTTCTTTTCCATTCTTCCGCACTTTAATAAACTCAGCTAAACAAATTACAATTATATAACTGTGTATTTAACTCTGTATAACTCTATATAGAAAATCTTACCTTCAGAAATCTATATTTCAATATTTGTGGTAACAATAGCAGTAAAAATCTTTCTGTGTATCACTCTTTGAATGACTTCTTTACAGTGTCAAAGGTAATACTTAAGTAACTTCCAATGGATCAACCTAAACCACAGATACAGTAACTCAAAATGAGAAAATGAGAAAACTTCAAAGGGATAGTTCACCCAAAAATGAAAATTCTGTCATCATTTACTCACCCTCAAGTTGTTCCAAACCAAATACATTTCTTTGTTCTGCTGTAGACATAGGAAAAATATTTGGAAGAATGTTTGTAACCAAGCAGATCTCGCCTCCCATTGAGTACCATAGTATTTTTTTTCCTATTATGGTAGTCAATGTGGGGCAAGATCTGTTTGGATACTGACATTCTTCCAAATATCTTCCTATGTGTACAGCAGAACAAAGAAATGTATATGGGTTTGGAACAATTTGTAAATGATGACAGAATTTTCATTTTTGGGTGAAATATCCCTTTAAACACACATTTGCAAGTCCCCCTGATTAATTGAAAATGATTAATAGGTGAAAGAATTTGATCCCGAAGAAAAATAACCAATACTATAATTAGATAAATAGTTCCAATATAAAATTGGGCAGATTTGCTCTTTTGTAGTGTCTGTGAAGGGACACTGGATTTGGTTCATCTGTGTTGTAGCCACGAGATATCTTGGGAATTGTAATTTATATTGTGAACACTATAGCTACTGATGTCAGTAATCGAATTAGGTTTAAATAATTTGATATTTTATGTATTTTAAAGCTTAAAGTACTGTTACTGTTTATGTTTAGCAATATATAGGGCTGTGTGATATGACGATCGTTATCACGAAATAAAATGTCTATCGTTAGATTTTGCTATATATCGCAGTATGTAAATATATTGCACTATTGACACGTAGGAGTGATGAAATGCATGAATGATAATATAAAGAGCGAGACGTGCTGATGTTAAAAGAGTTATAGCGCAATAGTCTATATCCTGAAAAGGAACTCAGTGCAGAGCTCGTGCTGACTGTTAAAGTGTATTAAGCACAACAAGGGGAGGGCGATATACTGGTAGACACGATTAGCCGGTAGAAATTTGTCAACTGGTTGAGATTTTGGACGATTGTCTCTGTCGCGTGAGGTTGCTATGCTGCGCGGTCACGAAAGTTTATAATTTGCATGAGTTTTTAAGCATTGTGGTTTAAAAACAAGTGGTTTTAAACCGTTTAAGTGCAATTAACAGCGAAAGACAACTAATTTAAACATATGCACGCGCTCTCTCTGTGCCGTCTGAGAGATGCGCGATATAATGCCGCTGCTCACAGAGCATGTGAGGACTGAACTGAGGGATTTTCGACGCCTAATTGTGTTTGAACGGTTAAATACACAAAGTGACCACGTATTTGCAAGTAAACAGAGCTATTTATGTCTTAAGTGAAGGTACAGTTGACAAAGACAAGGTTCGAGTTAATGGATCGGTGCAGTCAGTCTTAAAGGGACAACATTCAAATTTACCTGCTGTCATTATTAATGCTAATAAAACAACAAAAAAGAGAGATCTCTCACTGCTTGCTTTTGTAACTTTAATAAGAATAAATGTATATTTAATTTACACAGTAAAGACTATGCATTGTTTTTTATACCTTTGATTACTTTATAGCCTACATTTTCTAGTGCTTGAAGATTTTTCATGTAGGTCTATATTTCGTCTATCTTTATTGATTGTAGTTTGTTTTCTTTGCTTTTCTTTATCACAGTTTATTCGTCTTCAGTAAGCTTGAGAGTTTTTAGGCTAGTATTATTATTATTTTTTAATTATATTGAAATTTATGCTAATTATGAAATGTCAATTATATGGAAAATTTTGATATCATGAAAATCTTATTTAAAGAAAAAATAACTAAATTTTTATATTTATCGTTATCGTGATATAAAATGACATATCGTGATAAGATGTTGGTCATACTGCCCAGCCCTAATAGCTAGCAAATTCTTAACTTTGTGCCAGTAAAGTTTTGTTGACTCTTTGACTCAGTTAAATTAAACCAGTGGATGGTGACGAATGACTTTTTTTAATGTTCACAGCCAAAAAAATACCATGGAATTCCAAAGCTGACAAAATAATAGGCCTAAATAAATAAATATACAAAGAAAATTATAGGCTACTTTTATTTCCTTATTTATCCATTTATTTATACATTTATTTAGCTGGACTGAGTGACAAAAGAACCTGCTGCATGACTGGATTTAATAGGGTAAACTGCGAAAACGAGAATAAACCAAACAGTTACATTAAAGGTTGGAATTGAATGTGTTCCTTACAACTTGTCAAATAAACCTAATTCATGGATATTAATCACTCATTTGGCACACTGCAAACGTCATCAAAGAAAGTCGACGGTGTCGCGCAGATTATGAACAAATAAATAGATGTTATAATTTACTTTCAAATTTAAAATTGACTCTTAACAGATTTGAAGCTGTAGCCTCTCATGCCATATGAAAATAAATTCTAATTTTGGTTAACTATAAATGTATTCTTAATCCACCGCCTGGGTCTCATCTTGCGCTGTCTTTTCCACGCGCTGCCACAGTAAACACTTCTGAGGTATTAAATAAAGTAAAATAAAAAATGACAGAGCCTCAGATGCTTTTCAACACTTTTACTTTGTCATGCCTATTCATACAATAAAATATATGCAAATACACTCGTCGCCATAACCATTCATACTTTCGTTCGTATAATAATAACAAAATGTATGAATAGGCCTACTCAAAATTCAAATGTAAATTCCTCCATCGGAGAGCCGTTAAAAAACTCTTTCAACGGCTCTGCTCCACCGTAGTTCTGACTGGTGACGCGGTGCGCAATGACAGGTGATTTTACCTTTCTAACGTTACTTCCTGTGAAGTGATGTATCGATGTTCCCTTATTCCTTATGCGTTTCGCAGTCCCCTTGAACTGAACATGTTCGCTCCCTTCGGAATGGAATCTCACTTAAGATGGCGAAATACCCTGTGAAGTCCACTTCGCAGTCCACTTGCGGTCGAATGGCACGCACCTTATGTTTTTTTTGAATGGGTTTTTGGTAAATCGCCTGAAATAAGGTCTGTGGTTAAGCCTCTAAATACTTTCACGTTTTGATCTATGACATAAAACACACCAGTTATAACCCACTTGTGATTTTTTAAACTTTTACGGTGTCTTAAAATCGGTGGTTGCTAACAAATTGCTAAAAGGGACTAACGTTACTTCCTTTGGCGGGGACTTGGCGGGGATATTCATAACAGCACTTTATTTATAAATAAAGTTGTTTTCTAAATAAAGTTTGAGGAAGCTTGGTGGTGACGTTGATCCGCGACCATGGTGTGCTGTAGTTCGTTTATGTTAGCCTTTTATATCTGACCAGGGGCGGCGCCAGCCGATTTTGCCGGGGATTCAGCCCCGAATGTTTTGAGTCAAGCCCCGAATGAAATGACTGTCACTGAGAAAATATGAAACTGGACAATAGCCTATGTAAACCCCCGAAATCTTAAGTTGCTTTATTTCATTGCGCTTTGGCTTTGCATATACTGCATACAGCCTGTAAAAATAGACCTTAAAAATAATCTAGCCTATAGAATACATTTCTTTGCTGTCGGTAGCCTATGGGCTACTCCGTTTCTTCCTCTCTGTTGAATATGCAGCAGGTAGGGGAGGAGCTAGCACAGTCAACCGCAAGAGTGCGAGACAGTCAGCAAGCAGGAATTTCAGGTTAGAGGTTTCTTAACAGTGCTCTCAAAATATAATTTTTCTTAACACATCTCTCTATTAAAATACGTTAAGCAGTTCAATACCGCTTTTCTACAGTATCCGAACATGCACCGGCCGCGCTCTCTCTCTCGCACATTTGCGCACACGATCAGCTGGTGATGATCAAAATAAAAGCTCAAGGATTTATCTTTTAAAAAGAAATGAGTACAAAAGTATTGTAAAAAAAGATGTTTGAACCCTTTTTAATGTCCAGGTACAAGTCAATGCTGTTTCTTTGTTCAATTTGCACACTGTACATGGGTTGAAGCTCTTACTTTTGAGTTGCAGTGTGCACCAGATTGATGCATTTAACCTTAAAATGTACAAAATTTTCTCCAGGGGGAGCATGCCCCCGGACCCCCCTAGAGCTGGTACGTTCAATAAACTTTTACAAAATAAAGTGTCAAATAATGTACATTTTCTGAACAAGAATACGACAACAAAAGCTCCTTTAATGTCAGTAAAGCTGTTAATAGAAAATTAAAATGTCTTTGGACAAACATAGATTTGGGCTAAGCCCCGAATGTTTACAATGTCTGGCTCTGCCCCTGTATCTGACGACTTTATTTAGGCTTCAAAATCTATAATTGTTGTGTTAACTTGTAAAGATTATCTTGATAGACAAAACATGTAAGTGTCATAACCCTTTGTTAAACACAGAGCTTATTTTCTGCAATTTTCCAAAAGTCTATGGGAAAAACGAATAGGCTTTCAGTCGAGGGAACCCGTGCGCCGCTAACTTCCGGGTTGGCCTACAAAAACGCGTCATCCCTGGGGTACTCTATTAGGGAGCATGTTTTACCTCAGACATTGCAATCGAGCTCAGAATGGCAGTGCTGAAGCTTTGAGGCCAGTGGGGCTCAGGCCACAGTAAAAGCCCTGGTGTACTTCAAACGAAATCAAAAAACGAACTGATGTGACGTCATTTCGAACAAAATCAGGCCAAAACGAAGTTCGTTTTGTGTTCTTTTTGGAGGTTCGAAACGGCTTGCCAAAGCGAACTTTCAGGAAAAGTTCACCCCAGCTGCAAAACACCTTAGTACTACCATTGGTCAGGGATGATAACATAATAGGAGGTGTGCGCCGAGGCTCCGCCTTCACTTCACAACGTGTCTTTGAATCATTTTGTGTGTTTGAGTTTGTCGAGGTAAGATCGCCATGGGTGAAAACATGAACATGCTGGATAGCCGCTTTATAGTACAAAATTGCGCTTCTGATAAAATGAGGCACTAATACTGTTTTTCATGTTTGATACTGTAAAGCTGCTTGATTCTAAAGGGGTGGTTCAATGTGATTTCACTTTTTTAACTTTAGTTAGTATGTAATGTTGCTACTTGAGCATAAACAGCATCTGCAAAGTTACGGCGCTGAAAGTTCAATGCAAACGGATGCAGATATTGTCTTTTAAAGTTATCGCAGTTTAATACCTACAAAAACGACTGGTTTGGCCTACAACAAGCTTCTTCCCGGGTTGGTGACATCATAAACCCTGCAAAACACGCCCCTGGGAACACGCAACAAAGTGGGCAAGGCCATGTCACGCAGCATAATGGAAGCGGAAGAGTTGTGTACACCAGACGCGAGCGGCGTGACGCATCAAAAGATAATTGAACCAATTATAAGGGCCGTTACATAGTCAACGCGAGCAAGCAACGCGAGCAAGCAACGCGAGCGACGCGCTCCCTTTCATAGTCTAAACAGTGGACGCAAGCGTCACGGGCGATGCGTGTATGCAATACACCGCTCACGCAACAGGGGGTAGTAGAGTCGGGTGATATTCAAAATGGCAACTGAAGAGGAGTGTATTCTGTTGCTGATTTTACATCAGCGGCAACAAAGGCAACGCAGAGATAGACGGTGGTATGTTCGCCCTTTCAAACCTTCTTCTTCTGTAAACACAATATACTTGAATTAATGTACAATACTTGCAATGTCGCCCCCACCGACAACGCATAGTATTGCGTGCATCGGCGCGTCGCGTATCAAAAACTAGGACGACACATTTGGCTACGCACCGACGCATAATGGCGGCCGAAGCGTAACGATGCGTAGCCTCGGGGACGCGTATGCGTACAGATGCGTTGACTATGAAACGGCCCTAATCAGTGATACTTTCTACACTGAATGCTAGGGCTGGACGATTAATCGAAAAGTAACCGAAACCGATATTCAGAACCTCTAACCGACGTAATTTTCCCATGTCGGTTATTTCGTTTTGTTTTTTTAATCCTTTCCCCTAAAAACATTACCGCGTATGTAGCCACCTGACTCTGCCCCGTCCAGTCAGTGGCATAAAAGCAAAACACGGAGGTGAACGCCGGTTCAACACATAGTAATGGCACGTGAGCCTTGCGTCTTTACTAAACTTTGTCAGTTGTATTTGTTTTAAGGTTTGTACATTCAAGCGACTGACGATCGAATGTATTATTATTCCGAGCTACCATGCTCGCGCAGCTGCATTGTGGCACGAGCACTCATACAAACAGTAGCTGCGCAAAACGTGAAGATCGCTCACACACAGAGAGGAACGCAGAAAGTCAGCGCTGTCCTGTGATTTATCACTAATGTAGCTTAGAAACTCAAAACTTCTTATTTTCTACTTTTGAAGTAACCATTTACAACCCACAGCTTCACAATGAACAGAGAGACATTATGACTAATTCACAAGCAATCACTTGTACTGGTACTGTGCTAATTTATCTTTATCTGATTTACAACGAGCAGAAATCTGTAAGAAATATTATGAAGCATAGATAAAATAACTGCTGAAAGTGAGCTGTTATGTCTGATCACTCTTTAAATAGGAAAAAATATCCCACCTTTTAATATAATAATAATAATAAGTCAATAAGTATATAAAATAGTCAATAATATAGTCAATTAATAGTCAATCATATTTACAGTACAAACCTTGTCAGTGAACTATGAGGGCAAAAAAAAAAAAAAAACAGAAACAAAATAATCGTTCATTAATCGTAACCGAGGTAAAATGTTTAATTAATCGAGGTTTTGATTTTAGGCCATAATCGTCCAGCCCTACTGAATATGTGGAAGACAGCTTCCAGAATCTACACGAGTTCAATGCTGGACTTGCACAAAGGCTTTTACTGAAAGAAGCAGTTCCCACTTTAAAAGCAGAAGCTGCTGTTTATTGGCTTCAAACTGTAAGTACGTTTTATTGTTTGTACATGTCTTTCAAACGTAGGTCTGTTGCTATTTTTGGTTGCATCAAGGACATGCAACTTGTTTTTGCTTCGCTAGCCAGTTAGCTAAATAGTGCATAACTGTTACTTCTCCAAAAAACATAGATGTAACTTCTATGTTCATAGACAAACAGTTACATAGAAGTTTGTTGGTGTTTGTAGAATTTAGCTAACATATTTTTTTTTTTTTTGGCTAAATTTAATGTTTTACTAAACTTGTTAATTAGGCACACGTTATTTGCTCGTTATTAAATTTCAGGCATATGCTGGTTTGGCATTAATGGCATATCATCCGCTCAATTTTTCTACTATTATTATTATCATTATTAATATAGCCTTACTATAATATAATTTTTATTCACTTTCTGCTGAATGACAAGCTGTTTTCGATTATCCAGTTGAGCCAGTGATTCAGTAAGTTGCTTGTAACAGAAGATGCTTATTTGTCACGACTTACAGGTTTACATGTGTCATTCATTACTGTAAAAAAAATCTACTTTTTATTTTCAGTAGCAGAAGCAGTGACGGTTTGTGCAACAGCAACAAGGTGAGAATGATGAGACACTTTTTAATTAAGCACTGTTAAGCAAATTATATTATTTTATTTGTGTAATTTATGAATTGATATGTTCTCTGCACTTGTGTTAATATCTGTTTCTGTCTGGAACAGGTGCGGGTCAAAACCCATCTGTCAAGACGCTTGTCCACTTGCTGTCCGCCCCACCATCCCAACGATTGTGCTGGAGAACCACAAGTCACAGGTACAGGATAATGTTCATAGTCAAGTCATCTTCATTTCTGTGGCACTTTATACAAAACAGCTTCACAGTAATAAACATGAAATAGTCAACATGACCCTAGTTGAAGTGAAACACTAGGTGTGTGTTAGAAAAATACTAATATTTTAAAGTCTGTACATCCAAATGATTCCTCAAGCTTTAAAACACATCACAAATTACAACATGTTGACTTTGAGCCCATATTGGACAGTTGGCAAATCTGTAATGTAACAGTATTTTTCCAAAAACACACCTATTGTTTCACTTCAGAAGAAGTTGATTAATCAACTGAGGTCATGTGGATTACCGTCATGTTCACTTTGGTTTTTGACCTTCTTGCGTGAACACACAGAGATGGATTATTTTCCTAAATATCTCTGTTTGTATTCCACAGAAAAAGAGAATGTCATAATCAACTGGAACAGCATGAGGGTAAATATCCCTTTGTTAAGTTAGCTTAACTGAGTGACTTTGTGATATTCCACTATCCCTTCATTTGTAAAAGTGAAAATGCAATGCAGAAGTGTAAAGAAAGGCTAATTCGACCTCTCCTCAATCATCAGTTTCTTTACTGTACTGTCTAAAACTATGCCCATTAAATATCTTTAAAATCCAGTATACCTGTAATTGTTTTAGTTCCAGTGTAAACAAAAATATCAGGAAATCCAAAACTAGTTAGAGGACAAAGTGCATGACCTCTGTACCTGTACTGATGTTCAGTTATTGTGTTTTGTCTTTTGTAGGAGTACAGTGGTAGAGACAGAAGAAGTGCCCTTGACGAGGAAACCATGGCAGCCATATATATGGTAAGTCAATACTTGGTGAAAGGAAAATTTACTAGAAACATTAAGTTAAAAAAATAACAGATTTTTGTCTCGCAGTCAAGAAGAGATTTCCAAATGTGTCCAAAGAGGCTTTGAGGATTTGACGTGGGGAAACTGAGACTTCTTGAAAGCAAAAAAGTTATATTTGTTTGAATATTGTAATTTTTTGAACATTGTAAAATATGTTCCTTGCTGATTATTATTCAAATGTTCATGTGTTATAGACAACAAATAAAAGTTTTTCAAATGTGACATGTGAATGTATTTTCTTGGGTTGAAATATATGTAGGGCAAAATATATTTTTAAATGCTTTTGTAAAATATATTTTGAAAATATATTTTTAAAAAATATACAAAAAATGGCCAAAAAATACATTTTAGGAAAATATATTTATATAAATATATTTGAAAATATATTTTTTAAAAATATACAAAAAATGGCCAAAAAATATATTTTTAGAAAATATATTTATATGTGAAAATATATTTATAGCGAATATATTTTTTGGCCAATTTTTGTATATTTTGAAATATATTTGAAAATATATTTTTTTACCGTATGGGTTCTGTCGCGTTTGGCCCCATTTATTTTTGCATACACGTTTCCCTCAGATTTTATTATATAGAATTGAAGCTGGGCCGTACGCAGGGTTTCAGAATTCCCGAGGTCAGAAAATGTAGTTTGCTAGGGGGGTACGGGGCATGGTCCCCCGAGAAAATTTAGATTTCCCTTGTGTACATACAGGGCCGTCGCATATGAGGCGCCGGACTGGACAAAAGCGATGCGAACGCCGCGAGCGAGCGAACCTGCGCGAGAGAGACAGAGTGTGTCCGAGAGCGAGCGAACCTGCGCGCGAGAGACCGAGTTCGTCCGAGAGTGAGCCAACCTGCGCGAGAGAGACCGAATCTGCGCGCGAGAGACCGAGTTCGTCCGAGAGTGAGCCAACCTGCGCGAGAGAGACCGAATCTGCGCGCGAGAGACCGAGTTCGTCCGAGAGTGAGCCAACCTGCGCGAGAGAGACCGAATCTGCGCGCGAGAGACCGAGTTCGTCCGAGAGCAAGCCAACCTGCGCGAGAGAGACCGAATATGCGCGCGAGAGAGATCGAGTTTGTCCGAGCATTAATAAATTAGTACATTAATAAACACTGATCAGATTATATGCAGTCATTAAAACTATTCTAATGTAGGAGTGGAATTTGGAGACCAATATTACAGTTTCAAAATTGGGATAAAATTTTAACAGAAAGAACACAACAATTTACTGTAATTCTACCATTTCAATACCATTTTACATTTGCAGCAATGGTTACAGCTATAATTCTACAATATAAAAAATAAAACATTACATAAACAATACATAATTAACGTCTTTAGTGGCATATATAAAATGTAGGCTATACAGACATATCAAACTATTATTCAGTAGATGGAGAAAAAATAAAGAATAAATAAATTATGGTACATAATTTTCTATTTATTAAAGCACAGGCAAAAAAAAAAAAAAAAGGCATTGACAAATTGGCTGAAACTGACCCAAACTGAATTCCATCATAAATAGCCTATAAATAGGCAGTTAAGCAAAAGGAAAATAGCACTTGCTTTAACACGAATCCTTTAAAAAAAAAAAATTCATTTGTTCAATTAAATTCTCATTATTCATTTACCCTGATGCACAACTTCAGCAGAACACAGATATGTTTAGAAAGAAATTTGAAATCTGTAGATGCATACCATGAATATAAAAGACTGCAATCATTTGGAAAGAAATCAAATAATGTCTTATAGCAAAACAATAGGTGTATAACAAAACAAACGAAATAAATAAAGCTTTAAAAGCTCGTCCTGTTTGCACTCAATTCATTAAGAAGCTGTGTAACAAATATGTTACCATATTCATGTGAAAAGAAAGTGATGCTTTGATTGCAATAGAAGAATGAACTTCACATGGGAGTTTAAAACCGAATTTCAAACAGCATCAGAGCCCTGTTCAGATGCACTAGTTTAAAGGTGAGGATGTTTTATTGATTTGTTTCTTGCATAAATCACAATGGTGGAACCCATTGTCTTGCATTATAAATGCATACAGAGCTTGAATTTCCTGCAGATTAAAAAAATGCATTTGTGTTCTGAAAAAGAAAGTCATGTGCACCCGAATGGCATCAGAGTAAGTAAACAATGAGAATCTTCATTTTTGAAACTATACTGCTTTATAGTTTAATCATTGTGATAACAATGTTAAAAACCAATGTTAAAGAGATAAAGTGTAATTCACACAGTCCAATGAGAAGAACTAGTTTGTCTATAAACCTTAAGAAGAGTCCACTTTTTTCCCTTTATGTTAGAAAATGTAACACATGACAAAAGATTTATCATTAACACTGCACATGGCTGTTGTTTTCTTTCTATTACACTTTTATCCCAGTTTTTAAACTGTAATATTGGTCCCCAAATTCCACTCCTACAGTAGAATTGTTTTAAATGACTGCATATAATCTGATCACTGTTTACTAATATACTAATGTACTAATGCTCGGACACACTTGGTCTCTCTCGCGCAGGTTCGCTCGCTCTCGGACAACTCGATCTCTCTCGCGCGCATATTCGGTCTCTCTCGCGCAGGTTCGCTAGCTCTCGGACAACTCGATCTCTCTCGCGCGCATATTCGGTCTCTCTCGCGCAGGTTCGCTCGCTCTCGCGCTCAAACTCGGTCTCTCTCGCGCAGGTTCGCTCGCTCTCGCGCGCAAACTCGGTCTCTCTCGCGCAGTGTCGCTCGCTCGCGGCGTTCGCTTCACTTTTGTCCAGTCCGGCGCCTCATAGTCGCAAGGGGGGTGCGAGGCTCTGTGCGAAGTTGACTTGCGAGGCCCTCTCTGCAATTGATTTGCGTGCATGTGTGCGGGCAGGGGTGCAACTATCCAGTGTTAGAGGGGTATGCAGCAAAAACTTTTGACGCCCCCCCCACCCCCACTTCTAAAAAAAAATAAGTGTGCTGGACATAATCATGTATGGGTTTGAAATAATAAATGTTTATTTTAAATTATATCAGACAGCCACTGTAAGCCTACCATAATTATATATGTACACATATGTAAAAAAAAAAAAAAAAAAAAAAAAAACTATTTCTTTCCATGATAAACCAGCCTTATTGCATAAGTAATGTTTTCCAGCTTCTAGTCATTATTATTATGCATGCTACCTTATATTTACCAGTTGTCATTTTACTTTAATAAAATTGAGATGTGTCATGAATGGGATTGGTACCAAAGGGTTTAACCAAAATCCAAATGTAGATATCAGCAACATTATTTTGCAGTAAGTAAGTAAACACTTGTCAGTCAACATTAATATTTGCAAGCCTCCATGTTTGGTAGCAAATATATGCATAATTTCCACGGTAAACCAGAGATATTAAAGTTGTTTTCCAGATTCTTGTCATTTATTGTACATGCTACCTTATATTTTTCAGTTTTCAGCTCAGCAACTTCGGTTTTGCATATTCTAAGCTAGCTACATATTCTGTCTGCTACATTCCCAGTGTTAGCAAATGCTAGCTAATCTGTTAACATGAATAACGTATTTGCAAGCCTCCAAGCATAGACGTCACATTTTAAATCCTACCTGTTGCCTTTCACCATCCACTTATTTAGCTGCTGTCGCATCCCTTGACATGTCATTTCCTTTTCCCTCTTTCTTTTTTCTATTTTTAGCCCCCGATAGCTTTTTTGCTTTATCCATCTTTTTCGAGTTTCAATTACAACTCACTTACGTTACTGCTGCTCACTCAGCGCTGCGCCCCGCCCACTCGCGATATTACCCTTATGTCTAAATTCTATGATGGAATCTTATGAGGGCACCGGCGCCTACTCTAGCCTGTTAGTCCTCTAAAATTTATATAACTTTTTTTTTATGTATAACTTTTATATAAATTTATATAACTTTTATTATTTAAAAAAATAAAAAATAAAATAACCATCGCTTTGGCGCCCCCATGGTGCGGCGCCCCTATGCGCCGCATATAGCGCATACCCACTTTTTGCGCCACTGTGTGCGGGTATTGCTATAGTAACGAATCCAACTTTCGCGCATCTGTAAAAAAGTGGTTTGACCTATTTCAGATGCTGCAATTAGAATTTAAAATGGAGTGAGTAAAACTCTGTATACAATCTTGACGTGTGTGGTAATAGGCTATTGTGCGATCTAGCCTATATGGCATAATGATAACAACAACAACAACAACAACAATAATTAAAAGCGATCTTAGGGAATAATAACTAGCCTAAATAAGAATGGTAAAATAAGATCTAGGTCTAATTGTAGTTATGAGGTAATCATTTAAAAATATTTTATTTTAAAATGTGCAAACATTCACTCTTATTCATAGTGAAAACGCAAACGTTTTTTGTCACATTAATTTATGATTTACATGAATCATTATGGCATAATTTAAATTCAAAACGGCGAAATTTCATAGAAAGTTGAGTAGTTTGCATCACTAGATTAGATAATCTATCACTAGATAGTCTAAAACAGCCTAATTAATCGTTTTCAGTTGACACATTTCTACTGTTTAATCGTGTCTACCAGCACATCGCTCACCCTTGTATGCCGGATTATATATTTTAGTCACCACGGCCACTTGTTGAATTTATGCCTCACCTTGAACTTCATCTTGTTGCAACCCGGTGGCCTGGTTAGCCTCAGTGATGTAGGTTGTGTTGCTTGTAGTCGCAGTATTGGCTAGGGCTGTGACGGTAGGCATGACAACCGCGCCACCGCGGTCGTGGAGCGTCACCGGCGGTAGTGTGACGTCATATATAATACATATTTATATATCTCAGAGATCGCGTTAACTGAAAATTGTCCGTCTTTTTTTAGCAGTGACGGAAAAAAATCTGCAGTCCGTCCGTCATTTTGACAGATTATGTAGTTTGTATGTAAGCTTGTAATTCCCACCCCGTCCAGTAGGTGGTGAGCGCGCTCCAGTGTGGCAGCAGAGCGCGAGTTCAGTCTCCAGAATTAAATGAAAACGATGCGCTAGATGGATTACACACAGACGAGCACCCAGTTTAAGTAAACTGTATAATAATAAAGTTACTTATGCTTACTTACATAATTAAGTTTTGTTATTTTTCTTGCTAAGTTAATGGTCAACGAATGGCTATTCTGAGGTATAATGTTACGTGACATTGTTTGCAACACTGATTGAACTGACGTTCGGTAAACTACTGTATCTTTCAACATATTTTTTTTTATTTTCATTCATGTTTATTTCGTTCTGTACAGTAGTAAAGAGGAAAGGATGATCGCATTCACTCACAATCCGTGACAAGAGTTCAAGATGAAAACTGAAAGTGACGCAGCTAGTCTTGATCAACTTTCTTTTCATAGTAGGCTATAAATGCATAGCCTACGCCTATTTGCTTATCATGTAAGTTTTACCTTTCCCTTTCCCCCACCACCGCGACATCTTTCTTTTTAATTCGTTTCCGTTTCTCGCCACCCTGACTCGTGTTTACGAAATCGGTCGCGCTCTCGTGCAGCACCCGACATTTTTTCCTCACAGAGTGAGCAGCTCATAGTGGTGCGAGCATGCAGAACGTAATATCGAAATTTGAAAATTAATAATTATTTGCAGATTTCTTTTCATGTGGCCTTGATTATACATAATTGCGAGACAGATGAATTTTATTTATTATCGATGTTTGGTGGAAAACTAATAAAAAAATAGACATAAACTACATAAAATGCAGGCCAGGAGCGAGGCCCTCTAGAGGCGCGAGGCCCTGTGCGGTCGCACACTTGGCACAGCCCTTGCGACGGTACTGTGTACATATGTGCATTTTAAGACGTTTCAAGGCCAACAAATTGGATAACATTAGCTTTAAAACCATGTCAACATATATACATGCATGCACAGTTTTGAGGCAGCTTTAATCGCATGTTTGGCAATTTCATTACTTCACTTACAACAGAACAACGACCATCATTGCTCGTAGTTTCTTTTGCGCTTTAAGCTATAATAAAGTAAATATAGCTGCGAGCAGCGATGGCGGGCCCAAGCCCGGTGGCACCGCCACCCCGGTGGCTTCAGGGCAACTGTGCACAGCGGGCAATAGGCACTTAAAACGGTTAAACATCAAAGGACTATGTCAAATTCACTCCACATTTACTGCACTACAAGGTGCCGTTATAGAGCCCCTCCTCCCTGCCCATTTTCAAAGGATTACATGTGCCAAGTTTTAACATTATTCTGATGAATTTTGAAGCAAATCAGGTAAAAATAAGAGGGTGATCTCAATGTATGCTGAAAGTGACACATTTTCTGCTTCCAGTTGGTGGCGCTATGACTTTGAATCACAATAGTCAAATCCATGTGATCAGCCTTGTACAACGAAGACTAAGCCAAAGTTTCATCAAAATCAATTAATGTATGCAGAAGTTATAACACTTTGTTTCCCTTTTCTTGCCATAAATTCGTTGCCTCGCCACGGCCAAACCGTTTGAGATATCCAAAATCCGTTTGCAATTAAACAACTTCAATGTGTTAGCAACAAGTTAAAAAAAGCTTGGTGTAAATTGGATAAACCCTGTAGGAGTAGTAGTATAAAATTCATAGCCTGTTTTTTCAAAAAATTAACATTCAAACCAAAATAGCTGACTTCCTGTTGGTCGGAGCTAATGAATGTAAATTAGAAAATTGTCCGGCTTGATGAGAACAATATGTGTACCGAGTTTGGTGACTGTAGGAAAAACTAACCCCCACTTTTGTCAAAAGGTGGCGCTACTGAGCCCCTCCACCACGCCCATTTCTATGGCTTTGTCCATGTCTACTGGTTGACAATATTGATGTGTGTGTCGAGTTTCATGCAATTTGAAGCATGTTAAGAGCCTCAAAAACACTCAAGAATATTATTACAGTTTGACCTGTTGCCATGGCAACAATATTTCAAATATCAAAAATCCTGTCATAGGTCTACATCTGCTGTGTATTGACATTACACTGATGAAGTTTGAAGCAAATCAGGTAAAAATAAGAGGGTGATCTCAAAGCATTTTAAAAGTGATACACTTCTTGCTGCCATTTGGTGGCGCTATAACTTTGACTCACAATAGTTACATCCATGTGATCAGACTACTACAACCAACACACTCCTGAAGTTTCATAAACATCAATCAATGTATGCAGAAGTTATAACACATTTCCTGTTTCCCTTTTCTCGCCATAAATTCGTTGCCTCGCCACGGCCAAACCGTTTGAGATATCCAAAATCCGTTTGCAATTAAACAACTTCAATGTGTTCGCAACAAGTTAAAAAAAGCTTGGTGTAAATTGGATAAACCCTGTAGGAGTAGTAGTATAAAATTCATAGCCTGTTTTTTCAAAAAATTAACATTCAAACCAAAATAGCTGACTTCCTGTTGGTCGGAGCTAATGAATGTAAATTAGAAAATTGTCCGGCTTGATGAGAATAATATGTGTACCGAGTTTGGTGACTGTAGGAAAAACTAACCCCCACTTTTGTCAAAAGGTGGCGCTACTGAGCCCCTCCACCACGCCCATTTCTATGGCTTTGTCCATGTCTACTGGTTGACAATATTGATGTGTGTGTCGAGTTTCATGCAATTTGAAGCATGTTAAGAGCCTCAAAAACACTCAAGAATATTATTACAGTTTGACCTGTTGCCATGGCAACAATATTTCAAATATCAAAAATCCTGTCATAGGTCTACATCTGCTGTGTATTGACATTACACTGATGAAGTTTGAAGCAAATCAGGTAAAAATAAGAGGGTGATCTCAAAACATTTCAAAAAGTGATACACTTCCTGCTGCCAGTTGGTGGCGCTATAACTTTGACTCACAATAGTCACATCCATGTGATCAGACTCCTATAACGAACACACTCGTGAAGTTTCATAAAGATCAATATATGTATTAAGACGTTATAACACATTTCCTGTTTCCTTTTTCTCGCCATAAATTCGTTGCCTCGCCACGGCCAAACCGTTCGAGATATCAAAAATCCCCTGGCAATTTTTAATCATCAGTGTCTTGACTTCATGCTGACCGAGTTTGGTGGCGATCGGATTAATCGTCTAGGAGGAGTATATCAAATTCCAGAGCATGCGTTTTTCAAACAACCCTTAATAGCTGACTTCCTGTTGGCGTGGCGATTAACTTAGAGCGCGAAAGTTGTTCGGCCCGATGAGGTCTATATGTGTACCGAGTTTCATACTAATACGTGCAAGCATGTTTAATATATGGACCAAATTTTCAGACTTTTTTCAAGGGGGCGCTGTCGAGCCCCCCTGCCACGCCCGGGTACCAGCCTCTCCGGCGTCCTAATGGCCGCGGATTCCAATGTGTGTGCCAATTTTCAAGAGTTTTTGAGCATGTTAAGGCCCCCAAAAAGCCCCGGAAGACGGAAAAAAAAAAAAAAAAAAAAATAAATATAGCTGCGAGCAGCGATGGCGGGCCCAAGCCCGGTGGCACCGCCACCCCGGTGGCTTCAGGGCAACTGTGCACAGCGGGCAATAGGCACTTAAAACGGTTAAACATCAAAGGACTATGTCAAATTCACTCCACATTTACTGCACTACAAGGTGCCGTTATAGAGCCCCTCCTCCCTGCCCATTTTCAAAGGATTACATGTGCCAAGTTTTAACATTATTCTGATGAATTTTGAAGCAAATCAGGTAAAAATAAGAGGGTGATCTCAATGTATGCTGAAAGTGACACATTTTCTGCTTCCAGTTGGTGGCGCTATGACTTTGAATCACAATAGTCAAATCCATGTGATCAGCCTTGTACAACGAAGACTAAGCCAAAGTTTCATCAAAATCAATTAATGTATGCAGAAGTTATAACACTTTGTTTCCCTTTTCTTGCCATAAATTCGTTGCCTCGCCACGGCCAAACCGTTTGAGATATCCAAAATCCGTTTGCAATTAAACAACTTCATTGTGTTAGCAACAAGTTAAAACAAGCTTGGTGTAAATTGGATAAACCCTGTAGGAGTAGTAGTATAAAATTCATAGCCTGTTTTTTCAAAAAATTAACATTCAAACCAAAATAGCTGACTTCCTGTTGGTCGGAGCTAATGAATGTAAATTAGAAAATTGTCCGGCTTGATGAGAATAATATGTGTACCGAGTTTGGTGACTGTAGGAAAAACTAACCCCCCCACTTTTGTCAAAAGGTGGCGCTACTGAGCCCCTCCACCACGCCCATTTCTATGGCTTTGTCCATGTCTACTGGTTGACAATATTGATGTGTGTGTCGAGTTTCATGCAATTTGAAGCATGTTAAGAGCCTCAAAAACACTCAAGAATATTATTACAGTTTGACCTGTTGCCATGGCAACAATATTTCAAATATCAAAAATCCTGTCATAGGTCTACATCTGCTGTGTATTGACATTACACTGATGAAGTTTGAAGCAAATCAGGTAAAAATAAGAGGGTGATCTCAAAGCATTTTAAAAGTGATACACTTCTTGCTGCCATTTGGTGGCGCTATAACTTTGACTCACAATAGTTACATCCATGTGATCAGACTACTACAACCAACACACTCCTGAAGTTTCATAAACATCAATCAATGTATGCAGAAGTTATAACACATTTCCTGTTTCCCTTTTCTCGCCATAAATTCGTTGCCTCGCCACGGCCAAACCGTTTGAGATATCCAAAATCCGTTTGCAATTAAACAACTTCAATGTGTTCGCAACAAGTTAAAAAAAGCTTGGTGTAAATTGGATAAACCCTGTAGGAGTAGTAGTATAAAATTCATAGCCTGTTTTTTCAAAAAATTAACATTCAAACCAAAATAGCTGACTTCCTGTTGGTCGGAGCTAATGAATGTAAATTAGAAAATTGTCCGGCTTGATGAGAATAATATGTGTACCGAGTTTGGTGACTGTAGGAAAAACTAACCCCCACTTTTGTCAAAAGGTGGCGCTACTGAGCCCCTCCACCACGCCCATTTCTATGGCTTTGTCCATGTCTACTGGTTGACAATATTGATGTGTGTGTCGAGTTTCATGCAATTTGAAGCATGTTAAGAGCCTCAAAAACACTCAAGAATATTATTACAGTTTGACCTGTTGCCATGGCAACAATATTTCAAATATCAAAAATCCTGTCATAGGTCTACATCTGCTGTGTATTGACATTACACTGATGAAGTTTGAAGCAAATCAGGTAAAAATAAGAGGGTGATCTCAAAACATTTCAAAAAGTGATACACTTCCTGCTGCCAGTTGGTGGCGCTATAACTTTGACTCACAATAGTCACATCCATGTGATCAGACTCCTATAACGAACACACTCGTGAAGTTTCATAAAGATCAATATATGTATTAAGACGTTATAACACATTTCCTGTTTCCTTTTTCTCGCCATAAATTCGTTGCCTCGCCACGGCCAAACCGTTCGAGATATCAAAAATCCCCTGGCAATTTTTAATCATCAGTGTCTTGACTTCATGCTGACCGAGTTTGGTGGCGATCGGATTAATCGTCTAGGAGGAGTATATCAAATTCCAGAGCATGCGTTTTTCAAACAACCCTTAATAGCTGACTTCCTGTTGGCGTGGCGATTAACTTAGAGCGCGAAAGTTGTTCGGCCCGATGAGGTCTATATGTGTACCGAGTTTCATACTAATACGTGCAAGCATGTTTAATATATGGACCAAATTTTCAGACTTTTTTCAAGGGGGCGCTGTCGAGCCCCCCTGCCACGCCCGGGTACCAGCCTCTCCGGCGTCCTAATGGCCGCGGATTCCAATGTGTGTGCCAATTTTCAAGAGTTTTTGAGCATGTTAAGGCCCCCAAAAAGCCCCGGAAGACGGAAAAAAAAAAAAAAATAAATAAAAAATAATAATAATAATAATCCTTAGAAGAACAAGAGGGCCCTGCGCGCTTAATTCGCTTGGGCCCTAAATATAGCTGCGAGCAGCGATGGCGGGCCCAAGCCCGGTGGCACCGCCACCCCGGTGGCTTCAGGGCAACTGTGCACAGCGGGCAATAGGCACTTAAAACGGTTAAACATCAAAGGACTATGTCAAATTCACTCCACATTTACTGCACTACAAGGTGCCGCTATAGACCCCTTCCTCCCTGCCCATTTTCAAAGGATTACATGTGCCAAGTTTTAACATTATTCTGATGAATTTTGAAGCAAATCAGGTAAAAATAAGAGGGTGATCTCAATGTATGCTGAAAGTGACACATTTTCTGCTTCCAGTTGGTGGCGCTATGACTTTGAATCACAATAGTCAAATCCATGTGATCAGCCTTGTACAACGAAGACTAAGCCAAAGTTTCATCAAAATCAGTTAATGTATGCAGAAGTTATAACACTTTGTTTCCCTTTTCTTGCCATAAATTCGTTGCCTCGCCACGGCCAAACCGTTTGAGATATCCAAAATCCGTTTGCAATTAAACAACTTCAATGTGTTAGCAACAAGTTAAAAAAGCTTGGTGTAAATTGGATAAACCCTGTAGGAGTAGTAGTATAAAATTCATAGCCTGTTTTTTCAAAAAATTAACATTCAAACCAAAATAGCTGACTTCCTGTTGGTCGGAGCTAATGAATGTAAATTAGAAAATTGTCCGGCTTGATGAGAATAATATGTGTACCGAGTTTGGTGACTGTAGGAAAAACTAACCCCCCACTTTTGTCAAAAGGTGGCGCTACTGAGCCCCTCCACCACGCCCATTTCTATGGCTTTGTCCATGTCTACTGGTTGACAATATTGATGTGTGTGTCGAGTTTCATGCAATTTGAAGCATGTTAAGAGCCTCAAAAACACTCAAGAATATTATTACAGTTTGACCTGTTGCCATGGCAACAATATTTCAAATATCAAAAATCCTGTCATAGGTCTACATCTGCTGTGTATTGACATTACACTGATGAAGTTTGAAGCAAATCAGGTAAAAATAAGAGGGTGATCTCAAAGCATTTTAAAAGTGATACACTTCTTGCTGCCATTTGGTGGCGCTATAACTTTGACTCACAATAGTTACATCCATGTGATCAGACTACTACAACCAACACACTCCTGAAGTTTCATAAACATCAATCAATGTATGCAGAAGTTATAACACATTTCCTGTTTCCCTTTTCTCGCCATAAATTCGTTGCCTCGCCACGGCCAAACCGTTTGAGATATCCAAAATCCGTTTGCAATTAAACAACTTCAATGTGTTCGCAACAAGTTAAAAAAAGCTTGGTGTAAATTGGATAAACCCTGTAGGAGTAGTAGTATAAAATTCATAGCCTGTTTTTTCAAAAAATTAACATTCAAACCAAAATAGCTGACTTCCTGTTGGTCGGAGCTAATGAATGTAAATTAGAAAATTGTCCGGCTTGATGAGAATAATATGTGTACAGAGTTTGGTGACTGTAGGAAAAACTAACCCCCACTTTTGTCAAAAGGTGGCGCTACTGAGCCCCTCCACCACGCCCATTTCTATGGCTTTGTCCATGTCTACTGGTTGACAATATTGATGTGTGTGTCGAGTTTCATGCAATTTGAAGCATGTTAAGATCCTCAAAAACACTCAAGAATATTATTACAGTTTGACCTGTTGCCATGGCAACAATATTTCAAATATCAAAAATCCTGTCATAGGTCTACATCTGCTGTGTATTGACATTACACTGATGAAGTTTGAAGCAAATCAGGTAAAAATAAGAGGGTGATCTCAAAACATTTCAAAAAGTGATACACTTCCTGCTGCCAGTTGGTGGCGCTATAACTTTGACTCACAATAGTCACATCCATGTGATCAGACTCCTATAACGAACACACTCGTGAAGTTTCATAAAGATCAATATATGTATTAAGACGTTATAACACATTTCCTGTTTCCTTTTTCTCGCCATAAATTCGTTGCCTCGCCACGGCCAAACCGTTCGAGATATCAAAAATCCCCTGGCAATTTTTAATCATCAGTGTCTTGACTTCATGCTGACCGAGTTTGGTGGCGATCGGATTAATCGTCTAGGAGGAGTATATCAAATTCCAGAGCATGCGTTTTTCAAACAACCCTTAATAGCTGACTTCCTGTTGGCGTGGCGATTAACTTAGAGCGCGAAAGTTGTTCGGCCCGATGAGGTCTATATGTGTACCGAGTTTCATACTAATACGTGCAAGCATGTTTAATATATGGACCAAATTTTCAGACTTTTTTCAAGGGGGCGCTGTCGAGCCCCCCTGCCACGCCCGGGTACCAGCCTCTCCGGCGTCCTAATGGCCGCGGATTCCAATGTGTGTGCCAATTTTCAAGAGTTTTTGAGCATGTTAAGGCCCCCAAAAAGCCCCGGAAGACGGAAAAAAAAAAAAAAAAAAAAAATAATAATAATCCTTAGAAGAACAAGAGGGCCCTGCGCGAATTTTCGCTTGGGCCCTAATAATCCTTAGAAGAACAAGAGGGCCCTGCGCGAATTTTCGCTTGGGCCCTAAATATAGCTGCGAGCAGCGATGGCGGGCCCAAGCCCGGTGGCACCGCCACCCCGGTGGCTTCAGGGCAACTGTGCACAGCGGGCAATAGGCACTTAAAATGGTTAAACATCAAAGGACTATGTCAAATTCACTCCACATTTACTGCACTACAAGGTGCCGCTATAGAGCCCCTCCTCCCTGCCCATTTTCAAAGGATTACATGTGCCAAGTTTTAACATTATTCTGATGAATTTTGAAGCAAATCAGGTAAAAATAAGAGGGTGATCTCAATGTATGCTGAAAGTGACACATTTTCTGCTTCCAGTTGGTGGCGCTATGACTTTGAATCACAATAGTCAAATCCATGTGATCAGCCTTGTACAACGAAGACTAAGCCAAAGTTTCATTAAAATCAATTAATGTATGCAGAAGTTATAACACTTTGTTTCCCTTTTCTTGCCATAAATTCGTTGCCTCGCCACGGCCAAACCGTTTGAGATATCCAAAATCCGTTTGCAATTAAACAACTTCAATGTGTTAGCAACAAGTTAAAAAAAGCTTGGTGTAAATTGGATAAACCCTGTAGGAGTAGTAGTATAAAATTCATAGCCTGTTTTTTCAAAAAATTAACATTCAAACAAAAATAGCCGACTTCCTGTTGGTTGGAGCTAATGAATGTAAATTAGAAAATTGTCCAGCTTGATGAGAACAATATGTGTACCGAGTTTGGTGACTGTAGGAAAAACTAACCCCCCCACTTTTGACAAAAGGTGGCGCTACTGAGCCCCTTCACCACGCCCATTTCTATGGCTTTGTCCATGTCTACTGGTTGACAATATTGATGTGTGTGTCAAGTTTCATGCAATTTGAAGCATGTTAAGAGCCTCAAAAACACTCAAGAATATTATTACAGTTTGACCTGTTGCCATGGCAACAATATTTCAAATATCAAAAATCCTGTCATAGGTCTACATCTGCTGTGTATTGACATTACACTGATGAAGTTTGAAGCAAATCAGGTAAAAATAAGAGGGTGATCTCAAAGCATTTCAAAAAGTGATACACTTCCTGCTGCCAGTTGGTGGTGCTATAACTTTGACTCACAATAGTCACATCCATGTGATCAGACTACTACAACTAACACACTCGTGAAGTTTCATAAAGATCAATATATGTATGCAGACGTTATAACACATTTCCTGTTTCCTTTTTCTCGCCATAAATTTGTTGCCTCGCCACGGCCAAACCGTTTGAGGTATCCAAAATCCGTTTGCAATTAAACAACTTCAATGTGTTAGCAACAAGTTAAAAAAAGCTTGGTGTAAATTGGATAAACCCTGTAGGAGTAGTAGTATAAAATTCATAGCCTGTTTTTTCAAAAAATTAACATTCAAACAAAAATAGCCGACTTCCTGTTGGTCGGAGCTAATGAATGTAAATTAGAAAATTGTCCGGCTTGATGAGAACAATATGTGTACCGAGTTTGGTGACTGTAGGAAAAACTAACCCCCACTTTTGTCAAAAGGTGGCGCTACTGAGCCCCTCCACCACGCCCATTTCTATGGCTTTGTCCATGTCTACTGGTTGACAATATTGATGTGTGTGTCGAGTTTCATGCAATTTGAAGCATGTTAAGAGCCTCAAAAACACTCAAGAATATTATTACAGTTTGACCTGTTGCCATGGCAACAATATTTCAAATATCAAAAATCCTGTCATAGGTCTACATCTGCTGTGTATTGACATTACACTGATGAAGTTTGAAGCAAATCAGGTAAAAATAAGAGGGTGATCTCAAAGCATTTTAAAAGTGATACACTTCTTGCTGCCATTTGGTGGCGCTATAACTTTGACTCACAATAGTTACATCCATGTGATCAGACTACTACAACCAACACACTCCTGAAGTTTCATAAACATCAATCAATGTATGCAGAAGTTATAACACATTTCCTGTTTCCCTTTTCTCGCCATAAATTCGTTGCCTCGCCACGGCCAAACCGTTTGAGATATCCAAAATCCGTTTGCAATTAAACAACTTCAATGTGTTCGCAACAAGTTAAAAAAAGCTTGGTGTAAATTGGATAAACCCTGTAGGAGTAGTAGTATAAAATTCATAGCCTGTTTTTTCAAAAAATTAACATTCAAACCAAAATAGCTGACTTCCTGTTGGTCGGAGCTAATGAATGTAAATTAGAAAATTGTCCGGCTTGATGAGAATAATATGTGTACCGAGTTTGGTGACTGTAGGAAAAACTAACCCCCCACTTTTGTCAAAAGGTGGCGCTACTGAGCCCCTCCACCACGCCCATTTCTATGGCTTTGTCCATGTCTACTGGTTGACAATATTGATGTGTGTGTCGAGTTTCATGCAATTTGAAGCATGTTAAGAGCCTCAAAAACACTCAAGAATATTATTACAGTTTGACCTGTTGCCATGGCAACAATATTTCAAATATCAAAAATCCTGTCATAGGTCTACATCTGCTGTGTATTAACATTACACTGATGAAGTTTGAAGCAAATCAGGTAAAAATAAGAGGGTGATCTCAAAACATTTCAAAAAGTGATACACTTCCTGCTGCCAGTTGGTGGCGCTATAACTTTGACTCACAATAGTCACATCCATGTGATCAGACTCCTATAACGAACACACTCGTGAAGTTTCATAAAGATCAATATATGTATTAAGACGTTATAACACATTTCCTGTTTCCTTTTTCTCGCCATAAATTTGTTGCCTCGCCACGGCCAAACCGTTCGAGATATCAAAAATCCCCTGGCAATTTTTAATCATCAGTGTCTTGACTTCATGCTGACCGAGTTTGGTGGCGATCGGATTAATCGTCTAGGAGGAGTATATCAAATTCCAGAGCATGCGTTTTTCAAACAACCCTTAATAGCTGACTTCCTGTTGGCGTGGCGATTAACTTAGAGCGCGAAAGTTGTTCGGCCCGATGAGGTCTATATGTGTACCGAGTTTCATACTAATACGTGCAAGCATGTTTAATATATGGACCAAATTTTCAGACTTTTTTCAAGGGGGCGCTGTCGAGCCCCCCTGCCACGCCCGGGTACCAGCCTCTCCGGCGTCCTAATGGCCGCGGATTCCAATGTGTGTGCCAATTTTCAAGAGTTTTTGAGCATGTTAAGGCCCCCAAAAAGCCCCGGAAGACGGAAAAAAAAAAAAAATAAAAAAAATAAAAAATAAATAAATAAATAAATAAATAATAAATATAGCTGCGAGCAGCGATGGCGGGCCCAAGCCCGGTGGCACCGCCACCCCGGTGGCTTCAGGGCAACTGTGCACAGCGGGCAATAGGCACTTAAAACGGTTAAACATCAAAGGACTATGTCAAATTCACTCCACATTTACTGCACTACAAGGTGCCGCTATAGAGCCCCTCCTCCCTGCCCATTTTCAAAGGATTACATGTGCCAAGTTTTAACATTATTCTGATGAATTTTGAAGCAAATCAGGTAAAAATAAGAGGGTGATCTCAATGTATGCTGAAAGTGACACATTTTCTGCTTCCAGTTGGTGGCGCTATGACTTTGAATCACAATACTCAAATCCATGTGATCAGCCTTGTACAACGAAGACTAAGCCAAAGTTTCATCAAAATCAATTAATGTATGCAGAAGTTATAACACTTTGTTTCCCTTTTCTTGCCATAAATTCGTTGCCTCGCCACGGCCAAACCGTTTGAGATATCCAAAATCCGTTTGCAATTAAACAACTTCAATGTGTTAGCAACAAGTTAAAAAAAGCTTGGTGTAAATTGGATAAACCCTGTAGGAGTAGTAGTATAAAATTCATAGCCTGTTTTTTCAAAAAATTAACATTCAAACCAAAATAGCTGACTTCCTGTTGGTCGGAGCTAATGAATGTAAATTAGAAAATTGTCCGGCTTGATGAGAATAATATGTGTACCGAGTTTGGTGACTGTAGGAAAAACTAACCCCCCCACTTTTGTCAAAAGGTGGCGCTACTGAGCCCCTCCACCACGCCCATTTCTATGGCTTTGTCCATGTCTACTGGTTGACAATATTGATGTGTGTGTCGAGTTTCATGCAATTTGAAGCATGTTAAGAGCCTCAAAAACACTCAAGAATATTATTACAGTTTGACCTGTTGCCATGGCAACAATATTTCAAATATCAAAAATCCTGTCATAGGTCTACATCTGCTGTGTATTGACATTACACTGATGAAGTTTGAAGCAAATCAGGTAAAAATAAGAGGGTGATCTCAAAGCATTTTAAAAGTGATACACTTCTTGCTGCCATTTGGTGGCGCTATAACTTTGACTCACAATAGTTACATCCATGTGATCAGACTACTACAACCAACACACTCCTGAAGTTTCATAAACATCAATCAATGTATGCAGAAGTTATAACACATTTCCTGTTTCCTTTTTCTCGCCATAAATTCGTTGCCTCGCCACGGCCAAACCGTTTGAGATATCCAAAATCCGTTTGCAATTAAACAACTTCAATGTGTTCGCAACAAGTTAAAAAAAGCTTGGTGTAAATTGGATAAACCCTGTAGGAGTAGTAGTATAAAATTCATAGCCTGTTTTTTCAAAAAATTAACATTCAAACCAAAATAGCTGACTTCCTGTTGGTCGGAGCTAATGAATGTAAATTAGAAAATTGTCCGGCTTGATGAGAATAATATGTGTACCGAGTTTGGTGACTGTAGGAAAAACTAACCCCCCCACTTTTGTCAAAAGGTGGCGCTACTGAGCCCCTCCACCACGCCCATTTCTATGGCTTTGTCCATGTCTACTGGTTGACAATATTGATGTGTGTGTCGAGTTTCATGCAATTTGAAGCATGTTAAGAGCCTCAAAAACACTCAAGAATATTATTACAGTTTGACCTGTTGCCATGGCAACAATATTTCAAATATCAAAAATCCTGTCATAGGTCTACATCTGCTGTGTATTGACATTACACTGATGAAGTTTGAAGCAAATCAGGTAAAAATAAGAGGGTGATCTCAAAACATTTCAAAAAGTGATACACTTCCTGCTGCCAGTTGGTGGCGCTATAACTTTGACTCACAATAGTCACATCCATGTGATCAGACTCCTATAACGAACACACTCGTGAAGTTTCATAAAGATCAATATATGTATTAAGACGTTATAACACATTTCCTGTTTCCTTTTTCTCGCCATAAATTCGTTGCCTCGCCACGGCCAAACCGTTCGAGATATCAAAAATCCCCTGGCAATTTTTAATCATCAGTGTCTTGACTTCATGCTGACCGAGTTTGGTGGCGATCGGATTAATCGTCTAGGAGGAGTATATCAAATTCCAGAGCATGCGTTTTTCAAACAACCCTTAATAGCTGACTTCCTGTTGGCGTGGCGATTAACTTAGAGCGCGAAAGTTGTTCGGCCCGATGAGGTCTATATGTGTACCGAGTTTCATACTAATACGTGCAAGCATGTTTAATATATGGACCAAATTTTCAGACTTTTTTCAAGGGGGCGCTGTCGAGCCCCCCTGCCACGCCCGGGTACCAGCCTCTCCGGCGTCCTAATGGCCGCGGATTCCAATGTGTGTGCCAATTTTCAAGAGTTTTTGAGCATGTTAAGGCCCCCAAAAAGCCCCGGAAGACGGAAAAAAAAAAAAATAAATAAAAAAAAATAAAATAAATAAATAAATAAATAATAAATATAGCTGCGAGCAGCGATGGCGGGCCCAAGCCCGGTGGCACCGCCACCCCGGTGGCTTCAGGGCAACTGTGCACAGCGGGCAATAGGCACTTAAAACGGTTAAACATCAAAGGACTATGTCAAATTCACTCCACATTTACTGCACTACAAGGTGCCGCTATAGAGCCCCTCCTCCCTGCCCATTTTCAAAGGATTACATGTGCCAAGTTTTAACATTATTCTGATGAATTTTGAAGCAAATCAGGTAAAAATAAGAGGGTGATCTCAATGTATGCTGAAAGTGACACATTTTCTGCTTCCAGTTGGTGGCGCTATGACTTTGAATCACAATACTCAAATCCATGTGATCAGCCTTGTACAACGAAGACTAAGCCAAAGTTTCATCAAAATCAATTAATGTATGCAGAAGTTATAACACTTTGTTTCCCTTTTCTTGCCATAAATTCGTTGCCTCGCCACGGCCAAACCGTTTGAGATATCCAAAATCCGTTTGCAATTAAACAACTTCAATGTGTTAGCAACAAGTTAAAAAAGCTTGGTGTAAATTGGATAAACCCTGGTGGAGTAGTAGTATAAAATTCATAGCCTGTTTTTTCAAAAAATTAACATTCAAACCAAAATAGCTGACTTCCTGTTGGTCGGAGCTAATGAATGTAAATTAGAAAATTGTCCGGCTTGATGAGAATAATATGTGTACCGAGTTTGGTGACTGTAGGAAAAACTAACCCCCCACTTTTGTCAAAAGGTGGCGCTACTGAGCCCCTCCACCACGCCCATTTCTATGGCTTTGTCCATGTCTACTGGTTGACAATATTGATGTGTGTGTCGAGTTTCATGCAATTTGAAGCATGTTAAGAGCCTCAAAAACACTCAAGAATATTATTACAGTTTGACCTGTTGCCATGGCAACAATATTTCAAATATCAAAAATCCTGTCATAGGTCTACATCTGCTGTGTATTGACATTACACTGATGAAGTTTGAAGCAAATCAGGTAAAAATAAGAGGGTGATCTCAAAGCATTTTAAAAGTGATACACTTCTTGCTGCCATTTGGTGGCGCTATAACTTTGACTCACAATAGTTACATCCATGTGATCAGACTACTACAACCAACACACTCCTGAAGTTTCATAAACATCAATCAATGTATGCAGAAGTTATAACACATTTCCTGTTTCCTTTTTCTCGCCATAAATTCGTTGCCTCGCCACGGCCAAACCGTTTGAGATATCCAAAATCCGTTTGCAATTAAACAACTTCAATGTGTTCGCAACAAGTTAAAAAAGCTTGGTGTAAATTGGATAAACCCTGTAGGAGTAGTAGTATAAAATTCATAGCCTGTTTTTTCAAAAAATTAACATTCAAACCAAAATAGCTGACTTCCTGTTGGTCGGAGCTAATGAATGTAAATTAGAAAATTGTCCGGCTTGATGAGAATAATATGTGTACCGAGTTTGGTGACTGTAGGAAAAACTAACCCCCACTTTTGTCAAAAGGTGGCGCTACTGAGCCCCTCCACCACGCCCATTTCTATGGCTTTGTCCATGTCTACTGGTTGACAATATTGATGTGTGTGTCGAGTTTCATGCAATTTGAAGCATGTTAAGAGCCTCAAAAACACTCAAGAATATTATTACAGTTTGACCTGTTGCCATGGCAACAATATTTCAAATATCAAAAATCCTGTCATAGGTCTACATCTGCTGTGTATTGACATTACACTGATGAAGTTTGAAGCAAATCAGGTAAAAATAAGAGGGTGATCTCAAAACATTTCAAAAAGTGATACACTTCCTGCTGCCAGTTGGTGGCGCTATAACTTTGACTCACAATAGTCACATCCATGTGATCAGACTCCTATAACGAACACACTCGTGAAGTTTCATAAAGATCAATATATGTATTAAGACGTTATAACACATTTCCTGTTTCCTTTTTCTCGCCATAAATTCGTTGCCTCGCCACGGCCAAACCGTTCGAGATATCAAAAATCCCCTGGCAATTTTTAATCATCAGTGTCTTGACTTCATGCTGACCGAGTTTGGTGGCGATCGGATTAATCGTCTAGGAGGAGTATATCAAATTCCAGAGCATGCGTTTTTCAAACAACCCTTAATAGCTGACTTCCTGTTGGCGTGGCGATTAACTTAGAGCGCGAAAGTTGTTCGGCCCGATGAGGTCTATATGTGTACCGAGTTTCATACTAATACGTGCAAGCATGTTTAATATATGGACCAAATTTTCAGACTTTTTTCAAGGGGGCGCTGTCGAGCCCCCCTGCCACGCCCGGGTACCAGCCTCTCCGGCGTCCTAATGGCCGCGGATTCCAATGTGTGTGCCAATTTTCAAGAGTTTTTGAGCATGTTAAGGCCCCCAAAAAGCCCCGGAAGACGGAAAAAAAAATAAAAAAAAATAATAATAAATATAGCTGCGAGCAGCGATGGCGGGCCCAAGCCCGGTGGCACCGCCACCCCGGTGGCTTCAGGGCAACTGTGCACAGCGGGCAATAGGCACTTAAAACGGTTAAACATCAAAGGACTATGTCAAATTCACTCCACATTTACTGCACTACAAGGTGCCGTTATAGAGCCCCTCCTCCCTGGCCATTTTCAAAGGATTACATGTGCCAAGTTTTAACATTATTCTGATGAATTTTGAAGCAAATCAGGTAAAAATAAGAGGGTGATCTCAATGTATGCTGAAAGTGACACATTTTCTGCTTCCAGTTGGTGGCGCTATGACTTTGAATCACAATAGTCAAATCCATGTGATTAGCCTTGTACAACGAAGACTAAGCCAAAGTTTCATCAAAATCAATTAATGTATGCAGAAGTTATAACACTTTGTTGCCCTTTTCTTGCCATAAATTCGTTGCCTCGCCACGGCCAAACCGTTTGAGATATCCAAAATCCGTTTGCAATTAAACAACTTCAATGTGTTAGCAACAAGTTAAAAAAGCTTGGTGTAAATTGGATAAACCCTGTAGGAGTAGTAGTATAAAATTCATAGCCTGTTTTTTCAAAAAATTAACATTCAAACCAAAATAGCTGACTTCCTGTTGGTCGGAGCTAATGAATGTAAATTAGAAAATTGTCCGGCTTGATGAGAACAATATGTGTACCGAGTTTGGTGACTGTAGGAAAAACTAACCCCCACTTTTGTCAAAAGGTGGCGCTACTGAGCCCCTCCACCACGCCCATTTCTATGGCTTTGTCCATGTCTACTGGTTGACAATATTGATGTGTGTGTCGAGTTTCATGCAATTTGAAGCATGTTAAGAGCCTCAAAAACACTCAAGAATATTATTACAGTTTGACCTGTTGCCATGGCAACAATATTTCAAATATCAAAAATCCTGTCATAGGTCTACATCTGCTGTGTATTGACATTACACTGATGAAGTTTGAAGCAAATCAGGTAAAAATAAGAGGGTGATCTCAAAACATTTCAAAAAGTGATACACTTCCTGCTGCCAGTTGGTGGCGCTATAACTTTGACTCACAATAGTCACATCCATGTGATCAGACTCCTATAACGAACACACTTGTGAAGTTTCATAAAGATCAATATATGTATTAAGACGTTATAACACATTTCCTGTTTCCTTTTTCTCGCCATAAATTCGTTGCCTCGCCACGGCCAAACCGTTCGAGATATCAAAAATCCCCTGGCAATTTTTAATCATCAGTGTCTTGACTTCATGCTGACCGAGTTTGGTGGCGATCGGATTAATCGTCTAGGAGGAGTATATCAAATTCCAGAGCATGCGTTTTTCAAACAACCCTTAATAGCTGACTTCCTGTTGGCGTGGCGATTAACTTAGAGCGCGAAAGTTGTTCGGCCCGATGAGGTCTATATGTGTACCGAGTTTCATACTAATACGTGCAAGCATGTTTAATATATGGACCAAATTTTCAGACTTTTTTCAAGGGGGCGCTGTCGAGCCCCCCTGCCACGCCCGGGTACCAGCCTCTCCGGCGTCCTAATGGCCGCGGATTCCAATGTGTGTGCCAATTTTCAAGAGTTTTTGAGCATGTTAAGGCCCCCAAAAAGCCCCGGAAGACGGAAAAAAAAAAATAAATAAAAAATAAATAAAAAATAAATAAATAAATAAATAAATAATAAATATAGCTGCGAGCAGCGATGGCGGGCCCAAGCCCGGTGGCACCGCCACCCCGGTGGCTTCAGGGCAACTGTGCACAGCGGGCAATAGGCACTTAAAACGGTTAAACATCAAAGGACTATGTCAAATTCACTCCACATTTACTGCACTACAAGGTGCCGCTATAGAGCCCCTCCTCCCTGCCCATTTTCAAAGGATTACATGTGCCAAGTTTTAACATTATTCTGATGAATTTTGAAGCAAATCAGGTAAAAATAAGAGGGTGATCTCAATGTATGCTGAAAGTGACACATTTTCTGCTTCCAGTTGGTGGCGCTATGACTTTGAATCACAATACTCAAATCCATGTGATCAGCCTTGTACAACGAAGACTAAGCCAAAGTTTCATCAAAATCAATTAATGTATGCAGAAGTTATAACACTTTGTTTCCCTTTTCTTGCCATAAATTCGTTGCCTCGCCACGGCCAAACCGTTTGAGATATCCAAAATCCGTTTGCAATTAAACAACTTCAATGTGTTAGCAACAAGTTAAAAAAAGCTTGGTGTAAATTGGATAAACCCTGTAGGAGTAGTAGTATAAAATTCATAGCCTGTTTTTTCAAAAAATTAACATTCAAACCAAAATAGCTGACTTCCTGTTGGTCGGAGCTAATGAATGTAAATTAGAAAATTGTCCGGCTTGATGAGAATAATATGTGTACCGAGTTTGGTGACTGTAGGAAAAACTAACCCCCACTTTTGTCAAAAGGTGGCGCTACTGAGCCCCTCCACCACGCCCATTTCTATGGCTTTGTCCATGTCTACTGGTTGACAATATTGATGTGTGTGTCGAGTTTCATGCAATTTGAAGCATGTTAAGAGCCTCAAAAACACTCAAGAATATTATTACAGTTTGACCTGTTGCCATGGCAACAATATTTCAAATATCAAAAATCCTGTCATAGGTCTACATCTGCTGTGTATTGACATTACACTGATGAAGTTTGAAGCAAATCAGGTAAAAATAAGAGGGTGATCTCAAAGCATTTTAAAAGTGATACACTTCTTGCTGCCATTTGGTGGCGCTATAACTTTGACTCACAATAGTTACATCCATGTGATCAGACTACTACAACCAACACACTCCTGAAGTTTCATAAACATCAATCAATGTATGCAGAAGTTATAACACATTTCCTGTTTCCTTTTTCTCGCCATAAATTCGTTGCCTCGCCACGGCCAAACCGTTTGAGATATCCAAAATCCGTTTGCAATTAAACAACTTCAATGTGTTCGCAACAAGTTAAAAAAAGCTTGGTGTAAATTGGATAAACCCTGTAGGAGTAGTAGTATAAAATTCATAGCCTGTTTTTTCAAAAAATTAACATTCAAACCAAAATAGCTGACTTCCTGTTGGTCGGAGCTAATGAATGTAAATTAGAAAATTGTCCGGCTTGATGAGAATAATATGTGTACCGAGTTTGGTGACTGTAGGAAAAACTAACCCCCCCACTTTTGTCAAAAGGTGGCGCTACTGAGCCCCTCCACCACGCCCATTTCTATGGCTTTGTCCATGTCTACTGGTTGACAATATTGATGTGTGTGTCGAGTTTCATGCAATTTGAAGCATGTTAAGAGCCTCAAAAACACTCAAGAATATTATTACAGTTTGACCTGTTGCCATGGCAACAATATTTCAAATATCAAAAATCCTGTCATAGGTCTACATCTGCTGTGTATTGACATTACACTGATGAAGTTTGAAGCAAATCAGGTAAAAATAAGAGGGTGATCTCAAAACATTTCAAAAAGTGATACACTTCCTGCTGCCAGTTGGTGGCGCTATAACTTTGACTCACAATAGTCACATCCATGTGATCAGACTCCTATAACGAACACACTCGTGAAGTTTCATAAAGATCAATATATGTATTAAGACGTTATAACACATTTCCTGTTTCCTTTTTCTCGCCATAAATTCGTTGCCTCGCCACGGCCAAACCGTTCGAGATATCAAAAATCCCCTGGCAATTTTTAATCATCAGTGTCTTGACTTCATGCTGACCGAGTTTGGTGGCGATCGGATTAATCGTCTAGGAGGAGTATATCAAATTCCAGAGCATGCGTTTTTCAAACAACCCTTAATAGCTGACTTCCTGTTGGCGTGGCGATTAACTTAGAGCGCGAAAGTTGTTCGGCCCGATGAGGTCTATATGTGTACCGAGTTTCATACTAATACGTGCAAGCATGTTTAATATATGGACCAAATTTTCAGACTTTTTTCAAGGGGGCGCTGTCGAGCCCCCCTGCCACGCCCGGGTACCAGCCTCTCCGGCGTCCTAATGGCCGCGGATTCCAATGTGTGTGCCAATTTTCAAGAGTTTTTGAGCATGTTAAGGCCCCCAAAAAGCCCCGGAAGACGGAAAAAAAAAAAAAAATAAATAAAAAAAAATAAATAAATAAATAAATAAATAAATAATAAATATAGCTGCGAGCAGCGATGGCGGGCCCAAGCCCGGTGGCACCGCCACCCCGGTGGCTTCAGGGCAACTGTGCACAGCGGGCAATAGGCACTTAAAACGGTTAAACATCAAAGGACTATGTCAAATTCACTCCACATTTACTGCACTACAAGGTGCCGCTATAGAGCCCCTCCTCCCTGCCCATTTTCAAAGGATTACATGTGCCAAGTTTTAACATTATTCTGATGAATTTTGAAGCAAATCAGGTAAAAATAAGAGGGTGATCTCAATGTATGCTGAAAGTGACACATTTTCTGCTTCCAGTTGGTGGCGCTATGACTTTGAATCACAATACTCAAATCCATGTGATCAGCCTTGTACAACGAAGACTAAGCCAAAGTTTCATCAAAATCAATTAATGTATGCAGAAGTTATAACACTTTGTTTCCCTTTTCTTGCCATAAATTCGTTGCCTCGCCACGGCCAAACCGTTTGAGATATCCAAAATCCGTTTGCAATTAAACAACTTCAATGTGTTAGCAACAAGTTAAAAAAGCTTGGTGTAAATTGGATAAACCCTGTAGGAGTAGTAGTATAAAATTCATAGCCTGTTTTTTCAAAAAATTAACATTCAAACCAAAATAGCTGACTTCCTGTTGGTCGGAGCTAATGAATGTAAATTAGAAAATTGTCCGGCTTGATGAGAATAATATGTGTACCGAGTTTGGTGACTGTAGGAAAAACTAACCCCCACTTTTGTCAAAAGGTGGCGCTACTGAGCCCCTCCACCACGCCCATTTCTATGGCTTTGTCCATGTCTACTGGTTGACAATATTGATGTGTGTGTCGAGTTTCATGCAATTTGAAGCATGTTAAGAGCCTCAAAAACACTCAAGAATATTATTACAGTTTGACCTGTTGCCATGGCAACAATATTTCAAATATCAAAAATCCTGTCATAGGTCTACATCTGCTGTGTATTGACATTACACTGATGAAGTTTGAAGCAAATCAGGTAAAAATAAGAGGGTGATCTCAAAGCATTTTAAAAGTGATACACTTCTTGCTGCCATTTGGTGGCGCTATAACTTTGACTCACAATAGTTACATCCATGTGATCAGACTACTACAACCAACACACTCCTGAAGTTTCATAAACATCAATCAATGTATGCAGAAGTTATAACACATTTCCTGTTTCCTTTTTCTCGCCATAAATTCGTTGCCTCGCCACGGCCAAACCGTTTGAGATATCCAAAATCCGTTTGCAATTAAACAACTTCAATGTGTTCGCAACAAGTTAAAAAAAGCTTGGTGTAAATTGGATAAACCCTGTAGGAGTAGTAGTATAAAATTCATAGCCTGTTTTTTCAAAAAATTAACATTCAAACCAAAATAGCTGACTTCCTGTTGGTCGGAGCTAATGAATGTAAATTAGAAAATTGTCCGGCTTGATGAGAATAATATGTGTACCGAGTTTGGTGACTGTAGGAAAAACTAACCCCCACTTTTGTCAAAAGGTGGCGCTACTGAGCCCCTCCACCACGCCCATTTCTATGGCTTTGTCCATGTCTACTGGTTGACAATATTGATGTGTGTGTCGAGTTTCATGCAATTTGAAGCATGTTAAGAGCCTCAAAAACACTCAAGAATATTATTACAGTTTGACCTGTTGCCATGGCAACAATATTTCAAATATCAAAAATCCTGTCATAGGTCTACATCTGCTGTGTATTGACATTACACTGATGAAGTTTGAAGCAAATCAGGTAAAAATAAGAGGGTGATCTCAAAACATTTCAAAAAGTGATACACTTCCTGCTGCCAGTTGGTGGCGCTATAACTTTGACTCACAATAGTCACATCCATGTGATCAGACTCCTATAACGAACACACTCGTGAAGTTTCATAAAGATCAATATATGTATTAAGACGTTATAACACATTTCCTGTTTCCTTTTTCTCGCCATAAATTCGTTGCCTCGCCACGGCCAAACCGTTCGAGATATCAAAAATCCCCTGGCAATTTTTAATCATCAGTGTCTTGACTTCATGCTGACCGAGTTTGGTGGCGATCGGATTAATCGTCTAGGAGGAGTATATCAAATTCCAGAGCATGCGTTTTTCAAACAACCCTTAATAGCTGACTTCCTGTTGGCGTGGCGATTAACTTAGAGCGCGAAAGTTGTTCGGCCCGATGAGGTCTATATGTGTACCGAGTTTCATACTAATACGTGCAAGCATGTTTAATATATGGACCAAATTTTCAGACTTTTTTCAAGGGGGCGCTGTCGAGCCCCCCTGCCACGCCCGGGTACCAGCCTCTCCGGCGTCCTAATGGCCGCGGATTCCAATGTGTGTGCCAATTTTCAAGAGTTTTTGAGCATGTTAAGGCCCCCAAAAAGCCCCGGAAGACGTAAAAAAAAAAAAAAATAAATAAATAAATAAATAAATAAATAAATAATAAATATAGCTGCGAGCAGCGATGGCGGGCCCAAGCCCGGTGGCACCGCCACCCCGGTGGCTTCAGGGCAACTGTGCACAGCGGGCAATAGGCACTTAAAACGGTTAAACATCAAAGGACTATGTCAAATTCACTCCACATTTACTGCACTACAAGGTGCCGTTATAGAGCCCCTCCTCCCTGGCCATTTTCAAAGGATTACATGTGCCAAGTTTTAACATTATTCTGATGAATTTTGAAGCAAATCAGGTAAAAATAAGAGGGTGATCTCGATGTATGCTGAAAGTGACACATTTTCTGCTTCCAGTTGGTGGCGCTATGACTTTGAATCACAATAGTCAAATCCATGTGATCAGCCTTGTACAACGAAGACTAAGCCAAAGTTTCATCAAAATCAATTAATGTATGCAGAAGTTATAACACTTTGTTGCCCTTTTCTTGCCATAAATTCGTTGCCTCGCCACGGCCAAACCGTTTGAGATATCCAAAATCCGTTTGCAATTAAACAACTTCAATGTGTTAGCAACAAGTTAAAAAAAGCTTGGTGTAAATTGGATAAACCCTGTAGGAGTAGTAGTATAAAATTCATAGCCTGTTTTTTCAAAAAATTAACATTCAAACCAAAATAGCTGACTTCCTGTTGGTCGGAGCTAATGAATGTAAATTAGAAAATTGTCCGGCTTGATGAGAACAATATGTGTACCGAGTTTGGTGACTGTAGGAAAAACTAACCCCCACTTTTGTCAAAAGGTGGCGCTACTGAGCCCCTCCACCACGCCCATTTCTATGGCTTTGTCCATGTCTACTGGTTGACAATATTGATGTGTGTGTCGAGTTTCATGCAATTTGAAGCATGTTAAGAGCCTCAAAAACACTCAAGAATATTATTACAGTTTGACCTGTTGCCATGGCAACAATATTTCAAATATCAAAAATCCTGTCATAGGTCTACATCTGCTGTGTATTGACATTACACTGATGAAGTTTGAAGCAAATCAGGTAAAAATAAGAGGGTGATCTCAAAACATTTCAAAAAGTGATACACTTCCTGCTGCCAGTTGGTGGCGCTATAACTTTGACTCACAATAGTCACATCCATGTGATCAGACTCCTATAACGAACACACTTGTGAAGTTTCATAAAGATCAATATATGTATTAAGACGTTATAACACATTTCCTGTTTCCTTTTTCTCGCCATAAATTCGTTGCCTCGCCACGGCCAAACCGTTCGAGATATCAAAAATCCCCTGGCAATTTTTAATCATCAGTGTCTTGACTTCATGCTGACCGAGTTTGGTGGCGATCGGATTAATCGTCTAGGAGGAGTATATCAAATTCCAGAGCATGCGTTTTTCAAACAACCCTTAATAGCTGACTTCCTGTTGGCGTGGCGATTAACTTAGAGCGCGAAAGTTGTTCGGCCCGATGAGGTCTATATGTGTACCGAGTTTCATACTAATACGTGCAAGCATGTTTAATATATGGACCAAATTTTCAGACTTTTTTCAAGGGGGCGCTGTCGAGCCCCCCTGCCACGCCCGGGTACCAGCCTCTCCGGCGTCCTAATGGCCGCGGATTCCAATGTGTGTGCCAATTTTCAAGAGTTTTTGAGCATGTTAAGGCCCCCAAAAAGCCCCGGAAGACGGAAAAAAAAATAAAAAAAAAATAAAAAATAAATAAATAAATAAATAAATAATAAATATAGCTGCGAGCAGCGATGGCGGGCCCAAGCCCGGTGGCACCGCCACCCCGGTGGCTTCAGGGCAACTGTGCACAGCGGGCAATAGGCACTTAAAACGGTTAAACATCAAAGGACTATGTCAAATTCACTCCACATTTACTGCACTACAAGGTGCCGCTATAGAGCCCCTCCTCCCTGCCCATTTTCAAAGGATTACATGTGCCAAGTTTTAACATTATTCTGATGAATTTTGAAGCAAATCAGGTAAAAATAAGAGGGTGATCTCAATGTATGCTGAAAGTGACACATTTTCTGCTTCCAGTTGGTGGCGCTATGACTTTGAATCACAATACTCAAATCCATGTGATCAGCCTTGTACAACGAAGACTAAGCCAAAGTTTCATCAAAATCAATTAATGTATGCAGAAGTTATAACACTTTGTTTCCCTTTTCTTGCCATAAATTCGTTGCCTCGCCACGGCCAAACCGTTTGAGATATCCAAAATCCGTTTGCAATTAAACAACTTCAATGTGTTAGCAACAAGTTAAAAAAAGCTTGGTGTAAATTGGATAAACCCTGTAGGAGTAGTAGTATAAAATTCATAGCCTGTTTTTTCAAAAAATTAACATTCAAACCAAAATAGCTGACTTCCTGTTGGTCGGAGCTAATGAATGTAAATTAGAAAATTGTCCGGCTTGATGAGAATAATATGTGTACCGAGTTTGGTGACTGTAGGAAAAACTAACCCCCCACTTTTGTCAAAAGGTGGCGCTACTGAGCCCCTCCACCACGCCCATTTCTATGGCTTTGTCCATGTCTACTGGTTGACAATATTGATGTGTGTGTCGAGTTTCATGCAATTTGAAGCATGTTAAGAGCCTCAAAAACACTCAAGAATATTATTACAGTTTGACCTGTTGCCATGGCAACAATATTTCAAATATCAAAAATCCTGTCATAGGTCTACATCTGCTGTGTATTGACATTACACTGATGAAGTTTGAAGCAAATCAGGTAAAAATAAGAGGGTGATCTCAAAGCATTTTAAAAGTGATACACTTCTTGCTGCCATTTGGTGGCGCTATAACTTTGACTCACAATAGTTACATCCATGTGATCAGACTACTACAACCAACACACTCCTGAAGTTTCATAAACATCAATCAATGTATGCAGAAGTTATAACACATTTCCTGTTTCCTTTTTCTCGCCATAAATTCGTTGCCTCGCCACGGCCAAACCGTTTGAGATATCCAAAATCCGTTTGCAATTAAACAACTTCAATGTGTTCGCAACAAGTTAAAAAAAGCTTGGTGTAAATTGGATAAACCCTGTAGGAGTAGTAGTATAAAATTCATAGCCTGTTTTTTCAAAAAATTAACATTCAAACCAAAATAGCTGACTTCCTGTTGGTCGGAGCTAATGAATGTAAATTAGAAAATTGTCCGGCTTGATGAGAATAATATGTGTACCGAGTTTGGTGACTGTAGGAAAAACTAACCCCCCCACTTTTGTCAAAAGGTGGCGCTACTGAGCCCCTCCACCACGCCCATTTCTATGGCTTTGTCCATGTCTACTGGTTGACAATATTGATGTGTGTGTCGAGTTTCATGCAATTTGAAGCATGTTAAGAGCCTCAAAAACACTCAAGAATATTATTACAGTTTGACCTGTTGCCATGGCAACAATATTTCAAATATCAAAAATCCTGTCATAGGTCTACATCTGCTGTGTATTGACATTACACTGATGAAGTTTGAAGCAAATCAGGTAAAAATAAGAGGGTGATCTCAAAACATTTCAAAAAGTGATACACTTCCTGCTGCCAGTTGGTGGCGCTATAACTTTGACTCACAATAGTCACATCCATGTGATCAGACTCCTATAACGAACACACTCGTGAAGTTTCATAAAGATCAATATATGTATTAAGACGTTATAACACATTTCCTGTTTCCTTTTTCTCGCCATAAATTCGTTGCCTCGCCACGGCCAAACCGTTCGAGATATCAAAAATCCCCTGGCAATTTTTAATCATCAGTGTCTTGACTTCATGCTGACCGAGTTTGGTGGCGATCGGATTAATCGTCTAGGAGGAGTATATCAAATTCCAGAGCATGCGTTTTTCAAACAACCCTTAATAGCTGACTTCCTGTTGGCGTGGCGATTAACTTAGAGCGCGAAAGTTGTTCGGCCCGATGAGGTCTATATGTGTACCGAGTTTCATACTAATACGTGCAAGCATGTTTAATATATGGACCAAATTTTCAGACTTTTTTCAAGGGGGCGCTGTCGAGCCCCCCTGCCACGCCCGGGTACCAGCCTCTCCGGCGTCCTAATGGCCGCGGATTCCAATGTGTGTGCCAATTTTCAAGAGTTTTTGAGCATGTTAAGGCCCCCAAAAAGCCCCGGAAGACGGAAAAAAAAAAAAAAAAAAAAAAAAAAAATAAATAAATAAATAAATAAATAATAAATATAGCTGCGAGCAGCGATGGCGGGCCCAAGCCCGGTGGCACCGCCACCCCGGTGGCTTCAGGGCAACTGTGCACAGCGGGCAATAGGCACTTAAAACGGTTAAACATCAAAGGACTATGTCAAATTCACTCCACATTTACTGCACTACAAGGTGCCGCTATAGAGCCCCTCCTCCCTGCCCATTTTCAAAGGATTACATGTGCCAAGTTTTAACATTATTCTGATGAATTTTGAAGCAAATCAGGTAAAAATAAGAGGGTGATCTCAATGTATGCTGAAAGTGACACATTTTCTGCTTCCAGTTGGTGGCGCTATGACTTTGAATCACAATACTCAAATCCATGTGATCAGCCTTGTACAACGAAGACTAAGCCAAAGTTTCATCAAAATCAATTAATGTATGCAGAAGTTATAACACTTTGTTTCCCTTTTCTTGCCATAAATTCGTTGCCTCGCCACGGCCAAACCGTTTGAGATATCCAAAATCCGTTTGCAATTAAACAACTTCAATGTGTTAGCAACAAGTTAAAAAAAGCTTGGTGTAAATTGGATAAACCCTGTAGGAGTAGTAGTATAAAATTCATAGCCTGTTTTTTCAAAAAATTAACATTCAAACCAAAATAGCTGACTTCCTGTTGGTCGGAGCTAATGAATGTAAATTAGAAAATTGTCCGGCTTGATGAGAATAATATGTGTACCGAGTTTGGTGACTGTAGGAAAAACTAACCCCCCCACTTTTGTCAAAAGGTGGCGCTACTGAGCCCCTCCACCACGCCCATTTCTATGGCTTTGTCCATGTCTACTGGTTGACAATATTGATGTGTGTGTCGAGTTTCATGCAATTTGAAGCATGTTAAGAGCCTCAAAAACACTCAAGAATATTATTACAGTTTGACCTGTTGCCATGGCAACAATATTTCAAATATCAAAAATCCTGTCATAGGTCTACATCTGCTGTGTATTGACATTACACTGATGAAGTTTGAAGCAAATCAGGTAAAAATAAGAGGGTGATCTCAAAGCATTTTAAAAGTGATACACTTCTTGCTGCCATTTGGTGGCGCTATAACTTTGACTCACAATAGTTACATCCATGTGATCAGACTACTACAACCAACACACTCCTGAAGTTTCATAAACATCAATCAATGTATGCAGAAGTTATAACACATTTCCTGTTTCCTTTTTCTCGCCATAAATTCGTTGCCTCGCCACGGCCAAACCGTTTGAGATATCCAAAATCCGTTTGCAATTAAACAACTTCAATGTGTTCGCAACAAGTTAAAAAAAGCTTGGTGTAAATTGGATAAACCCTGTAGGAGTAGTAGTATAAAATTCATAGCCTGTTTTTTCAAAAAATTAACATTCAAACCAAAATAGCTGACTTCCTGTTGGTCGGAGCTAATGAATGTAAATTAGAAAATTGTCCGGCTTGATGAGAATAATATGTGTACCGAGTTTGGTGACTGTAGGAAAAACTAACCCCCCCACTTTTGTCAAAAGGTGGCGCTACTGAGCCCCTCCACCACGCCCATTTCTATGGCTTTGTCCATGTCTACTGGTTGACAATATTGATGTGTGTGTCGAGTTTCATGCAATTTGAAGCATGTTAAGAGCCTCAAAAACACTCAAGAATATTATTACAGTTTGACCTGTTGCCATGGCAACAATATTTCAAATATCAAAAATCCTGTCATAGGTCTACATCTGCTGTGTATTGACATTACACTGATGAAGTTTGAAGCAAATCAGGTAAAAATAAGAGGGTGATCTCAAAACATTTCAAAAAGTGATACACTTCCTGCTGCCAGTTGGTGGCGCTATAACTTTGACTCACAATAGTCACATCCATGTGATCAGACTCCTATAACGAACACACTCGTGAAGTTTCATAAAGATCAATATATGTATTAAGACGTTATAACACATTTCCTGTTTCCTTTTTCTCGCCATAAATTCGTTGCCTCGCCACGGCCAAACCGTTCGAGATATCAAAAATCCCCTGGCAATTTTTAATCATCAGTGTCTTGACTTCATGCTGACCGAGTTTGGTGGCGATCGGATTAATCGTCTAGGAGGAGTATATCAAATTCCAGAGCATGCGTTTTTCAAACAACCCTTAATAGCTGACTTCCTGTTGGCGTGGCGATTAACTTAGAGCGCGAAAGTTGTTCGGCCCGATGAGGTCTATATGTGTACCGAGTTTCATACTAATACGTGCAAGCATGTTTAATATATGGACCAAATTTTCAGACTTTTTTCAAGGGGGCGCTGTCGAGCCCCCCTGCCACGCCCGGGTACCAGCCTCTCCGGCGTCCTAATGGCCGCGGATTCCAATGTGTGTGCCAATTTTCAAGAGTTTTTGAGCATGTTAAGGCCCCCAAAAAGCCCCGGAAGACGGAAAAAAAAATAAAAAAAAAATAAATATAGCTGCGAGCAGCGATGGCGGGCCCAAGCCCGGTGGCACCGCCACCCCGGTGGCTTCAGGGCAACTGTGCACAGCGGGCAATAGGCACTTAAAACGGTTAAACATCAAAGGACTATGTCAAATTCACTCCACATTTACTGCACTACAAGGTGCCGTTATAGAGCCCCTCCTCCCTGGCCATTTTCAAAGGATTACATGTGCCAAGTTTTAACATTATTCTGATGAATTTTGAAGCAAATCAGGTAAAAATAAGAGGGTGATCTCAATGTATGCTGAAAGTGACACATTTTCTGCTTCCAGTTGGTGGCGCTATGACTTTGAATCACAATAGTCAAATCCATGTGATCAGCCTTGTACAACGAAGACTAAGCCAAAGTTTCATCAAAATCAATTAATGTATGCAGAAGTTATAACACTTTGTTGCCCTTTTCTTGCCATAAATTCGTTGCCTCGCCACGGCCAAACCGTTTGAGATATCCAAAATCCGTTTGCAATTAAACAACTTCAATGTGTTAGCAACAAGTTAAAAAAAGCTTGGTGTAAATTGGATAAACCCTGTAGGAGTAGTAGTATAAAATTCATAGCCTGTTTTTTCAAAAAATTAACATTCAAACCAAAATAGCTGACTTCCTGTTGGTCGGAGCTAATGAATGTAAATTAGAAAATTGTCCGGCTTGATGAGAACAATATGTGTACCGAGTTTGGTGACTGTAGGAAAAACTAACCCCCCACTTTTGTCAAAAGGTGGCGCTACTGAGCCCCTCCACCACGCCCATTTCTATGGCTTTGTCCATGTCTACTGGTTGACAATATTGATGTGTGTGTCGAGTTTCATGCAATTTGAAGCATGTTAAGAGCCTCAAAAACACTCAAGAATATTATTACAGTTTGACCTGTTGCCATGGCAACAATATTTCAAATATCAAAAATCCTGTCATAGGTCTACATCTGCTGTGTATTGACATTACACTGATGAAGTTTGAAGCAAATCAGGTAAAAATAAGAGGGTGATCTCAAAACATTTCAAAAAGTGATACACTTCCTGCTGCCAGTTGGTGGCGCTATAACTTTGACTCACAATAGTCACATCCATGTGATCAGACTCCTATAACGAACACACTTGTGAAGTTTCATAAAGATCAATATATGTATTAAGACGTTATAACACATTTCCTGTTTCCTTTTTCTCGCCATAAATTCGTTGCCTCGCCACGGCCAAACCGTTCGAGATATCAAAAATCCCCTGGCAATTTTTAATCATCAGTGTCTTGACTTCATGCTGACCGAGTTTGGTGGCGATCGGATTAATCGTCTAGGAGGAGTATATCAAATTCCAGAGCATGCGTTTTTCAAACAACCCTTAATAGCTGACTTCCTGTTGGCGTGGCGATTAACTTAGAGCGCGAAAGTTGTTCGGCCCGATGAGGTCTATATGTGTACCGAGTTTCATACTAATACGTGCAAGCATGTTTAATATATGGACCAAATTTTCAGACTTTTTTCAAGGGGGCGCTGTCGAGCCCCCCTGCCACGCCCGGGTACCAGCCTCTCCGGCGTCCTAATGGCCGCGGATTCCAATGTGTGTGCCAATTTTCAAGAGTTTTTGAGCATGTTAAGGCCCCCAAAAAGCCCCGGAAGACGGAAAAAAAAAAAAAAATAAAAAAAAATAATCCTTAGAAGAACAAGAGGGCCCTGCGCGAATTTTCGCTTGGGCCCTAATAAATATAGCTGCGAGCAGCGATGGCGGGCCCAAGCCCGGTGGCACCGCCACCCCGGTGGCTTCAGGGCAACTGTGCACAGCGGGCAATAGGCACTTAAAACGGTTAAACATCAAAGGACTATGTCAAATTCACTCCACATTTACTGCACTACAAGGTGCCGTTATAGAGCCCCTCCTCCCTGCCCATTTTCAAAGGATTACATGTGCCAAGTTTTAACATTATTCTGATGAATTTTGAAGCAAATCAGGTAAAAATAAGAGGGTGATCTCAATGTATGCTGAAAGTGACACATTTTCTGCTTCCAGTTGGTGGCGCTATGACTTTGAATCACAATAGTCAAATCCATGTGATCAGCCTTGTACAACGAAGACTAAGCCAAAGTTTCATCAAAATCAATTAATGTATGCAGAAGTTATAACACTTTGTTTCCCTTTTCTTGCCATAAATTCGTTGCCTCGCCACGGCCAAACCGTTTGAGATATCCAAAATCCGTTTGCAATTAAACAACTTCAATGTGTTAGCAACAAGTTAAAAAAAGCTTGGTGTAAATTGGATAAACCTTGTAGGAGTAGTAGTATAAAATTCATAGCCTGTTTTTTCAAAAAATTAACATTCAAACCAAAATAGCTGACTTCCTGTTGGTCGGAGCTAATGAATGTAAATTAGAAAATTGTCCGGCTTGATGAGAATAATATGTGTACCGAGTTTGGTGACTGTAGGAAAAACTAACCCCCACTTTTGTCAAAAGGTGGCGCTACTGAGCCCCTCCACCACGCCCATTTCTATGGCTTTGTCCATGTCTACTGGTTGACAATATTGATGTGTGTGTCGAGTTTCATGCAATTTGAAGCATGTTAAGAGCCTCAAAAACACTCAAGAATATTATTACAGTTTGACCTGTTGCCATGGCAACAATATTTCAAATATCAAAAATCCTGTCATAGGTCTACATCTGCTGTGTATTGACATTACACTGATGAAGTTTGAAGCAAATCAGGTAAAAATAAGAGGGTGATCTCAAAGCATTTTAAAAGTGATACACTTCTTGCTGCCATTTGGTGGCGCTATAACTTTGAATCACAATAGTTACATCCATGTGATCAGACTACTACAACCAACACACTCCTGAAGTTTCATAAACATCAATCAATGTATGCAGAAGTTATAACACATTTCCTGTTTCCCTTTTCTCGCCATAAATTCGTTGCCTCGCCACGGCCAAACCGTTTGAGATATCCAAAATCCGTTTGCAATTAAACAACTTCAATGTGTTCGCAACAAGTTAAAAAAAGCTTGGTGTAAATTGGATAAACCCTGTAGGAGTAGTAGTATAAAATTCATAGCCTGTTTTTTCAAAAAATTAACATTCAAACCAAAATAGCTGACTTCCTGTTGGTCGGAGCTAATGAATGTAAATTAGAAAATTGTCCGGCTTGATGAGAATAATATGTGTACCGAGTTTGGTGACTGTAGGAAAAACTAACCCCCACTTTTGTCAAAAGGTGGCGCTACTGAGCCCCTCCACCACGCCCATTTCTATGGCTTTGTCCATGTCTACTGGTTGACAATATTGATGTGTGTGTCGAGTTTCATGCAATTTGAAGCATGTTAAGAGCCTCAAAAACACTCAAGAATATTATTACAGTTTGACCTGTTGCCATGGCAACAATATTTCAAATATCAAAAATCCTGTCATAGGTCTACATCTGCTGTGTATTGACATTACACTGATGAAGTTTGAAGCAAATCAGGTAAAAATAAGAGGGTGATCTCAAAACATTTCAAAAAGTGATACACTTCCTGCTGCCAGTTGGTGGCGCTATAACTTTGACTCACAATAGTCACATCCATGTGATCAGACTCCTATAACGAACACACTCGTGAAGTTTCATAAAGATCAATATATGTATTAAGACGTTATAACACATTTCCTGTTTCCTTTTTCTCGCCATAAATTCGTTGCCTCGCCACGGCCAAACCGTTCGAGATATCAAAAATCCCCTGGCAATTTTTAATCATCAGTGTCTTGACTTCATGCTGACCGAGTTTGGTGGCGATCGGATTAATCGTCTAGGAGGAGTATATCAAATTCCAGAGCATGCGTTTTTCAAACAACCCTTAATAGCTGACTTCCTGTTGGCGTGGCGATTAACTTAGAGCGCGAAAGTTGTTCGGCCCGATGAGGTCTATATGTGTACCGAGTTTCATACTAATACGTGCAAGCATGTTTAATATATGGACCAAATTTTCAGACTTTTTTCAAGGGGGCGCTGTCGAGCCCCCCTGCCACGCCCGGGTACCAGCCTCTCCGGCGTCCTAATGGCCGCGGATTCCAATGTGTGTGCCAATTTTCAAGAGTTTTTGAGCATGTTAAGGCCCCCAAAAAGCCCCGGAAGACGGAAAAAAAAAAATAAATAAATAAAAATAAATAAATAAATAAATAAATAAATAAATAATAAATATAGCTGCGAGCAGCGATGGCGGGCCCAAGCCCGGTGGCACCGCCACCCCGGTGGCTTCAGGGCAACTGTGCACAGCGGGCAATAGGCACTTAAAACGGTTAAACATCAAAGGACTATGTCAAATTCACTCCACATTTACTGCACTACAAGGTGCCGCTATAGAGCCCCTCCTCCCTGCCCATTTTCAAAGGATTACATGTGCCAAGTTTTAACATTATTCTGATGAATTTTGAAGCAAATCAGGTAAAAATAAGAGGGTGATCTCAATGTATGCTGAAAGTGACACATTTTCTGCTTCCAGTTGGTGGCGCTATGACTTTGAATCACAATACTCAAATCCATGTGATCAGCCTTGTACAACGAAGACTAAGCCAAAGTTTCATCAAAATCAATTAATGTATGCAGAAGTTATAACACTTTGTTTCCCTTTTCTTGCCATAAATTCGTTGCCTCGCCACGGCCAAACCGTTTGAGATATCCAAAATCCGTTTGCAATTAAACAACTTCAATGTGTTAGCAACAAGTTAAAAAAAGCTTGGTGTAAATTGGATAAACCCTGTAGGAGTAGTAGTATAAAATTCATAGCCTGTTTTTTCAAAAAATTAACATTCAAACCAAAATAGCTGACTTCCTGTTGGTCGGAGCTAATGAATGTAAATTAGAAAATTGTCCGGCTTGATGAGAATAATATGTGTACCGAGTTTGGTGACTGTAGGAAAAACTAACCCCCCCACTTTTGTCAAAAGGTGGCGCTACTGAGCCCCTCCACCACGCCCATTTCTATGGCTTTGTCCATGTCTACTGGTTGACAATATTGATGTGTGTGTCGAGTTTCATGCAATTTGAAGCATGTTAAGAGCCTCAAAAACACTCAAGAATATTATTACAGTTTGACCTGTTGCCATGGCAACAATATTTCAAATATCAAAAATCCTGTCATAGGTCTACATCTGCTGTGTATTGACATTACACTGATGAAGTTTGAAGCAAATCAGGTAAAAATAAGAGGGTGATCTCAAAGCATTTTAAAAGTGATACACTTCTTGCTGCCATTTGGTGGCGCTATAACTTTGACTCACAATAGTTACATCCATGTGATCAGACTACTACAACCAACACACTCCTGAAGTTTCATAAACATCAATCAATGTATGCAGAAGTTATAACACATTTCCTGTTTCCTTTTTCTCGCCATAAATTCGTTGCCTCGCCACGGCCAAACCGTTTGAGATATCCAAAATCCGTTTGCAATTAAACAACTTCAATGTGTTCGCAACAAGTTAAAAAAAGCTTGGTGTAAATTGGATAAACCCTGTAGGAGTAGTAGTATAAAATTCATAGCCTGTTTTTTCAAAAAATTAACATTCAAACCAAAATAGCTGACTTCCTGTTGGTCGGAGCTAATGAATGTAAATTAGAAAATTGTCCGGCTTGATGAGAATAATATGTGTACCGAGTTTGGTGACTGTAGGAAAAACTAACCCCCCCACTTTTGTCAAAAGGTGGCGCTACTGAGCCCCTCCACCACGCCCATTTCTATGGCTTTGTCCATGTCTACTGGTTGACAATATTGATGTGTGTGTCGAGTTTCATGCAATTTGAAGCATGTTAAGAGCCTCAAAAACACTCAAGAATATTATTACAGTTTGACCTGTTGCCATGGCAACAATATTTCAAATATCAAAAATCCTCTCATAGGTCTACATCTGCTGTGTATTGACATTACACTGATGAAGTTTGAAGCAAATCAGGTAAAAATAAGAGGGTGATCTCAAAACATTTCAAAAAGTGATACACTTCCTGCTGCCAGTTGGTGGCGCTATAACTTTGACTCACAATAGTCACATCCATGTGATCAGACTCCTATAACGAACACACTCGTGAAGTTTCATAAAGATCAATATATGTATTAAGACGTTATAACACATTTCCTGTTTCCTTTTTCTCGCCATAAATTCGTTGCCTCGCCACGGCCAAACCGTTCGAGATATCAAAAATCCCCTGGCAATTTTTAATCATCAGTGTCTTGACTTCATGCTGACCGAGTTTGGTGGCGATCGGATTAATCGTCTAGGAGGAGTATATCAAATTCCAGAGCATGCGTTTTTCAAACAACCCTTAATAGCTGACTTCCTGTTGGCGTGGCGATTAACTTAGAGCGCGAAAGTTGTTCGGCCCGATGAGGTCTATATGTGTACCGAGTTTCATACTAATACGTGCAAGCATGTTTAATATATGGACCAAATTTTCAGACTTTTTTCAAGGGGGCGCTGTCGAGCCCCCCTGCCACGCCCGGGTACCAGCCTCTCCGGCGTCCTAATGGCCGCGGATTCCAATGTGTGTGCCAATTTTCAAGAGTTTTTGAGCATGTTAAGGCCCCCAAAAAGCCCCGGAAGACGAAAAAAAAAAAAAAAATAAATAAATAAATAAATAAATAAATAAATAAATAAATAATAAATATAGCTGCGAGCAGCGATGGCGGGCCCAAGCCCGGTGGCACCGCCACCCCGGTGGCTTCAGGGCAACTGTGCACAGCGGGCAATAGGCACTTAAAACGGTTAAACATCAAAGGACTATGTCAAATTCACTCCACATTTACTGCACTACAAGGTGCCGCTATAGAGCCCCTCCTCCCTGCCCATTTTCAAAGGATTACATGTGCCAAGTTTTAACATTATTCTGATGAATTTTGAAGCAAATCAGGTAAAAATAAGAGGGTGATCTCAATGTATGCTGAAAGTGACACATTTTCTGCTTCCAGTTGGTGGCGCTATGACTTTGAATCACAATACTCAAATCCATGTGATCAGCCTTGTACAACGAAGACTAAGCCAAAGTTTCATCAAAATCAATTAATGTATGCAGAAGTTATAACACTTTGTTTCCCTTTTCTTGCCATAAATTCGTTGCCTCGCCACGGCCAAACCGTTTGAGATATCCAAAATCCGTTTGCAATTAAACAACTTCAATGTGTTAGCAACAAGTTAAAAAAAGCTTGGTGTAAATTGGATAAACCCTGTAGGAGTAGTAGTATAAAATTCATAGCCTGTTTTTTCAAAAAATTAACATTCAAACCAAAATAGCTGACTTCCTGTTGGTCGGAGCTAATGAATGTAAATTAGAAAATTGTCCGGCTTGATGAGAATAATATGTGTACCGAGTTTGGTGACTGTAGGAAAAACTAACCCCCACTTTTGTCAAAAGGTGGCGCTACTGAGCCCCTCCACCACGCCCATTTCTATGGCTTTGTCCATGTCTACTGGTTGACAATATTGATGTGTGTGTCGAGTTTCATGCAATTTGAAGCATGTTAAGAGCCTCAAAAACACTCAAGAATATTATTACAGTTTGACCTGTTGCCATGGCAACAATATTTCAAATATCAAAAATCCTGTCATAGGTCTACATCTGCTGTGTATTGACATTACACTGATGAAGTTTGAAGCAAATCAGGTAAAAATAAGAGGGTGATCTCAAAGCATTTTAAAAGTGATACACTTCTTGCTGCCATTTGGTGGCGCTATAACTTTGACTCACAATAGTTACATCCATGTGATCAGACTACTACAACCAACACACTCCTGAAGTTTCATAAACATCAATCAATGTATGCAGAAGTTATAACACATTTCCTGTTTCCTTTTTCTCGCCATAAATTCGTTGCCTCGCCACGGCCAAACCGTTTGAGATATCCAAAATCCGTTTGCAATTAAACAACTTCAATGTGTTCGCAACAAGTTAAAAAAAGCTTGGTGTAAATTGGATAAACCCTGTAGGAGTAGTAGTATAAAATTCATAGCCTGTTTTTTCAAAAAATTAACATTCAAACCAAAATAGCTGACTTCCTGTTGGTCGGAGCTAATGAATGTAAATTAGAAAATTGTCCGGCTTGATGAGAATAATATGTGTACCGAGTTTGGTGACTGTAGGAAAAACTAACCCCCACTTGTGTCAAAAGGTGGCGCTACTGAGCCCCTCCACCACGCCCATTTCTATGGCTTTGTCCATGTCTACTGGTTGACAATATTGATGTGTGTGTCGAGTTTCATGCAATTTGAAGCATGTTAAGAGCCTCAAAAACACTCAAGAATATTATTACAGTTTGACCTGTTGCCATGGCAACAATATTTCAAATATCAAAAATCCTGTCATAGGTCTACATCTGCTGTGTATTGACATTACACTGATGAAGTTTGAAGCAAATCAGGTAAAAATAAGAGGGTGATCTCAAAACATTTCAAAAAGTGATACACTTCCTGCTGCCAGTTGGTGGCGCTATAACTTTGACTCACAATAGTCACATCCATGTGATCAGACTCCTATAACGAACACACTCGTGAAGTTTCATAAAGATCAATATATGTATTAAGACGTTATAACACATTTCCTGTTTCCTTTTTCTCGCCATAAATTCGTTGCCTCGCCACGGCCAAACCGTTCGAGATATCAAAAATCCCCTGGCAATTTTTAATCATCAGTGTCTTGACTTCATGCTGACCGAGTTTGGTGGCGATCGGATTAATCGTCTAGGAGGAGTATATCAAATTCCAGAGCATGCGTTTTTCAAACAACCCTTAATAGCTGACTTCCTGTTGGCGTGGCGATTAACTTAGAGCGCGAAAGTTGTTCGGCCCGATGAGGTCTATATGTGTACCGAGTTTCATACTAATACGTGCAAGCATGTTTAATATATGGACCAAATTTTCAGACTTTTTTCAAGGGGGCGCTGTCGAGCCCCCCTGCCACGCCCGGGTACCAGCCTCTCCGGCGTCCTAATGGCCGCGGATTCCAATGTGTGTGCCAATTTTCAAGAGTTTTTGAGCATGTTAAGGCCCCCAAAAAGCCCCGGAAGACGGAAAAAAAAAATAAAAAAAAAATAAATATAGCTGCGAGCAGCGATGGCGGGCCCAAGCCCGGTGGCACCGCCACCCCGGTGGCTTCAGGGCAACTGTGCACAGCGGGCAATAGGCACTTAAAACGGTTAAACATCAAAGGACTATGTCAAATTCACTCCACATTTACTGCACTACAAGGTGCCGTTATAGAGCCCCTCCTCCCTGGCCATTTTCAAAGGATTACATGTGCCAAGTTTTAACATTATTCTGATGAATTTTGAAGCAAATCAGGTAAAAATAAGAGGGTGATCTCAATGTATGCTGAAAGTGACACATTTTCTGCTTCCAGTTGGTGGCGCTATGACTTTGAATCACAATAGTCAAATCCATGTGATCAGCCTTGTACAACGAAGACTAAGCCAAAGTTTCATCAAAATCAATTAATGTATGCAGAAGTTATAACACTTTGTTGCCCTTTTCTTGCCATAAATTCGTTGCCTCGCCACGGCCAAACCGTTTGAGATATCCAAAATCCGTTTGCAATTAAACAACTTCAATGTGTTAGCAACAAGTTAAAAAAAGCTTGGTGTAAATTGGATAAACCCTGTAGGAGTAGTAGTATAAAATTCATAGCCTGTTTTTTCAAAAAATTAACATTCAAACCAAAATAGCTGACTTCCTGTTGGTCGGAGCTAATGAATGTAAATTAGAAAATTGTCCGGCTTGATGAGAACAATATGTGTACCGAGTTTGGTGACTGTAGGAAAAACTAACCCCCCCACTTTTGTCAAAAGGTGGCGCTACTGAGCCCCTCCACCACGCCCATTTCTATGGCTTTGTCCATGTCTACTGGTTGACAATATTGATGTGTGTGTCGAGTTTCATGCAATTTGAAGCATGTTAAGAGCCTCAAAAACACTCAAGAATATTATTACAGTTTGACCTGTTGCCATGGCAACAATATTTCAAATATCAAAAATCCTGTCATAGGTCTACATCTGCTGTGTATTGACATTACACTGATGAAGTTTGAAGCAAATCAGGTAAAAATAAGAGGGTGATCTCAAAACATTTCAAAAAGTGATACACTTCCTGCTGCCAGTTGGTGGCGCTATAACTTTGACTCACAATAGTCACATCCATGTGATCAGACTCCTATAACGAACACACTTGTGAAGTTTCATAAAGATCAATATATGTATTAAGACGTTATAACACATTTCCTGTTTCCTTTTTCTCGCCATAAATTCGTTGCCTCGCCACGGCCAAACCGTTCGAGATATCAAAAATCCCCTGGCAATTTTTAATCATCAGTGTCTTGACTTCATGCTGACCGAGTTTGGTGGCGATCGGATTAATCGTCTAGGAGGAGTATATCAAATTCCAGAGCATGCGTTTTTCAAACAACCCTTAATAGCTGACTTCCTGTTGGCGTGGCGATTAACTTAGAGCGCGAAAGTTGTTCGGCCCGATGAGGTCTATATGTGTACCGAGTTTCATACTAATACGTGCAAGCATGTTTAATATATGGACCAAATTTTCAGACTTTTTTCAAGGGGGCGCTGTCGAGCCCCCCTGCCACGCCCGGGTACCAGCCTCTCCGGCGTCCTAATGGCCGCGGATTCCAATGTGTGTGCCAATTTTCAAGAGTTTTTGAGCATGTTAAGGCCCCCAAAAAGCCCCGGAAGACGGAAAAAAAAAAAAAATAAAAAAAAATAATCCTTAGAAGAACAAGAGGGCCCTGCGCGAATTTTCGCTTGGGCCCTAATAAATATAGCTGCGAGCAGCGATGGCGGGCCCAAGCCCGGTGGCACCGCCACCCCGGTGGCTTCAGGGCAACTGTGCACAGCGGGCAATAGGCACTTAAAACGGTTAAACATCAAAGGACTATGTCAAATTCACTCCACATTTACTGCACTACAAGGTGCCGTTATAGAGCCCCTCCTCCCTGCCCATTTTCAAAGGATTACATGTGCCAAGTTTTAACATTATTCTGATGAATTTTGAAGCAAATCAGGTAAAAATAAGAGGGTGATCTCAATGTATGCTGAAAGTGACACATTTTCTGCTTCCAGTTGGTGGCGCTATGACTTTGAATCACAATAGTCAAATCCATGTGATCAGCCTTGTACAACGAAGACTAAGCCAAAGTTTCATCAAAATCAATTAATGTATGCAGAAGTTATAACACTTTGTTTCCCTTTTCTTGCCATAAATTCGTTGCCTCGCCACGGCCAAACCGTTTGAGATATCCAAAATCCGTTTGCAATTAAACAACTTCAATGTGTTAGCAACAAGTTAAAAAAAGCTTGGTGTAAATTGGATAAACCTTGTAGGAGTAGTAGTATAAAATTCATAGCCTGTTTTTTCAAAAAATTAACATTCAAACCAAAATAGCTGACTTCCTGTTGGTCGGAGCTAATGAATGTAAATTAGAAAATTGTCCGGCTTGATGAGAATAATATGTGTACCGAGTTTGGTGACTGTAGGAAAAACTAACCCCCCCACTTTTGTCAAAAGGTGGCGCTACTGAGCCCCTCCACCACGCCCATTTCTATGGCTTTGTCCATGTCTACTGGTTGACAATATTGATGTGTGTGTCGAGTTTCATGCAATTTGAAGCATGTTAAGAGCCTCAAAAACACTCAAGAATATTATTACAGTTTGACCTGTTGCCATGGCAACAATATTTCAAATATCAAAAATCCTGTCATAGGTCTACATCTGCTGTGTATTGACATTACACTGATGAAGTTTGAAGCAAATCAGGTAAAAATAAGAGGGTGATCTCAAAGCATTTTAAAAGTGATACACTTCTTGCTGCCATTTGGTGGCGCTATAACTTTGAATCACAATAGTTACATCCATGTGATCAGACTACTACAACCAACACACTCCTGAAGTTTCATAAACATCAATCAATGTATGCAGAAGTTATAACACATTTCCTGTTTCCCTTTTCTCGCCATAAATTCGTTGCCTCGCCACGGCCAAACCGTTTGAGATATCCAAAATCCGTTTGCAATTAAACAACTTCAATGTGTTCGCAACAAGTTAAAAAAAGCTTGGTGTAAATTGGATAAACCCTGTAGGAGTAGTAGTATAAAATTCATAGCCTGTTTTTTCAAAAAATTAACATTCAAACCAAAATAGCTGACTTCCTGTTGGTCGGAGCTAATGAATGTAAATTAGAAAATTGTCCGGCTTGATGAGAATAATATGTGTACCGAGTTTGGTGACTGTAGGAAAAACTAACCCCCACTTTTGTCAAAAGGTGGCGCTACTGAGCCCCTCCACCACGCCCATTTCTATGGCTTTGTCCATGTCTACTGGTTGACAATATTGATGTGTGTGTCGAGTTTCATGCAATTTGAAGCATGTTAAGAGCCTCAAAAACACTCAAGAATATTATTACAGTTTGACCTGTTGCCATGGCAACAATATTTCAAATATCAAAAATCCTGTCATAGGTCTACATCTGCTGTGTATTGACATTACACTGATGAAGTTTGAAGCAAATCAGGTAAAAATAAGAGGGTGATCTCAAAACATTTCAAAAAGTGATACACTTCCTGCTGCCAGTTGGTGGCGCTATAACTTTGACTCACAATAGTCACATCCATGTGATCAGACTCCTATAACGAACACACTCGTGAAGTTTCATAAAGATCAATATATGTATTAAGACGTTATAACACATTTCCTGTTTCCTTTTTCTCGCCATAAATTCGTTGCCTCGCCACGGCCAAACCGTTCGAGATATCAAAAATCCCCTGGCAATTTTTAATCATCAGTGTCTTGACTTCATGCTGACCGAGTTTGGTGGCGATCGGATTAATCGTCTAGGAGGAGTATATCAAATTCCAGAGCATGCGTTTTTCAAACAACCCTTAATAGCTGACTTCCTGTTGGCGTGGCGATTAACTTAGAGCGCGAAAGTTGTTCGGCCCGATGAGGTCTATATGTGTACCGAGTTTCATACTAATACGTGCAAGCATGTTTAATATATGGACCAAATTTTCAGACTTTTTTCAAGGGGGCGCTGTCGAGCCCCCCTGCCACGCCCGGGTACCAGCCTCTCCGGCGTCCTAATGGCCGCGGATTCCAATGTGTGTGCCAATTTTCAAGAGTTTTTGAGCATGTTAAGGCCCCCAAAAAGCCCCGGAAGACGGAAAAAAAAAAAAATAAATAAATAAATAAATAAATAAATAAATATAGCTGCGAGCAGCGATGGCGGGCCCAAGCCCGGTGGCACCGCCACCCCGGTGGCTTCAGGGCAACTGTGCACAGCGGGCAATAGGCACTTAAAACGGTTAAACATCAAAGGACTATGTCAAATTCACTCTACATTTACTGCACTACAAGGTGCCGTTATAGAGCCCCTCCTCCCTGCCCATTTTCAAAGGATTACATGTGCCAAGTTTTAACATTATTCTGATTAATTTTGAAGCAAATCAGGTAAAAATAAGAGGGTGATCTCAATGTATGCTGAAAGTGACACATTTTCTGCTTCCAGTTGGTGGCGCTATGACTTTGAATCACAATAGTCAAATCCATGTGATCAGCCTTGTACAACGAAGACTGAGCCAAAGTTTCATCAAAATCAATTAATGTATGCAGAAGTTATAACACTTTGTTGCCCTTTTCTTGCCATAAATTCGTTGCCTCGCCACGGCCAAACCGTTTGAGATATCCAAAATCCGTTTGCAATTAAACAACTTCAATGTGTTAGCAACAAGTTAAAAAAAGCTTGGTGTAAATTGGATAAACCCTGTAGGAGTAGTAGTATAAAATTCATAGCCTGTTTTTTCAAAAAATTAACATTCAAACCAAAATAGCTGACTTCCTGTTGGTCGGAGCTAATGAATGTAAATTAGAAAATTGTCCGGCTTGATGAGAATAATATATGTACCGAGTTTGGTGACTGTAGGAAAAACTAACCCCCACTTTTGTCAAAAGGTGGCGCTACTGAGCCCCTCCACCACGCCCATTTCTATGGCTTTGTCCATGTCTACTGGTTGACAATATTGATGTGTGTGTCGAGTTTCATGCAATTTGAAGCATGTTAAGAGCCTCAAAAACACTCAAGAATATTATTACAGTTTGACCTGTTGCCATGGCAACAATATTTCAAATATCAAAAATCCTGTCATAGGTCTACATCTGCTGTGTATTGACATTACACTGATGAAGTTTGAAGCAAATCAGGTAAAAATAAGAGGGTGATCTCAAAGCATTTTAAAAGTGATACACTTCTTGCTGCTATTTGGTGGCGCTATAACTTTGACTCACAATAGTTACATCCATGTGATCAGACTACTACAACCAACACACTCCTGAAGTTTCATAAACATCAATCAATGTATGTAGAAGTTATAACACATTTCCTGTTTCCCTTTTCTCGCCATAAATTCGTTGCCTCGCCACGGACAAACCGTTTGAGATATCCAAAATCCGTTTGCAATTAAACAACTTCAATGTGTTCGCAACAAGTTAAAAAAAGCTTGGTGTAAATTGGATAAACCCTGTAGGAGTAGTAGTATAAAATTCATAGCCTGTTTTTTCAAAAAATTAACATTCAAACCAAAATAGCTGACTTCCTGTTGGTCGGAGCTAATGAATGTAAATTAGAAAATTGTCCGGCTTGATGAGAATAATATGTGTACCGAGTTTGGTGACTGTAGGAAAAACTAACCCCCACTTTTGTCAAAAGGTGGCGCTACTGAGCCCCTCCACCACGCCCATTTCTATGGCTTTGTCCATGTCTACTGGTTGACAATATTGATGTGTGTGTCGAGTTTCATGCAATTTGAAGCATGTTAAGAGCCTCAAAAACACTCAAGAATATTATTACAGTTTGACCTGTTGCCATGGCAACAATATTTCAAATATCAAAAATCCTGTCATAGGTCTACATCTGCTGTGTATTGACATTACACTGATGAAGTTTGAAGCAAATCAGGTAAAAATAAGAGGGTGATCTCAAAACATTTCAAAAAGTGATACACTTCCTGCTGCCAGTTGGTGGCGCTATAACTTTGACTCACAATAGTCACATCCATGTGATCAGACTCCTATAACGAACACACTCGTGAAGTTTCATAAAGATCAATATATGTATTAAGACGTTATAACACATTTCCTGTTTCCTTTTTCTCGCCATAAATTCGTTGCCTCGCCACGGCCAAACCGTTCGAGATATCAAAAATCCCCTGGCAATTTTTAATCATCAGTGTCTTGACTTCATGCTGACCGAGTTTGGTGGCGATCGGATTAATCGTCTAGGAGGAGTATATCAAATTCCAGAGCATGCGTTTTTCAAACAACCCTTAATAGCTGACTTCCTGTTGGCGTGGCGATTAACTTAGAGCGCGAAAGTTGTTCGGCCCGATGAGGTCTATATGTGTACCGAGTTTCATACTAATACGTGCAAGCATGTTTAATATATGGACCAAATTTTCAGACTTTTTTCAAGGGGGCGCTGTCGAGCCCCCCTGCCACGCCCGGGTACCAGCCTCTCCGGCGTCCTAATGGCCGCGGATTCCAATGTGTGTGCCAATTTTCAAGAGTTTTTGAGCATGTTAAGGCCCCCAAAAAGCCCCGGAAGACGGAAAAAAAAAAAAAAAAAAAAAAAAAATAAATAAATAAATAAATATAGCTGCGAGCAGCGATGGCGGGCCCAAGCCCGGTGGCACCGCCACCCCGGTGGCTTCAGGGCAACTGTGCACAGCGGGCAATAGGCACTTAAAACGGTTAAACATCAAAGGACTATGTCAAATTCACTCCACATTTACTGCACTACAAGGTGCCGTTATAGAGCCCCTCCTCCCCGCCCATTTTCAAAGGATTACATGTGCCAAGTTTTAACATTATTCTGATGAATTTTGAAGCAAATCAGGTAAAAATAAGAGGGTGATCTCAATGTATGCTGAAAGTGACACATTTTCTGCTTCCAGTTGGTGGCGCTATGACTTTGAATCACAATAGTCAAATCCATGTGATCAGCCTTGTACAACGAAGACTAAGCCAAAGTTTCATCAAAATCAATTAATGTATGCAGAAGTTATAACACTTTGTTTCCCTTTTCTTGCCATAAATTCGTTGCCTCGCCACGGCCAAACCGTTTGAGATATCCAAAATCCGTTTGCAATTAAACAACTTCAATGTGTTAGCAACAAGTTAAAAAAAGCTTGGTGTAAATTGGATAAACCCTGTAAGAGTAGTAGTATAAAATTTATAGCCTGTTTTTTCAAAAAATTAACATTCAAACCAAAATAGCTGACTTCCTGTTGGTCGGAGCTAATGAATGTAAATTAGAAAATTGTCCGGCTTGATGAGAATAATATGTGTACCGAGTTTGGTGACTGTAGGAAAAACTAACCCCCCCACTTTTGTCAAAAGGTGGCGCTACTGAGCCCCTCCACCACGCCCATTTCTATGGCTTTGTCCATGTCTACTGGTTGACAATATTGATGTGTGTGTCGAGTTTCATGCAATTTGAAGCATGTTAAGAGCCTCAAAAACACTCAAGAATATTATTACAGTTTGACCTGTTGCCATGGCAACAATATTTCAAATATCAAAAATCCTGTCATAGGTCTACATCTGCTGTGTATTGACATTACACTGATGAAGTTTGAAGCAAATCAGGTAAAAATAAGAGGGTGATCTCAAAGCATTTTAAAAGTGATACACTTCTTGCTGCCATTTGGTGGCGCTATAACTTTGACTCACAATAGTTACATCCATGTGATCAGACTACTACAACCAACACACTCCTGAAGTTTCATAAACATCAATCAATGTATGCAGAAGTTATAACACATTTCCTGTTTCCCTTTTCTCGCCATAAATTCGTTGCCTCGCCACGGCCAAACCGTTTGAGATATCCAAAATCCGTTTGCAATTAAATAACTTCAATGTGTTCGCAACAAGTTAAAAAAAGCTTGGTGTAAATTGGATAAACCCTGTAGGAGTAGTAGTATAAAATTCATAGCCTGTTTTTTCAAAAAATTAACATTCAAACCAAAATAGCTGACTTCCTGTTGGTCGGAGCTAATGAATGTAAATTAGAAAATTGTCCGGCTTGATGAGAATAATATGTGTACCGAGTTTGGTGACTGTAGGAAAAACTAACCCCCCACTTTTGTCAAAAGGTGGCGCTACTGAGCCCCTCCACCACGCCCATTTCTATGGCTTTGTCCATGTCTACTGGTTGACAATATTGATGTGTGTGTCGAGTTTCATGCAATTTGAAGCATGTTAAGAGCCTCAAAAACACTCAAGAATATTATTACAGTTTGACCTGTTGCCATGGCAACAATATTTCAAATATCAAAAATCCTGTCATAGGTCTACATCTGCTGTGTATTGACATTACACTGATGAAGTTTGAAGCAAATCAGGTAAAAATAAGAGGGTGATCTCAAAACATTTCAAAAAGTGATACACTTCCTGCTGCCAGTTGGTGGCGCTATAACTTTGACTCACAATAGTCACATCCATGTGATCAGACTCCTATAACGAACACACTCGTGAAGTTTCATAAAGATCAATATATGTATTAAGACATTATAACACATTTCCTGTTTCCTTTTTCTCGCCATAAATTCGTTGCCTCGCCACGGCCAAACCGTTCGAGATATCAAAAATCCCCTGGCAATTTTTAATCATCAGTGTCTTGACTTCATGCTGACCGAGTTTGGTGGCGATCGGATTAATCGTCTAGGAGGAGTATATCAAATTCCAGAGCATGCGTTTTTCAAACAACCCTTAATAGCGGACTTCCTGTTGGCGTGGCGATTAACTTAGAGCGCGAAAGTTGTTCGGCCCGATGAGGTCTATATGTGTACCGAGTTTCATACTAATACGTGCAAGCATGTTTAATATATGGACCAAATTTTCAGACTGTTTTCAAGGGGGCGCTGTCGAGCCCCCCTGCCACGCCCGGGTACCAGCCTCTCCGGCGTCCTAATGGCCGCGGATTCCAATGTGTGTGCCAATTTTCAAGAGTTTTTGAGCATGTTAAGGCCCCCAAAAAGCCCCGGAAGACGGAAAAAAAAAAAAATAAAAAAAAATAATCCTTAGAAGAACAAGAGGGCCCTGCGCGAATTTTCGCTTGGGCCCTAATAAATATAGCTGCGAGCAGCGATGGCGGGCCCAAGCCCGGTGGCACCGCCACCCCGGTGGCTTCAGGGCAACTGTGCACAGCGGGCAATAGGCACTTAAAACGGTTAAACATCAAAGGACTATGTCAAATTCACTCCACATTTACTGCACTACAAGGTGCCGTTATAGAGCCCCTCCTCCCTGCCCATTTTCAAAGGATTACATGTGCCAAGTTTTAACATTATTCTGATGAATTTTGAAGCAAATCAGGTAAAAATAAGAGGGTGATCTCAATGTATGCTGAAAGTGACACATTTTCTGCTTCCAGTTGGTGGCGCTATGACTTTGAATCACAATTGTCAAATCCATGTGATCAGCCTTGTACAATGAAGGCTAAGCCAAAGTTTCATCAAAATCAATTAATGTATGCAGAAGTTATAACACTTTGTTTCCCTTTTCTTGCCATAAATTCGTTGCCTCGCCACGGCCAAACCGTTTGAGATATCCAAAATCCGTTTGCAATTAAACAACTTCAATGTGTTAGCAACAAGTTAAAAAAAGCTTGGTGTAAATTGGATAAACCCTGTAGGAGTAGTAGTATAAAATTCATAGCCTGTTTTTTCAAAAAATTAACATTCAAACCAAAATAGCTGACTTCCTGTTGGTCGGAGCTAATGAATGTAAATTAGAAAATTGTCCGGCTTGATGAGAACAATATGTGTACCGAGTTTGGTGACTGTAGGAAAAACTAACCCCCCCACTTTTGTCAAAAGGTGGCGCTACTGAGCCCCTCCACCACGCCCATTTCTATGGCTTTGTCCATGTCTACTGGTTGACAATATTGATGTGTGTGTCGAGTTTCATGCAATTTGAAGCATGTTAAGAGCCTCAAAAACACTCAAGAATATTATTACAGTTTGACCTGTTGCCATGGCAACAATATTTCAAATATCAAAAATCCTGTCATAGGTCTACATCTGCTGTGTATTGACATTACACTGATGAAGTTTGAAGCAAATCAGGTAAAAATAAGAGGGTGATCTCAAAGCATTTTAAAAGTGATACACTTCTTGCTGCCATTTGGTGGCGCTATAACTTTGACTCACAATAGTTACATCCATGTGATCAGACTACTACAACCAACACACTCCTGAAGTTTCATAAACATCAATCAATGTATGCAGAAGTTATAACACATTTCCTGTTTCCCTTTTCTCGCCATAAATTCGTTGCCTCGCCACGGCCAAACCGTTTGAGATATCCAAAATCCGTTTGCAATTAAACAACTTCAATGTGTTCGCAACAAGTTAAAAAAGCTTGGTGTAAATTGGATAAACCCTGTAGGAGTAGTAGTATAAAATTCATAGCCTGTTTTTTCAAAAAATTAACATTCAAACCAAAATAGCTGACTTCCTGTTGGTCGGAGCTAATGAATGTAAATTAGAAAATTGTCCGGCTTGATGAGAATAATATGTGTACCGAGTTTGGTGACTGTAGGAAAAACTAACCCCCACTTTTGTCAAAAGGTGGCGCTACTGAGCCCCTCCACCACGCCCATTTCTATGGCTTTGTCCATGTCTACTGGTTGACAATATTGATGTGTGTGTCGAGTTTCATGCAATTTGAAGCATGTTAAGAGCCTCAAAAACACTCAAGAATATTATTACAGTTTGACCTGTTGCCATGGCAACAATATTTCAAATATCAAAAATCCTGTCATAGGTCTACATCTGCTGTGTATTGACATTACACTGATGAAGTTTGAAGCAAATCAGGTAAAAATAAGAGGGTGATCTCAAAACATTTCAAAAAGTGATACACTTCCTGCTGCCAGTTGGTGGCGCTATAACTTTGACTCACAATAGTCACATCCATGTGATCAGACTCCTATAACGAACACACTCGTGAAGTTTCATAAAGATCAATATATGTATTAAGACGTTATAACACATTTCCTGTTTCCTTTTTCTCGCCATAAATTCGTTGCCTCGCCACGGCCAAACCGTTCGAGATATCAAAAATCCCCTGGCAATTTTTAATCATCAGTGTCTTGACTTCATGCTGACCGAGTTTGGTGGCGATCGGATTAATCGTCTAGGAGGAGTATATCAAATTCCAGAGCATGCGTTTTTCAAACAACCCTTAATAGCTGACTTCCTGTTGGCGTGGCGATTAACTTAGAGCGCGAAAGTTGTTCGGCCCGATGAGGTCTATATGTGTACCGAGTTTCATACTAATACGTGCAAGCATGTTTAATATATGGACCAAATTTTCAGACTTTTTTCAAGGGGGCGCTGTCGAGCCCCCCTGCCACGCCCGGGTACCAGCCTCTCCGGCGTCCTAATGGCCGCGGATTCCAATGTGTGTGCCAATTTTCAAGAGTTTTTGAGCATGTTAAGGCCCCCAAAAAGCCCCGGAAGACGGAAAAAAAAAAAAAAAAAAATAAAATAATAATAATAATAATCCTTAGAAGAACAAGAGGGCCCTGCGCGAATTTTCGCTTGGGCCCTAATAATCCTTAGAAGAACAAGAGGGCCCTGCGCGAATTTTCGCTTGGGCCCTAATAATCCTTAGAAGAACAAGAGGGCCCTGCGCGAATTTTCGCTTGGGCCCTAATAATAATCCTTAGAAGAACAAGAGGGCCCTGCGCGAATTTTCGCTTGGGCCCTAATAATCCTTAGAAGAACAAGAGGGCCCTGCGCGAATTTTCGCTTGGGCCCTAATAATCCTTAGAAGAACAAGAGGGCCCTGCGCGAATTTTCGCTTGGGCCCTAATAATCCTTAGAAGAACAAGAGGGCCCTGCGCGAATTTTCGCTTGGGCCCTAATTATGCAGCGCGCGCCGCCGCATTTGCGCATGCAATTCTTGAGTGCGCTCCACGAGCACAGTATAACACTGAAAAGTGTCCCGTTTGTTGTGGTGGTAAAGAGACAGTTCTATATAAACGCAGCGTTTTACTTGGCGATGTTTGAAAAAAAGATTTTTATTTTTGGTATTTTATAGCGCTGTTGGTGGATAAAATATTTCAGCAGAGGGAGGGATACATAGACCAGACGGGGGGGAAATTCCCCTCATCCCCTCCTACAAATCGCACCCTGTGTGTGTGTGTGTGTGTGTGTGTATATATATATATATAACTAAATACGACCACATGTACGTTTGCAGCCTATACGTTATACGTTTGGTTCGATTTTCTGCATTTTTCGCATCTGTAGCAAATATTTTGAGGGGTTTTTGACAATTGATCCACCAAATGACGAATATGAAAAAAACTAATACGACAGTTTCGGACAGTCAGTCAGGGTGCAAGGACCTTAAACTTTTTAGGCTTGCGCAGCTTCTCGAGGATAAATCAAACAAATGAGCGCCGTTTTCCAAGGTCTCGCAGCACACACAAATAAACTAAATTGGCATACTGCAGTTAAATGTCAAAATGTGGTGTTTTTATTTTTATAAAATTTGAATACAGTTCAGCAACATACATCACACGACCAAGAGAGCTGACAATTGACCATCACCTCGCGATTGAAAATGTGACACTGCATGACAGTTCAACAAACAAGTTAAAATATTAAGTCACTTACATTTTAAACGAAATAATGACAACATGTGACGTTATATTCGGAGCTGTTCACATCCTTTTGGTCTTTGGACTGGGAATTATGCGTTTCCATGGCACCACTATCAACGCCTAAATCAATCTACAGCGGTCAGGTGGTATAGCGGCCACGTGGTACATGTGGGAGCTTTCAGAAAACTCCCATCTTACAAGCTGTAATTACGAGCTCTACGAGGACGTGAACGCCTTTTACAAGCAGAAATCTTGTAACAACAGGAATTACGAGGCCACGTGAACGCACCTTTACATCCAGTTTATCAGCAACACTAGTGTAAATCCCGAGATATCCTCCTTTGATCTCGTAGGTGTCTGATCCACTACGAGAACGGAAAACTGTCTGTCTGTCTTGCCTGCACTTTTTTCACTCCTCCCCTCACTGCAGGCGCCTACTCTCGGCTGAACTTCAGGCGAGGCTAGGCGCATCTCAAACAAGCCTATTATCACGTTCACGAGAGTCTACGAGTCGTCACGACCACAACATAAGTCCCCACGTGGTCGTGGTATGAACCAAACCCCCTTCCCAAGCAACATCGTTTTTTAAAAATAATTGAATTGATCAAAACGTCGAATGTAGCCTAAATAACACAACATTTGCAAACAACAAAATAATCCGCTCGAAATCGGGGGTTTATTGCTTCGCTAAAATAGGCCTATCCAACCATTTTAGGTGGATTTGCCAAAATAATTACAAATAGTTCACTCACTGTGAGGATGCGCCATCGTGATCGATTTTATCCTGCGTTTTAGAATACAGTAGTAGGCTATGATTATAAGTTCATGCTAGAATTCCGCAGGCATTTGTCAGTTTCTTTCGTCAACCTCTAACCGGAAGTATAGTAACACGCCCTCATCAAATGGAAACTCAAAGGTATATATACCTACCCCCTACTCTAACATGCATTACACCTCCATTTTTCCCCCTCCTTTTTATTTATTTATTTATTGTACAAACCTTCAGTGTTTAAGTAAGTCCTATTTTCCCACAATTATTGGCTTAAGACAGGGAATGACTTTGTTATGCCAGGTAGCCAACAGTTGTAAAACTTTAAATACATACAGTGAAATATATTAGTGAAATATACTGTCATGATTGATCACAGGAAGCAAATGCGAGTTTACAGATTTATTAACAATGGTCAGAAAATGAGGTAAACACAGTCACAGTAATGGCGGATTTCTGGTGACGCAGGGATTGAGATGATCGGTTGATGGTTGTGCAGAGAAGTGAAGATGATGATAATCCAAGGTCCAGACAAAGAACACGAAGAACACCGAACTGGAACAGGAGAAGACACGACTGGAACTCCGAGCAGGAACAGGACGAGACAACACAGCACAAACAACCAAACAACGATCTGACGGAGAAGGAGAGAATGAGGTGAGCAGATATAGGGGAGATAATGAGTAGCAGCTGGTGAGGTGATGACTTGCAGGTGACGTTATGATGAGCCACGTGGCCTGGAACACACACACACACACACATCCACGCCCACTGCTGTCACAACACAGAACACGCGACAGAAAGGAAACAATGCATCTGCGAGCCGTGACAGTACCCCTCCTCCTAAGAACGCCTCCTGGCGTTCCCCGACGCCCTTACCTGTCGATTGTAATCATCGATAAGGGTGTGATCCAGGATGTCTCTGGCAGGTACCCAACTCCTCTCCTCCGGACCGTAACCTTCCCAGTCCACCAAGTACTGAAATCCGCGTCCCCTCCGTCTAGAGTCCAGAATACGGTTGACCGAATAAGAAGGTTCCCCATCTACGAGTCGCGGCGGAGGGGGAACCGGAGCTGGCGGATTAATGTCGGAATGAAAGACGGGCTTAATTTTAGAGACATGGAAGGCGGGGTGAATTCTCCTGTACGCCGGAGGAAGTTTAAGGCGGACTGTCACCGGACTAATGATCTTGGTGACAGTAAACGGACCAATAAATTTGGGAGCAAGTTTGTTAGAGACGGATCGGAGAGGAATATTCTTGGTAGAAAGCCACACTTTTTGACCCACGACGTATACGGGAGGCTTTGACCGGTGGCGATCGGCCTTGGCCTTGGTGCGCTCCCTCACTTGGAGAAGAGTGTCACGGGCTCTCGTCCAAGTGCGGTGACACCTCTGGACAAAGGCGTGGGCGGAGGGGACCGCGATCTCGGATTCCAGACTAGGAAAAATGGATGGCTGGTAACCTACACTACACTCAAACGGTGACAGGCCCGTGGACGACACTGGTAACGTATTGTGGGCGTACTCCACCATTGAAAGTTGCTGGCTCCAGGAGGAAGGATTCTTGGAGACTAAACATTGCAACGTACGCTCCAGATCTTGATTGGCTCTCTCGGTCTGACCATTACTCTGAGGATGAAACCCAGATGATAAACTGACAGTCGCCCCCAGCAATCTACAAAACTCTTGCCAGAATCTGGACACAAATTGGGGACCTCTGTCGGAGACCACGTCCATCGGGAGGCCATGAAGCCGAAAGACGTGGTCCACGACAATAACCGCTGTCTCCTTGGCTGATGGTAATTTGGGCAAGGGGATAAAATGAGCCGCCTTCGAGAACCGGTCCACTACGGTCAAAATGACCGTGTATCCCTGGGAGGGTGGGAGGGCGGTGATGAAATCTAGCGAAATGTGGGACCAGGGTCTCGAAGGGACTGGCAGCGGTTGGAGTAACCCATCCGGGGGACGATTGGCTGTTTTACCAACGGCACAAACTGAGCAAGCCAACACAAAATCGCGGACGTCCCGAGCCATACGGGGCCACCAGAATTGTTGCTGGACTAAAAATTTAGTGCGACTGACCCCTGGATGGCATGCTACCTTGGAACAATGACCCCACTGGATGACCATGGACCGTAATTCCTCCGGTACAAATAAGCGGTTCGGTGGACACTCGGGCGGAGGCGTTACCCCTTCTAAGGCCGTCTTGACCTTCGATTTGACCTCCCATGTGAGTGTGGAGACCACTACTGTCTCCGGTAAAATGCACTCGGGAGTAGACGGGCGTTCGGAACGATCAAAAACACGTGACAAAGAATCGGGTTTGATGTTTTTAGAACCCGGGCGGTACGAGAGAGTAAAGTCAAAACGTCCGAAAAAAAGTGCCCACCGAGCCTGCCTGGAGTTCAATCTTTTGGCAGTTCTAATATATTCTAAGTTCTTATGGTCAGTCCATACGATAAAAGGCACCCCGGAACCCTCTAACCAGTGACGCCATTCTTCCAAAGCCAAATTGACTGCCAGCAACTCCCGATTACCAATGTCGTAGTTACGTTCGGCAGGGGATAAAAGATGGGAAAAAAACGCGCACGGGTGCATCTTATCGTCTGTGGGAGAACGCTGGGATAACACTGCCCCTACCCCCACCTCCGATGCGTCGACCTCCACCACGAACTGCCGTGATGGATCAGGGGCAACGAGAATAGGGGCCGAAACGAAGCGGGCCTTCAGTTTGGCAAACACAGCCTCAGCTGTGTCTGACCACCTGAACGTAGTTCTGGGGGAGGTCAAGGCGATCAGAGGTGAGGCTAGTTGGCTGTAATTGCGAATAAAACGCCGGTAGAAATTGGCGAACCCCAGAAACCTCTGTAGGGCCTTACGGGAATCTGGACTTGGCCAATCCACCACAGCCTTAACCTTCTCAGGATCCATGCGTACTCCCTCAGTTGACACGATGTACCCTAGAAAAGGAACAGACTGTGCATGAAAAACGCATTTCTCCGCCTTGACAAAAAGCCCATTCACTAGCAACCTGTGAAGCACTCGTCGAACGTGCTGCACGTGCTCCTGGAGAGAAGAGGAAAAAATCAATATGTCATCCAGGTAAACATATATGAATTGATCGACCATATCTCGCAGCACGTCATTGACGAGTGCTTGGAAGACCGCGGGGGAGTTGGAAAGCCCGAACGGCATAACCAAATATTCAAAGTGCCCCCTAGGGGTGTTAAAAGCGGTCTTCCATTCATCCCCCTCCCTGATGCGGACCAAATGATAAGCATTCCTTAAGTCCAATTTAGTGAAAACGGATGCTCCCTGCAACCTCTCGAAAGCTGAAGACATTAACGGCAAAGGATAGGTATTCTTTACCGTTATGTTGTTCAGCCCCCGGTAGTCAATACAAGGTCGCAGAGATCCATCCTTCTTTTCCACAAAAAAGAACCCCGCCCCCGCCGGAGAAGAGGAAGGACGGATGAACCCCGTTGCCAGTGAATCAGAAATATATTTCTCCGTAGCCTCTCTTTCAGGAACCGAAAGTGAATACAACTTGCCTTTAGGCGGAGATTTACCTGGCAATAAATCTATGGCACAGTCATAGGGACGATGCGGAGGGAGAGAAGCAGCCCTAGACTTACTGAACACCTCCTTCAGGTCATGGTACTCCGCTGGCACGGTGGACAGATCCACTGCTTCCTCCTGCAACACAAAACCAGAGACAGACGAACATGCAGAGACAAGACAAGACTCATGACACTCCTTGCTCCAGGCCACAATGGAACTTTGAGTCCAGTCTATACGGGGGTTGTGCTTGGTGAGCCATGGATGTCCTAGGACGACGGGTGTGAGGGGAGAATCAAAAATCAGAAAAGAGGTGAGTTCGGTGTGATTTCCGGAGGTGATGAGTGTGATGTCTTCGGTCCGGTATGAGATAGTGGGGAGACTCTGTCCGTTGAGGGCGTGCACTGCAATACTGTTGGTGAGAGGTTTGAAAGGGGTGTGGAGTTTGATGGCCAAAGATCTGTCCAGAAAATTACCTTCCGCCCCAGAATCCAGCAGTGCTTTACAGTCGTGAGTGTGATTCGACCATCTCAATCTTACCGGGAGGAGTGTAGATGTAGATGAGGTCTTCTCGGCGGAGATCCCACCCGACAGTAGCCTCATGTTTACTGCCGGGCTTGCCCCTTTTAACGGACAGTTGTACGCGAAGTGGCCAGACCCACCACAATATAGACAAAGTCCCTGGGATCTCCGCCTTTCCCTCTCCTCCCGGGAAAGCCGAGCTCGATCCACCTGCATGGGCTCGTGATCTCGAACCGGGCTGACCGCATCCCCACCGCTGGATCGCGGACCTTCCATCCCGCCAAGCGACCTATGGACAGGAATCCTCTGCTCAACCCTGGTCAGTCGAGCATCAACTCTTAGTGCTAGATCAATGAGTCCATTGAGTGTAGTCGGAAGATCCAGCGCGTAGATTTCTTTCTGGATACGGTCAGCCAGCCCATGCAGGAACATGTCCCACTGCGCCTCCTCGTTCCAGTGGCACTCAGCCGCCAATGTGCGAAACTCGATGGAGAAATCAGACACAGACCTCTCTCCTTGGCGTAGCTCAGTCAGTAACCTGGCCGCTTCTCTCCCAGCGACCGACCGGTCGAAAACACGCTTCATTTCAGCGGCGAGTGCCTGGAACGAGGCGCAGCATGGATCTTGATTCTCCCACACCGCCGTCCCCCACAGAGAAGCCTTCCCAGTGAGAAGAGTGAGAACGAACGCCTACTTGCTTCGCTCCGAACTGAAAGTACGAGGCTGTAATGCAAAATGCATAGCACATCGAGTTAGAAAGGCTCTGCAAAAGTTTGGTTCACCTCCATAAGACTCTGGCACAGGAAGACGAGGTTCAGGACTGGCGGCGTTCTCGGATGTCGGGGGAAGGACGGCCGGTGTGGGTGGCGCAGCGGGACTCCGAAGAAGCTGGAACTGCTGGGTGAGCTCGGACACCTGCGTCACCAAAGCTTGAACCGTCCGCCCGGTCTCGTTCAAATTCTGCTCTTGAGAATCCATTCTGCGAATACTGCGGTTGATAAACTCCTCCAATGCTGTCTGAGGGTTGCTCGCTGCTTCCATCCCTTGGTCAGATCGTTCTGTCATGATTGATCACAGGAAGCAAATGCGAGTTTACAGATTTATTAACAATGGTCAGAAAATGAGGTAAACACAGTCACAGTAATGGCGGATCTCTGGTGACGCAGGGATTGAGATGATCGGTTGATGGTTGTGCAGAGAAGTGAAGATGATGATAATCCAAGGTCCAGACAAAGAACACGAAGAACACCGAACTGGAACAGGAGAAGACACGACTGTAACTCCGAGCAGGAACAGGACGAGACAACACAGCACAAACAACCAAACAACGATCTGACGGAGAAGGAGAGAATGAGGTGAGCAGATATAGGGGAGATAATGAGTAGCAGCTGGTGAGGTGATGACTTGCAGGTGACGTTATGATGAGCCACGTGGCCTGGAACACACACACACACACACACACATCCACGCCCACTGCTGTCACAACACAGAACACGCGACAGAAAGGAAACAATGCATCTGCGAGCCTTGACATATACAGACATGTTTTATATATATATATATATATATATATATATATATATATATATATATATATATATATATATATATATATATATATCGTAAATTATATATTTTAATGTCAGATCATGTGAATGTGCACAGATGAGTTTAAACTTGCATTAGAAGAGATATTCACAGTGTTTGTATACCCTACAACAGATTTCAGCAAGAACAGACAGATATTTGTAAAACAATCTGTTCTTGAATTTTATTCTATTACTCAAAACCTAAACACACACACACACACACACAAAACACAACAGTAAAAAAAGTCATTATAGATTATTAAATATAGCCTATATTCCATAGAAAACCTTCAAACTTAGCCAAAATATATATATATATATATATATATATCAAACATAGTTCAAACATTATTAAAGAAAAGTAAAGTCAGTAACAGAATAAGAACAAATAAACAAATTACAAGCAACAGCACAAATAAATGCAATAAAAGAAAGATAAAACAAATTAAGTATCAGTTACGATGATTTATAATCAAGGTATTAATAAATAATCAATATTTATCCTTCTACACATTACATGATTTTTAATTACTTTTATTTTCCTTTTCATCTTCAAACACTAGAGAATAATGATGAATATTGTCTGTATCTCACTGAAAGAAAAGTACAACTTATTTTTTGGGGGGGAAATATGACCAAAATTGACCAACTTCAACCTTGAAGAAGCTATGTACAGTTGCAAGAAAAAGTACTTGCAGAATCTGTGAAAATGTGAATAATTTTAATAAAATAAGAGAGATCATACAAAATGGATGTTATTATTTTTTATTTAGTACTGTCCTGAGTAAGATATTTTACATAAAATATGTTTGCATTTAGTTCACAAGACAAAAAAAAAAAGAAAAGACAAAAAAAAAGCTGAATTTATTAAAATGGTCCAATTCAAAAGTAGCCTATGTGAATCATTGATTCTCAATACTGTGTGTGGTTACCTGATGATCTATGACTGTTTTTGTGTTTTGTGATGGTTGTTCATGAGTCTCTTGTTTGTCCTGAGCAGTTAAACTGAACTCTGTTCTTCAGGAAAATCCTCCAGCTCCTGCAGATTCATCAGTTTTCAAGCATTTTTGCATATTCAAACCCTTTCCAGCAGTGACTGTATGATTTTGAGATTCATCTTTTCACACTGAGGACAACTGAGGGACTCAAACACAACTATTAAAAAAGGTTCAAACATTCACTGATGCTCCAGAAGGAAACACGATGCATTAGAGCCGGGGTGTGAAAACTTTTGAATTCAAATATCAAGGTAAATTGTACTTAATTTTTCTTCTGGGAAACATGATGCAAGTATCTTCTGTTGCTTCCGAAGGGCAGTACTAAAAAAAAAAAAAAAAAAAAAAGATATTTAAACAAAATAAGAAAAATTGTGACATCATCCTGTTCCAAAGTTTTCACCCCACGACTCTTAATGCATCATGTTTCCTTATATAAAACATATGGTTTGATACTTGCGTGCATTATTCAGCCTTTTGTGTCCAATTCCAGGAGTCCATGCTACTTTACCCTCCAAATAATGGTAGCCTATTTATGAGTTAAATGTTACAAATATAGGTACACTTTTAACTGTAGTACTGTAATTTTCCGATGCATTTTCTGTAGAATCCTCAAACTGCGTATACAGATTGAAAGTAAACAAACTCTGCTGGGCTTCGGCGGACATGGCAACCCTGTATGACGTGTCTCAATCAATCAATTTAAAAAAAAAAAAAAAAAAAAAAATTTACAGTCTACGGTCTCAATGCGATCAATGAGAATGTCAGAAAGGCGGTCCAATTAATTTCCTGTTAATAATTTCGCTACGGGTATTATTACTTTAACGTTTGTATGAAATGTGATACAACGGTTTAAATGGGAGGCAAAGTTCAGGTATGTAGCCTACTACACAAATCTATTATGATGGATTTGGAAAAATTAATTTCGGCCTGTAAGTTTCGATTTTGAGAGCTGAGAGGTTTTTTTTCGCCTGTCTGTTGAAAGTGGTGACAAATTAGAGAGGCTACTCACTGCAGAGCCGTAACCTCCAGCTCCCCCTCTCTTGACCTACTGTGGACATGATGGGTGGAGCTGCATCCCCAACCACACCCTAACCTTACCCACAATAACCCTATCTCTCCACCCATTAAACAGGTTAAGTTCCACCCTTTAGCTCCAGAGAGGTGGAGCTGGAGGTTATTATGCGCTGCAGCGAGCACTACTTGTAATATTACATGGGTAATATTAATAGATGCACTAGATTAGTTCCACCAGCAGAGGACAGCAGAGTCCACTTTACGATTAAACTATAGGCTTTCAATGGACTAGTTGTATATTTCCCCTTTAAACTCATGACTAAAGTTTTATTGTAGTTTGGTGTTCAAAGACTATTGTGGTAACAAAGAGAAAAGATGAAAACATTCATTTGAAACACATTTTCCTGATATATTTTATGATTAATATAATTTATGTTATATAATTAACCCTAACAATTATAATCTTTTTTATGAAACACTTTTTTTATTTTTTAATGTTTTGTTGCAGCAACCACATATTTTAAACAGGATTTAAGTGGACCAAATGTATTTTAAGTATTTTAAGATTCAGCTATTTAATATATATATATATATATATATATATATATATATATATATATATATATATATATATATATATATATATATATACAGTACAGTGCTGTTCTTTTAAACTTTCTATTCATCAAGGAATCCTGAAAAAAAAAAGTACACAACTGTTTTCAACATTGAAAATAATCATAAATGTTTCTTGAGCAGCAGATCAGCATATTGGAATGATTTCTGAAGGATCATGTGACACTGAAGACTGGAGTCACGATGCTCAAAATTCAGCTTTGCATCACAGGAATAAATTACTTTGTCAAATATATTTAAATAGTACACAGTTATTTTAAATTGTAATAATATTTCACAATATTACTGTTTTTTACTGTATTTTTAATTAAATAAATGTAGCCTTGGTGAGCAGACGAAACTTCTTTTAAAAACATTAAAAATCTTAGTGGTTCCAAACTTTTGGACTGTACTGTATATACTGTTTGACTAATAATACTGGGAAAATAATTTGACAAACAATAGGTTGACCTCATACAGGTTTTAATCTTAATCTGTTGATATGAGTGTGGATCAACACATTCCAGTGTTCAATTCTGAATGAAACAAATAACCAACCCCAATCTCTATGCTGAAAGTGAAACAAAGAAAACAACTATATATATATACTATACATACTGAAAACTATATATTGAAAATATATAAAGTATATATATATATATATATATATATATATATATATATATATATATATATATAGTATAAATATAGTTTTCAATAGATATAGTATATATACAGTCAAACCAAAAAATTATTCAGACATTTTTTATATTTTTGGTATATTTTTACTAGTGGGTGCAGGACACTAATTAATTTATGTAAGTGAAGATAGCAAAATAAAGTAATCTGTGGCATATTATACACTCTAAAAAATGATGGGTTAAAAACAACCCAAGTTGGGTTGAAAATGGACAAACCCAGCGGTTTGGTTAAATGTTTGCCTAACCTGCTGGGTTGTTTTATTTAAACCAACTATTGTTTAAAAATTGCTATATGGCTAGCTTAAAATTAACCCAAAATAGTTGGTAAATTAAAAACCAGATGCAATTAGAGACAACAATAATAGACAAAAGGTGAATGTTTATTAATAAGCTTTAATATTTTATTAATATAAATTTAATAGTTTATTAATATAAATTTATCAATAAGCAATTTAATAAATGTTTATTGTTTAATAATTATTCATTGAACATTAATAAATGTTCATTTCCAACATACTTTGGGTTCATTTTAATTAAGCAATACAGTAATTTTTAAACAATAGTTGAGTTAAATAAAACTACCCAGCAGGTTGGGCAAACATTTAACCCTACCGCTGGGTTAAAACAACCCAATTGCTGGGTTTGTCCATTTTCAACCCAACTTGGGTTGTTTTTAACCCAGCATTTTTTAGAGTGTACCCAACAATTCTTCATACAGTGGACTACCAGTAAAATTGATTTTAAATATATATATATATATATATATATATATATATATATATATATATATATATATATATATATATATATATATATATATAAATTAAATATAAATAATTTCCAACAAAACAACATTTCGAAAAATACAAAATGATTCACGTAACAGGCTACTCTAAAGAATTACGTAGCATCATAAAACAATACTAACATTTTAATATCAAGTAGCTACATGATAAAGGTTAAGGATAACATTTATTACAAAAACATTGGAAGTGGTATTGGGTACCCTTTCAGACCATTTATGTAAAACTTACCAAGTAATATAAGATTTAACATAAAAATGTGACTTGTCTATATCTTTTTTTGTCATAGTAAAAAAATGACATATTTTCTTTAATTTTAATTCCAATTAACGTATTAAATAAATATTCGACATCAACCCAAAGGAATTTAACATACATACAAAAAAAAGAAGAAAAAGATGTAACTGTTTCAGTATCCATTTTACAAAATACACAAGATTCAGAAAGATCAGTTTTATCTTTTATTTACGCTGATGTTTAACTTGCATTACTACGTCATCAGACTTCCCAGCCTGTCGGGGGCGCTCCCGATATTACAACGTCCCTTTTTTCCGTAAATGTCACTTAAAAACTCTTTCCCCCCGTACCTACTTAATGTTATAAACGCTTAATACATATGCAGAATGTTCCCCCCAGATCTGAAAGTAATGGAGAGCTGCCAATAGAGGGTGGGGTGTCCGAGGAGAGGTGTTCTCACTGCACAAAAAGGTTATGTCGTAAAGCAGAATGTCGTAAACCAGGTGCGGAGAGGGGCCTGGTATGGGGAGGGGGTTATAGAGGGGGGAGAGGGGGCTCACTCCGCGAGGCAGCGTTTAGACACAGTGCAAAAATCATGGCGGATGGCCCCAGGTGCCAGCGCAGAAAACAGACACAACCACGACGCAACAACGGTGAGTCCCACAGGCTGAAATCAGATCGCGTGCACTAGAACGAAAGGCAGAAAAGTTGTTTTGAATTTGTTTTTCCACCTTTAGAGTAGTTTAATGACGACTTCTGAAGTTGTGGAGTATGGGAGTGGACTGGGCACCGTTATACCTGAGTCTGCCCAGACCGTTATACGGAAGGACGCGCGTCTCGTGCACTAGCTGCGTGTGCATTAAACTACATTAAACACAACTGAGTATCTAAGCGTTCGTCCTGATCAGAAACTTGTGGCATTGAGTTAATCAAATAGTGCTGTACTCAATCAAAACCAGAGTATTTGCTGTTTTTAAAGCAGAAACCTTTATTTACATTTAAATGACTTATCCCTAGAGGGCTTCTTGACAGTTTTCGGTACTGTAACTCCATCCTAATTTGCTCACAAATCTAATAAAACACTTAAAGGCACAGTTCATCCCAATATCTTTATCATTTAACTAACATGTTGTTTTAAACGTATGTTTACGACCGGTTCAGCAGAATGACAGTCTCATTCACTTTTATTGTAAAAGATGTAATAAAAGTGACTGGTGACCAAGCCTGTCAGTCCCTAACATTCATCCTAACATCTCTTAGAAATAATGACAGAATATAAATTTTTGGGTGAACTGTCTCTTTAAGAGCGTCCAGTACTGAATCTTAAAATCGATGGTTTGCTTGCCATCTCTTTAGCTGAATGTTATTTCTAGATTTTACAAGTGAATATTTTTTTTTTATTTAATTAATATCAAATAGCAATATACCGCATTATTAAAAAAAAAAAAAATCGTTAAATGCTTTCACCATTACCTCATAAGAGTAAAAAGTGTTACAGTCTGCATAAAAATGCTATAACTTAATCAGTAAGAATATCGTCTTATTTATTAATTTTAATGTAGCTATATATTGCTTAAATCCACTTTACTCTTATCTAAACATCCACGTCCAATATCGCACTGACTGGATGTTGACTTCTGGTTCGGCGTCGCTTTCTCTTTAAATAACCTTTCTTGTAATCCGGTAATAGTACAGTCCGCCGTTCAGTTATGAGCACCGTGCTACCTTTTCCTGTGCGTGCGTGCGACAACGAGCGCGGATCCGCTCGCGACGTAACACGCTCAGGAGCCGTCAACGTGTTTACCTGAACGGTGAGAAGACAACGGAGCGAGCCAATGTCCTCTTCTACCGTTCATCACACTCCTCGCGTGTCCAGAGCAGTGATTGCACAGACGCTGGAAGGGAATCGGTGTGTGAAACGCGATCTGCCCGACAGAAGCGCGAGAGAGGCGGCCAGCACACTCCACGGCAAATGGCAACTTGTGCAGGTAGAGAGAAGATGGTGTTTGATTGCAGTCGTGCATATGTCGAGCGCATCGCACAGACCGATGACCTCTTTTATCTCGCTTTCATCCACTATGGAGTGTTATTTCGCTGTATGCTCGTTGCTAGAACACAGATTGTTTTGTTTATGTTTTTATTTCCGCGCAGGAGTTTAGTTTTAGCGGCTGTAGAGTGGTTGGGAAAGAAGGATTTCGTGCATAAGGTGGTTGTTAGAGGTGCTGCCAGTCGTATTACCGGCCAGAAGTCAAACAGGTCGTTTTTTCCGTAAGGTATTTATGTAATGGCGGTGTGGACCGTTATTTGCTGCAGTGAGGGCGGGGCGGCTGCTCTCGTATGTCGGAGACTAGCCAGGTAGGATAGGTGACGAAACACCTACATAGGTGCTTTCATTGGCATTTTTTAGTAATTGTACTATTTTAACATAATATATAAACGCGTTTTAAGCTGTTTTATGACATTAGCCATTTACAGTTTCTTTGTAAGGAAACAAAGGTAGTCTTTTCAGGTCCAGAGAGTCGCTGATTCACTGTGTCCGTTGTTACAGGGCGAATTTACACTGTTTTATCCCTATCAAACATGTTTCGGTATGGTCCGGTTGGTATGTGCGATAGTAAATTATTAAATATTATAAGAATACACAGCGAATACGGTTTTTTTTTTTTTTTTTGGCGCGGGCGGATGTATTGTGTGAGGAACGGGTGGTGTGACGTAAGCACTAGGAGGAGCGCGCGGCGCGCACTGATGCTGCTCTGACTTTTATTTTCGTTCTTCGTGCCGCTGGTTCTCGCGCTTGACATGTTCACGAGGCCTTACAACCTTAAGGGCGTTAACTGCACGGAAATGAGGTCACACTGTGGTTTTTATTGGTCCAGTAACTCAGCCTCATCATGTTTTTTAGAGAAATGTCTCTGTTGCATCAGCTGTCATGTATGTGTCTGTCTGCTTGTGTTTGTTTGCTGATTTGTGGGGAATGTCAGTCTGCCTGCTTGCAGAATGTGAGAGTTAATGTTGGTAAGAAGCACATGAGATTACAAGTGTGCGTTTTACATATTACACTTGCTTGCACATCTCAAGTGAGATACAGAAAGACAGTAAATGACAGTCAGATAGTAGTTGCTTTGAGATTTTGGTAACACTTTATTTTAAGGTAACAGAGTTACATGGTACTACATGTACTTATTATAGTAATAACAGTAAATTATGCATACTTACAAGCAACTAAGCCTAAACCAAACCCTAACCAAACTCTATAGTAAGTACATGTAGTTAATTAATATTACACAGTACTTATTTGAGTAATTACAATGTAACTACATCATCTTAAAATAAAGTGTAACTGAGTTTTAGTAACCCAAGGTATATTTCAGAAAACATGAAGGTTGTGCTTTGAAATAGAGCACATTTTTCCCCGTGCTTATTCCTCCTGGCCCTTTCAGTCAACCTTTGACCTCTGAAGCCACACATGTTATCATTTATCTGTTCTTTCTGGATTCTTGTTTGTAGAACTGACCGTCTGTTTCATATTCTTAATAGCTATATATGTAGTGTATCTTTACATTTTAAATGGATATCATTATATCATTTTATATAAATGAAATATATACATGTACACACACACACACACACACATAATATTATATATATATATATATATATATATATATATATATATATATATATATATATATATATATATATATATATATATATGAAATAGTTTTATGGTAATTTGGTTAGAAGTAGTAGTCTTTTTATTTCAAACTTGAGTTATTAAAAGAAAAAAGACAAAAATAACAAAATATATATTGAAAAAAATAAATCAACATAATAAACAAGACAAAATTTAAACATAATAATACTCAACTCAATATTGTCTTGTCAATATTATTACTATATTTCAGAAAGATTAGAATATTTAATATATCTAATTATGAAGAGGTGAGATTAATTCAATGTTCAAAACAATACCAAAAAAGCCCTAAATGTCAACTTACATTTATAACAATAGAGTATATTGTAATGCACAGTATGTGTTGTAAAGGTATGGTGTTAATGTATGTATGCGTGGAACAAGCAAAAACAATACAAACACCTGTAGCACTGAGCTCTTCTCACACTTCCCTGTTGATGGAAAAGGGATATGGGCATTAAAGAGCTTTTCACATTTCACTCCATGTTTGTGGGGGGCTTGTGACTGCTGGGCATCTCTTTTTGCATGCTAATCTCTCCTAGTGGTTTGCCGCCGCTTTGTACGGTGGGGGAAAGTTTCTCAGGGTGAAGAGGAGGTCTTTTCTCTTTCTTTTTTTAGGGTGGGGGAGGGTTGGGAGGGACTTGTGTTTGTGTGATCGAAAGAAACAGAAATATGTTGGTGAATAAGTTTACATGGATATGAAAAAGGAAAGTTGTTTAATTAGTCTCACATGGCTTGTACAGTGTGTACAAGAGGGCTCTTATTAACCTAAAGACCTGGGAGAAACAAATCTCAGGTGACCATTGCTCCTAAGTGAATCTAAATTGATTATGTCCCAACACACACACTACACTTACTGCATTACATGCCTAAGTCTGTTGCTCTCTATACATACACACACACACACACACACACACACACACACACACACACACAAATACATTTATACAATTGAGTTCATAAGTTTGCATGAATCCGCAAGATTTTTATCAAAATATTAACTGAAATGACAGAACTCATTCTGTTATCTTTTGGTTTGTAACTTCCTTTATGACTTTTTTGTGACTTTCTGAAGGCCAGTACTATATTTAAAGGTGCCCTAGATTTAATAATTGAATTTACCTTGGCATAGTTGAATAACAAGAGTTCAGTACATGACATACAGTGACTCTCAAACACCATTGTGTACAATGTTTATGTGTACATTGTGTACATAAACACCTTCTTATATAAATCTCATTTGTTTAAAAGACCTCCGGAAAACAGGCGAATCTCAACATAACACCGACTGTTACGTAACAGTCGGGATCATTAATATGTACGCCCCCAATATTTGCATATGCCAGCTCATGTTCAAGGCATTACACAAGGACAGGACGTCTGGATCTGTGCACAGCTGAATCATCAGACTAGGTAAGCAAGCAAGAACAATAGTGAAAAATGGCAGATGGAGTGATAATAACTGACATGATCCATGATATCATGATATTTTTAGTGATATTTGTCTTTCTAAATGTTTCGTTAACATGTTGCTAATGTACTAAATGTGGTTAAAGTTACCATCGTTTCTTACTGTATTCACGGAGACAAGAGCCGTCGTTATTTTCATTTTTTAAACACTTGCAGTCTGTATAATTCATAAACACAACTTCATTCTTTATAAATCTCTCCAACAGTGTATAATGTTAGCTTTAGCCACGGAGCACAATCAAACTCATTCACAATCAAATGTAAACATCCAAATAAATACTTACGGGATTAGACATGTTGCATGATGAACACTTTGTAAGGATTCATTTTGAGGGTTATATTAGCTGTGTGAACTTTGTTTATGCTGTTTAAGGCGAACACGAGCTCTGGGGGTGGGGAGCACGAGAATTTAAAGGGGCCACAGCCTAAATCGGCTCATATTTAATGATGCCCCAAAATAGGCAGTTAAAAAATGAATTTAAAAAAATGTATGGGGTATTTTGAGCTGAAACTTCACAGACACATTCAGGGGACACCTTAGACTTATATTACATCTTTTGAAAACACGTTCTACGGCACCTTTAAAAAAAAAATTATTTTGTATATTTGTATTAATGGAATTTATAAATTTAGACAAGAGGGTGCAAACTCATGTGCAGCACACAGCTATATATAAACTCATACTGTACATAGATCTAAAAATATTTTTATCAGATATCAGTAATAAACTATCATTCCAAAGTATTATTATTGTATTATTAGAGTATTATTACAGTGTTGGAAAAAAAAGTGTGCTGCTTCATATTTTTGTAGAAACTGATTTTTTTCAGGATTCTTTGGTAATAGAAAGTTCAGTTGAACTGCATTTATTCAAAAATAAATCTTTTGTAAAATTAAATGTCTTTAGTGATACTTTTGATCAATTTAATGGCCTTTGCTAACTTTATTAATTTCTTCATGATATATTTACACACACACAATACATGTAAGTTTATTGCTGACATCAGTTTTTTTTTTATCGGCAGATCAAATAGATCCTCTTAACTACTGTTGCTAAAGACATATACACATAGAAACACAGAAATTCAGGTGCTTGCTTATAATTAATGCACTTTTTGGTTTGTTTGTTTTTAGTTGCTTGTCCTTTAGGATATCAGGGTGATCCTAAACTGTATTCTCTTGTGTGAAGTCAGAGCGTCTGTATGTGTGTATGTGTGTGTGCGTACACATATGGTGGCAGGTGCACTCTATATCGAGCCAGATCACCACATCCCAGGAAATGTCACATGAAATGGAGGTTGCCATGGTGACCTGATTGTGTTGATTATGAGGTCACACTGGATCAGTTCTACCTGCCAACACTGTCGCTCAGGTGGTGCATTATAACCCCACCCATAAAGCACAAGTGTGTGTGTCCTTTAACACGCACCCAAAAATGAAAACATAATTTACTCACGCTGCAAACCTGTATGACATTATCCTATGGAACACAAAAGCAGATATTCTGAAGAATGTTCATGCTGCTTGCTTCCATATAATTAACTCATGTCATTTTCTACATTAAAAGTCTTCTGATACAATGGACCTTAGTCAGGTTAGATGCCATATTGAATTTTATGTCGATGAAAACAAGGCTATGAGGGACAGTCTTTACAATCGCGCAAGTGCTATCCTGACTGTAGGTCTGTAGCTTTGTGTAAAGAACAGACAGAAATTTACAGTTTTGTCAGTACGAGTCTCTCTATTGCCACGCAAAGCTGTAGTATGGCTTGTATGGACCAGTTTTTTTATGTCAATTTGGTACTTTATGATACTATGGTATAAATAACTGAAATGTTACTGTTAAGTTGACCATGAAAGGACAGGTCTAGGAAGCATCAATCTTTTTTTTTTTTTTTTTTTTTTTTTTTAATGATGAGAGCCTCCATACTGATTCAGAGACGATAACAAGCTCCTCTCACTGCAACAATAAAGTAATTTCAAATTTATTTTTATTAGAGGCAAGACTGATTTCAGCTCTCCAAGGGATGGGACAGATATTCAGCAGTGATCAGAATCTGCTGTGAGAACACAGAAGTTTTTTTGAAGGAATTTTCCATCTGTATGGCAGAAATTCATAATTTCCATTTCTGGCATGCACAGGTATGTGAAATGACTACGTACAGGTCATTTCAGAGAACAGAAACTGTAAACGGGAACTTTTTTTTTTTTTTTTTTGCACATTCAGATCACTTTTACATCACTTCCTGTTGACATCCTCAAATTCTGCCAGTAGAAGAAACCAGCTCCCTAGAAACCAAGCACGTTTAAATCTGTGTATTCAAAAACACAAATTTGACACATGCACATCTGGAAATGTTCTTTGTACAAGCGCACACACACATCAGAGATGAGTTTTCCAGTACCTCATATTTTTAAAACTACAGCTCTTGGATTTAGCAAAAGGATCCATATGTAAAAATCTGTGCATCTGCGCAAACATACTATTAAAAACGCCTGCTTGTCTTTCCTTTCTCCATCGTGCCTCTGATGATGTCACACAGCAGGTAAAAAGCTTTTCTGGGCTGCAGGAAACTGATCTAAAATTAGACGAATCTCACTTCCTGTCTTTAGGGCACAAATTCTGCCTTTATTGTATGCGTGCACATATTAGTGCATCAGGGATGTGTGTGTGTGCATGTTTGACTGTGTGAACTCTTTATTTTCCCAAGAATACATACTTTCAGGTTTACAGTCATTTAAAAAAATAATAAATAAATCACAGATGTTACTGATTACAGAGACATCACCACTTGAACAGAACAAATAAGTCCTGTTTGCAAACATGTCCACGTGTTTTAACAGCATCAAATATGGCTAATAGTTCAAAGAGAGTATAAATATCACTGTTAATTTGCCTTTGGAAACATCTGTGATCCTAAACTGAATAGGCTATTCTCTCTCTCTCACATAGTGAGGAGTTTTAGCAGTGTGCCGGAGGCGACCTCAGATTCAGATGATGAAGACAAACTGCACATTGTAGAGGAGGACAGTATTGCTGACGATCCTGACCAAAAGTCCTCAGTATTCCAGCTCAAAGCAGCACGGCAGCTCTCTGACACATGCATACAGGACGGTGAGTAAACAAACAAAAAATTAAGAGATTAGAAACTTAATGCATTTATTTTGGTTAGTTCAATTAAGCTTTGAAATGAAACACCAAGTTTTCAGAAACAGATGCAGTTGTAACCTAAATATTTGAAGTATTTATGTAATAGACTAAGAATAAGGATGACTGATGTTTGACAGATAACATCTTACCACAGTGTAACAATCAGTCTGTCGGTTGAGTTACACGAGTTGAAAGTGAGGTCAGATTAAACTGTCTCATCTTTAAAAACTCCCAACCTCACAAACAACAGGATTAAAGTGAATAAATTAAGTTTTTTTTAAATATTCACATAAAACTTAGAACAACACAATAAAAAAAATAACTTTAAAACTTTAAGTTAAAAAAACTTTCTAAAGCGTGGAGTCCATTTGCACCATACCATAAAACAATCCATAAGAAGCCTAGAGTGTTGTCAGTCCCAATGTGAAAATGTCCACCAGTGTATATACAATAAACACAAGTGACAGTCCAATAAAGCACGATGAGGCTTTCTGGAAAGGTAAGTACCTTAGACTCCACAGTCTAGCAAGTTGGTGATAACCAGTTGGTCGTTGTGTTTGAGACTCCTGTTTGACTGCCATGCTGCCTGGTTGTGGCTAGAAGGGATACAGCTACGGCTGGAAGTGACGTGAAATGTTGCCATAAAACAATAAATTACATTAGCTACTTGTCAGATTGTGTTTTATTAATGTCTACACCTACCCCAACCCTAAACCTACCCTTATAATACAGTAATTAATTGTTGTTCAGCGTGACAAAAATGACGCAATATTGATGTGAACATGCCGAGTAAGCCCTGGTAGGACAATCTGGCCTTGGCTGTATCCCTTTTCTAGCCCCAACCATGCTACCTCCGTTATGCTGGCTTCCAGTCATGTGATCACTCAGCATGGCCTTAGTGCCGTGACACACAAAGCCGTCGGTCAGCCATCGGTTAGTGTCTGTCAGGCTAGATTTTGCTGTTTTTCACTTCAGCGGGAGTTTGCCCAATTCAGCATGTTGAATCGGCATCAGGGTGAGAGAAATCGCTCTGATTGGCTGTTCAGTTAAGTGAGTGGCACAGACAGAAGGCTGTTCTAATTTTACTTCATCTTACCAAAGCATTCCTATAAGCAAATATTTTTATAACAAGAGTCGCCTAGAATGAAGAAAGTTATCAGCATGATTGATGGTAAGCAGGCTCTGCTTTGCTTATGCTTTTGAATATCTGCAGTCTTAGTTTCGGTTTCCCATTTTAAATGACAAATATTGACTATTGATAAATGCAGGTGCAGAACACACATGCTAGTCGACAGTTGCATGTTCAAGTGCAGCTTTTTGGCCCAGATGCAGCCAACACGAGGCAACAACACAGTCTGCTTTTGTCACCGCTAGTTCTTTGACATCGACTTGCCTTTATTGGTACAGATCTTGTAGTCACTGCAGTCATTATTGCAAAGGTAAACTCTTCCCCTTATAGGAGTATGGGTTCAGGCAACAGGAAGTGACCTTTCTGAAAGTTCATTGTAAAAAAGAATTTGAACAAAACAATGAAGTAATAGATTTGTTTTTTTTCTTTCAACAGATGGCAGCCTGGGGCCAGATGCTTTAATACAAGAAATAAGGGTCAAAGGTCAGTTTAGTGCAACACATTTATTTTTAAATTAATGTCATAGGCTTTTACACTACACGACTTTTGCCCTAATTTGCAATCTGGATGAGTTGACACTAGTTGAGCAAGTCTAAAAATTTTGGGCAGGTGGAGTTGACAGATTTCACACAAAATTGTGTAGTGCATGATGGGCACAGACTCCAATTGTTTAAGCTTCAGACTGTGATTCCATCTGGTCAGAGGATAACCAAACAGGTTTGATATTTTGAGCCAATTTTAGAACACATATTGTTTTCATTCGTCACACATCTCTTAGAAACGAGGCACATTTCCACATGAGTTTGTTGTGTTCAGAACAAGTTTTTCTCTGTAGCCATGTAAAGTCCGAAAGTGTATTCCAGTCGTAAGGCAGGACAGCAAGACATAAAACAGAAACAACAGGAAGAAACAGGTGATGGGATCAGGATATACCACACAAGTTTAAAGTTTCAAACTCCGGTTGCCATGCTTGTCATGGAAAGATCTTGAAATTATTGTGGTAAAGGGAAAAATAGTTGGACTGTGAGAGTGTGTTAGGCTAGAATGGCTGGATCAGGTGTGTGTGAGCTCATTTCTCTCTCTCAGGCCGTTATTCATTCGTAATGTGTCACCTGGTCCTTACGGGCCTCCATAGCACATAGGCGTGGGCCTTACTGGCCCACTTCCCGGTCAAATATTAATACACTGTAGTATTATAAAACTGCTATGTTACTATTCAACATACAAATTCAGTATCACTGTATGTCATTCTGTTTCATTTAATCCAATGTGTGTTTCACTTGAGGCCAAAGGTTGTTTTTTGTCTTAAATTCGGTTGTATTAAATTTAAGGCCATAAAAAGCCTTAAATATCCTAAATGGTATAAGAAAATTCTTAATAATCATTTCACGAGGACTTAATTTTAGAGAAATGGTTAGCCCTAACCCTAATTTTGCTTAATGTGAATATTAAATCTCAAAAGGCTATGAGTTGTCAAAAGTAGTACCTTTTTGGTACTGAAATTGTAGAAATGTGACACTTTGAGCAGATTCGTAAACACCTCTGATTGGCCATTATTTTCACGTCTCATCGGATATGTCTGTTATTGGCTTCAATGATCAACGCTGTAAAAAGTTGTAAATAGTCATCAATGATGCTTTTCACCAAGCGCTTACAGAGATATACACGGGAGTGTTTGAAAGCAGGCGTCTATCGCGGACCATTCCGCTGATGACGCCTGCTTTCAAACGTTTCAGCTCCTGCTTTTAAATTCAAACACTTTCGTGTGCTTTCAAGCACTGCCATGCGTTGATCATTGTAGCCAATCACAGACATATCCAATGTGCACATCAACACAATGGCCAGTCAGCGGTGTTTACGAATCCACTCATACCGTTAATGATTTATGACAATGTGTACCTTATGGTGATTATATCATACCTGCAAAATCATAGCATTTGTAAAGAGCACAGCTGTGTTGTATATAGGAGATACCAGGGTAACCTCTATATTTCTGCTGTACCTCTATAAGCACCACCTACTGTCAGAGAGTGAAATTTCATTTTCATTCAGTTAGTGGATCAAAAAGAAGCTAATATGCCTTCTAAAAATCTATATATACACTCACTGTAAAGTTGTTTAGATTCTCACTGTTAGTCATTTTATGGTTTGATTGCTCTATTGTACATAAATGGCATTTTATTTATGCATGTCTTGAAAAAGGTCTTAAAATGCCTTAAATGTGATTTTAAAAACCCTGAAGATACCTTGTTTTTGTACATCACAATTTGTGTATGTTTTAAACAAAAAATGCAAATATATTTAATGTTGAAGCAGAAGCTGAGAAGAGGGTATTTGTGTGTATTGTAGTTGATCTAATCTGCCTGTGTGTGTTTGAAAGAGGAGTGTGTCACTGATGAGGAGGACGGAGCTGATAATGAAGTGGCCGGTGAGGAAAAGCAGACGGAAACGGAGCATATTTACTCAGATGCCCAGGAGGAGCATCAGAGAACACCAGAGCGAGGGGTCCATGATGAGAATGGTACAAATCCAGTTTGTCATTTTTTTTTTTTAAATCAGCTTTTCCTCTACAGCTGAATGCATAGATTGATTATGACTCTCTGTCAGGTACTCCTGATGCATTCTCCCAACTGCACACCTGTCCTCACTGTTCCCGTGGTTACAAGCGTCACACGTCGCTGAAGGAGCACATTAAACTACGGCATGAAAAGAGCGAGGACAACTACTGCTGCTCCCTCTGTAGCTACACCTTCACCTACCGCACGCAGCTCGTCCGTCACATGACCGCACACAGACACGTTCGAGAGCAGGTACAGCAGAGAACTCACACCTTCATGATGTTCACACCTCTCTGGAGGAAATGGCACAGACTTTTGTTCACAGTCACATGTTGACTCAAACTACTTTGAAGAAACAAACTTTTTCCTGTCTCTTTTCTCAGCGGACTATTTCTCAGTCAGGCGGAAACAGAAAGTTTAAGTGTACAGAATGCTCCAAGGCCTTCAAATACAAACATCACCTGAAGGAGCACCTGCGCATCCACAGCGGTCAGTTGCCAGCCACGGCACAACTTAAGTACAGAAATGATTCTGATATAACCCTAGTTAATGTCTTTGTAAATCCAGGTTAAACCCACGTTAGGATAAGGGCTCATTTTCAACACCAGTTTTAAACCTTGGTTTTGAAACCCTGTTCCAGAGAAGGGTTAACCTTTTTTAGCAGATTTTATACAGTAAGCGATTGTTATATAGAATTGAATCACCAATTGTGATATTTAATTTATTTAATATTTATTATCTTTGTACAGTCGCAGACACTTTCACACAGTTTAGTTTCAAAGGGAAACAACTAAAAATATTGAACAGTGACAAGAGATATATTTACAAGTGCAGAGACTTTTTTTTTGTATGCTTCTAGAAAAAAAGGAAGCCTGTAAAAAAATAAGAGGTAATTATGAAATAAAGTAATAAAAAAGTAAAGAAATAAATAATTTAAGTTACATTGTGAGATAAAGTTGCAATTGTGTGTTTGTTTTTCTCTGAGGGCTTCCATAATACCTTTAATAAAGTTAATAATTCTGAAATATGCAAATTAAAACATAGTTCATTTATTTCCTATTTTAATATATTTTAAAAAGCAATGCACAAAGCTGAATTTTCCTTCATTACTCCAGTCTTCAGTGTCACATGATCCTTCAGAAATCATTCTAATATGCTGATTTGTTCCTTAAAGGTGCCCTAGAACGTTCTTTCACAAGATTTAATATAAGTCTAAGGTGTCCCCTGAATGTGTCTGAAGTTTCAGCTCAAAATACCCCATAGATTTTTTGTAATTAATTTTTTTAACTGCCTATTTTGGGGCATCCTTAACTATGCGCCGATTCAGGCTGCGGCCCCTTTAAATCTCGCTTTCTCTGACCCCCAAGCTCTCGACTATAATACAGTGCATAAAAAGTTCAGCTAACAGCTAATATAACCCTCAAATGGATCTTTACAAGATGTTCGTCATGCATGCTGCATGCATGCGTTGGATCATGTGAGTTTAGTATTTATTTGGATGTTTACATTTGATTCTGAATGAGTTTGATAGAGCTCCATGGCTAAGAGCTAACATTACACACTGTTGGAGACATTTATAAAGAATGAAGATGTGTTTATGAATTATACAGACTGCAAGTGTTTAAAAATGAAAATAGCGACGGCTCTTGTCTCAGTGAATACAGTAAGAAACGATGGTAACTTTAACCACATTTAACAGTACATTAGCAACATGCTAACGAAACATTTAGAAAGACAATTTACAAATATCACTAAAAATATCATGTTATCATGGATCATGTCAGTTATTATCGCTCCATCTGCCATTTTTCGCTATTGTTCTTGCTTGCTTACCTAGTCTGATGATTCAGCTGTGCACAGATCCAGACGTTAATACTGGCTGCCCTTGTCTAATGCCTTGAACATGAGCTGACATATGGAAATATTGGGGTCATACATATTAATGATCCTCAACTGTTACGTAACAGTCAGTGTTACGTTGAGATTCGCCTGTTTTTCGGAGGTCTTTTAAACAAATGAGATTTACATAAGAAGGAGGAAACAATGGTGTTTGAGACTCACTGTATGTCATTTCCATGTACTGAACTCTTGTTATTCAACTATGCCAAGGTAAATTCAATTTTTGATTCTAGAGCACCTTTAAGAAATATTTTTTTTACTATCATCAATATTGAAGACAGTTGTGCTGCTTAATATTTTTGTGGAAACCATGGTACATCTTTTTCAGTTCCTTGAGGAAGAGAAAGTTCAAACTTACTTTTAAATTGACTACATATACTTTTCTAATCCATAAGCTTCTTTATCTCTGTGTTTATACAGGTGAGAAGCCGTATGAATGCTCTAATTGTCGGAAGCGTTTCTCTCACTCGGGGTCCTACAGCTCTCACATCAGCAGTAAGAAGTGTGCGAGCGTGAATAAAGCGGTCAACGGCCTGCCTCGCACACCTGGAGTGACAACGACTCTTACCATTTCTCGCCCAACACGCATCCTTCTGAGGGAGAAGGTGGAAATTACCAACAAGCCTCTGCAAGAGCAGCTCCCCCTGAAACAGATCAAACAGGAGCCTGTTGAACACCAACCCAAATCTGCGCCAGCAACACCTACAATAGCCACCACAAATACCAATGGAGTCGTGCCTCCGCAAGGTGTCGTCCAAACCTTGGTCCTGCCCACTGTTGGGCTGGTCCAGCCAATCAGCATCAACCTTAGTGACTTACAGAATGCGTTGAACGCTGCGATGGATGGAAGGCAGCTGTTGACTAGTGGCAATGCAAACGGAACCAATGCTAAAATCGTAGGCCAAGTGCCAGCGCAGACGCAGGCACAAGCTGTCATGTTGCAGCCACAGCAGGCACAGCCCCAAGTGATCTCCGCCATCTCTCTGCCAGTCGTGGGACAAGATGGAAATACCAAAATTATCATCAACTACAACCCCCAGCTAGACTCACAACTCAAGGGGGTAAAAGTGAACACAGTGCAGCCCACCGTGACGCAAACCAGTACGGCGCAAGCAAAATCTACAGCTTCTAACATCATACAGCAAAACGTGGTCCAGGTTAATTCAGTACAGTCCAACTCGACTGAAACCCAAACATCAGGTACACCAAAACCTACACAGGTAAACATTATTAAACCAGTCCAAAGCAAACCGCCTTCTATCATCAAGATAACCCCTGCACAGGCCGCCAGGTTGGTCCAAGCTCGGGCGGCACAACCTAAGCTCACCCAACAAACCTTACTACTAGTAAGGAGGGCAGATGGGTCGCAGAGCCTCGTGGTTCGACAAATACCTGTCGCCAATCCCAACACGCAGGACACCGAGATGAAATCAAGCCCAGACAAGACCACAAACACACCACCAGAAGACAGAAAGGAGACAACTGAAAATACCAGTTCCCTGGAGGATAATTGTGAACAACAAAAACTGACTGCACCACCAGAAATCAAAATCAAAACCGAACCAGACTCTCCATCCAAGGTCGAGACCGATATGCAGAATGAAGGAGAGAAAGAAGAGATGAAGACAGATGGAAATAAAGAGGAAGGGAAAAAAACAACAGCAACAACTGATGCAGTCACTCACTCTGGAACAGTTCACAGTGGCGTCGCCTGCGGAGATAACTTCCATAACTATGCGTCATGTCTGCTTTGTGACAACTCCCCAAATAAACGGAAGCTTGCAGACTCTCAAGACAGTGACGCCAAAGCGTCTCCTACAACTATCTCTCTCACCTCTTTACTGGATAAGGATAAGAGTGGAGCAGCAGAACGCCTCCTTCCTCTTTTGAAGGCCTACAGTCAGAACCCAGAGCCTACGGACGAGCAGCTGTCACAGGTTGCCAAGACAGTCAAGCTTCCTCTAGAGGCGGTCAGCAAGTGGTACCAGAAGATGCGCTCTAAAAGGATATTGCTACAGGCTGCGAGCAACCCGAAAAACCACCAAGAAGTAAGTACAAATCATTTTATTTAACTGTAAAATAGAGTTGTCACAATTAGGGCTGTTATGAATACAAATAATTGTAATTAAGTAAAAGTCAGCACTAGCCTCAAGTACCTTATTGCTTTTATAAGATGGTTACCACACAATACAAATATTAAAGCCAAAAATATGTATCAATGCAACTTTCATGAAGTAAACTTTCCCTAAAAGTCTTCCTTCCCCCTGAAAAAATAGTCCCTGACCATGAACAGTAACAGAAGTTACATTATTATGCCATTAGATTGCGGCAAAGACTGTCTTTATGAGTGTGTCAGTCAGTAGCGAAGATATTTAAATTGAAATAATGAATTGTTGTGAACACTAGGGGTGCAACGGTGCACGTATTCGTACGGAACGGTTCATGGGGCATATTCCAAATGGAAGTGATTATCCCTATACCCTACTCCCTCTGAAGGGCAAAGCCCTTAAGGCAGGAACACACCAAGCCGACGTAGACAAACTAGTGGCGACGAAAGTAGACTGCGATGTTAGCTCACGTTGGCAGTGTCTGGGTCCAAAGTTGGCCTGACACACCAAACCGACGCTCGACAGCCAAGTAGCATGTCCGTTCTGCGCCTGTGCAAGATGAAATGCCTTTCCATACCCACAGGTGGCAGTAGCTGAACGGCCAATCGGAATGATCAGATGGCCCTACGAGCTCCGATGCCGATTCAACATGTGTAATTGGCCAAAAAAAAGCAGACGAGGACCAATTTCAGCTGACGGTGTGGAACACACTGAGAAAACTTAGTCGGCCGAAGAACGAAATCTGCCCGACAGCCAACTGTCCGCTTGGTGTGTTCCTGCCTTTAAAGTGGGGACTTTGAAGTGAGCATGGCACGCACGTGCCATATGTAGCCATTTGGAATGCACTTTTCAAAGGGAGCGGTGTAATTTTATCATTATCTTCAGCTGGGATATTCCCATGACAATGCAGCAGATGTTGCTGTTTTAACGGCATAATTTTTTTTTTTTCCTTTTTTTTTCCTAACTGTTGCAAATAAACAACATACATTTTATATTTTAAAAAAGTTATATATATATAACTATATATATTAATGTTGTTCCACACCAGTAAAACCTTCGTTCATCTTCAGAACACAAATTAAGATATTTTTTGATGAAATCCCATGGGTTTCTTATCCCCAAGAGAAAGCAACGTAATTACTACATTCAAGGTCTGGAATATTAGTAAAGACATTAAAATAGTCCACATGACTGCTGTGGTTCAACCTAAATGTTATAAAGCGACAAGAATAATTTTTATACACAAAAACAAAACAAAAATAACGACTTCATTCAACAACTTCCCATACTATAGTCTCCTATGCTGTTTACATTGTAGACACAGTGCAGAGCTTCCATGTTCTCTGTCAGAATGCTGACTCAGTATTGGACAATAATGAGTTGGCGTTCTGACGTAGAACCTGGAAGTGATGCAGTGTATCTAAAACATTGTTTTTACTGTATTTTGATTAAGTTAATGCAGCGTTGGTGAGAATAAGATAGTTTTGAAAAGTAGTGTATATATAATACATATATTTACAGATATTTGATGCTTAATATAATATTTCTTAATTATAGTTCATTAAAATAATTATTAATATCAGACATGTTAATGCTTTCACTTAATGCACAAAGCAGTTATGTAATGTATCAAGGTTTAAAAAACAAAAAATTCTAAGGTGGTCATCAATGATGCTTTTTAAAATGAATGAGTTGTTCCTAAACATGTTGATAATTTCATGCTTTCTTGTCTGACCAAGAAAAATACACCATCTGCTGTGACTCAAGAAACGAAGTCAACTCAAGCCACCTGCACTCCCACTCAACCCCTTGATGACACCTCAGCGGACACCCAAAATGAAACTTCACCCGCCTCCCCTCCAGCCAGTCTCTCCACTGATGATCTCGTCATTGTAAAGACAGAAGACGTAGAGGAGGAGCTGCAGTCTGAACCGCTGGACCTCTCACTCCCTAAGTCCAGCCCCACTCAACCCAACACCACCACTAAGCTGTCGGTCTCCACCCAAAAGGAACCGCTCAACCTCACCTGCCTCAAAAAGCAACCGTTGCCAGGAAACACCATCTACGTGACGCAGGGCAGCACGGGTCCATTAAACATCGTGTCAGCGTCATTGCCAACTCTGGTTGCCATAGCAGAGCCAGGTGGTGTTCCGTGCATCGGCACTGCAATAACCGGCAACAAACGAACCATCCTCATTCCTCAGCTCACCTACACCTACACCACCAACTCTAGCATCAAGACGCCTGACAGTGTCTCGACAGACACAAAGGGGACAGTGATACTTAACAAATGTCCGGTAAGCACAACAAACACACACAAACATTAAGATCTGCACGTACCTTTCTTATTCGCTCTGTGTTTCTCTCCCTCAGAAGGTTCCGGACATCACTTCCGACTCCGTGTCAGGGGTAGAGGACCAGAACGATGAAGATTCACCTCTCATGAAGAAAAGGAGGAAGACTGTTGGTGGCCTGTACGCTTGTGATCTGTGTGACAAAATCTTTCAGAAGAGCAGCTCACTGCTGCGACACAAGTATGAACACACAGGTACGTAAAACCACATGATTTACAGCATTTGGACACTTTATTTATTTAAAATTACTAATATATTATTAAAATACAAAATATACCTGTAGCTCAACTGGTGGCACTAGCAACTCAAGTCTTGGGTTTGATTTACAGGTAAAACAATGCTGATATTAAATAATACTACTACCACTAAAAATAAATGTATACCTTTATTGCTCGCTTTAAGTCGCTTTGGATGCAATTGTCTGCAAAATGTATAAAGTATCAGACATTTGCTGATTTTTTAAAAACAGCCGCTGATCAGGGACAATTGTATCCTGCCAATCTAAAAAAAAACAAAAAAACCTGCTCAGCCAAAAAAACAAAACAAAAAAACGTTGTTGGGATTTTAAACGGCAAATACTTTAAGGGTTAGTTCACCCAAAAATGAAATTTGTGTAATTTATTACTCACCCTAATGTCATTCCATACCCATTCATCTTCGAAACGCAAATTAAGATATTTTTGATGAAATCTCAGTCCCTCCAGAAAAACGTGTTTATGTGATTGCATGATTTAAAGCATAATCAGCCAAAGTTATTGATGCAGGGGTCGCATTTTTTCAAATACGCCGCACAAATTGCCGATTTCAGCAAGCAAAATATGCGGGGCTAGCATGATTTCATAATCCCTGTATTTTCGTTGCAAAAAAGTCACATATATCTTAGCAGAAAGTTGAAAAATGTCGCATTTACTTCACACAAGTAAAGCGCCATTATTTCCCCCCTATTGCCATGGGAACCTAGTCTGGCTATCAACAGACCAAGCTCAATTTAAAATTGAACATTGGTCTGGGGAGTTTGCTATGTATTTCCTACTGCACAAGAGGCATGGTCAACGAGCATTAGTTACGCAATTGGATAGTCCTTCAACCAATCAGATCAACGATCCAGGTGACGTACTTTGCAGAGCGATGCGAAAACTCCAGACAGGTTTACTGTGTCTCAATCAGCTCCCTAGTTCAGTAGTCAGGGCACTGATCAGGGAATCAGCCACATTCACTTGCATGATATAACTAGGGAGCTGATTGAGACGCAGGTTTAGTTTGTATTGGTTTGTAGCATCGATCCGCAGTTTGCAGAAGCAGCAGGTTGTGAAAGTGAAACATGAAAGTGATCAGTATTTACACCCACTCAAGCAATTTGTTTGCTAAACTAAAGAAGTCATTCAGCATCGTCGAGAGTTTAAAAGGCGACTCTGATACTGTTCTGGTTCAGTGTAAATGAACGCGGAATATAGCCGCCCTAAACTACGTCATTGTCATGACAACCAAAAAGAATTCCAGTCAGTTGTGTGTCATCAGTTGCCGTTTGTAATCTTCCTATGAAGAGACTGTCGGATCAACGCTCTGCTACATTTCTCTCAGATAAGGTAAATGCTTAACACAATCGGCGTCACTGTGATTGTGCATTGTTATTTTGGAGTGACGGTCGTGCGAGAGACGGGTAGATCAGATAGAGTTTGAAAGCTGCTTGCCGTCGCTTCTCTATCGTCATCGTGTTATACCCGCCAATAGCGAGCAAGGTGGATAAGCCAGTCTGTGATTGGTTCCCACAAAAGTGTAACAGCGCAGCAGAAATGAATGCACAGGTTTCCAGACTTGCTGAGCGAAATCAAATCGCTGGCAGATCAGGCAGGATTTACCCAGACTAATGGGAACCTTATGAAGTGACGTAATTACGCGATGTGCACATCATCTGCAAACCCCGTTGTGAAACCAGTGATACCATGACGAAGCACGCAAATCATTCTCATTTGCCAACAAAAATAAGCGTAAAAGACCGCGCGAAGCAGTTTCCCGGTGTGTTACATGACAGTGGGGGCAAATTATTTTCCACTCCGTGCAGCTGCGTGTTGGACCACAGACGGTAGTTTGAGCCATGTGTTAATTAAGGTCTGGAATAAAACAGAATGAGAACTTAAATATTCTGTGATTTAGTATGCTTGCTTATCATAGAAAGTAATAAGAAATGACTCTTTAAATTAAGGTAGTAGCCTAGTGAGAACAGGGTGTTGGGGAATCACCTTTTTTTCTCTTTTTCATCAAACCGCAGTTTTTGAAAGTTCCCGCAATTTCATCACATAAAATTGCAAAAATATCCCGCATATTCCATCGCATTTTTTAAGAAAACGTGCCGCAAAATCAAGGATTTTTGCCCGCAACAATCACAAAAAAAATCCGCTTTTTTTCTGGAGGGACTGAAATCTGAGAGGTTTTTATCCTCCGTAGAAAGCAACCTAATTACCACATTCAAAGTTCAGAAAAGCAGTAAAACTATCATTAAAATAGTCACAAATAATCATAATAAAATGTGACTACAGTGGTTCAACCTAATGTTATGAAGTGACGAGAATACTTTTTGTGCACAAAATTAAAACAAAAATAACGACTTTATTCAACAATATCTTGTATTCTGTGTCATTCTCATACACTGTTTACATTCAGTGCTTCCATGTTCTACGTCAGAACGAAGACTCAGTATTGGCCAATGTTGTACACATGAGCAGCACGACTCGTGTGTCATGTTGACGCAGGAGCCGGCCAATAATGAGTCTGCGTTCTGACATAGATTACGGAAGCACTGCAACGTAATAGCATAAGAGAATGAAAGGGGAGAGAAGTTATTTTTGTTTTGTTTTTTGTTTTGTAGTCACAATGACTATTTCAACAATGTCTTTACTACTTTTCTGGACCTTAAAGGTACAATATGTAAAATTTTTGCAGTAAAATATCCAAAAACCACTAGGCTAGTGTTATATATTTTGTCCAGCTGATTACTAACTTAATATCTCTAATGTTTTCAACTACTTGTAAATCATGAGAAAATTCCCATTCTAAACAGTGACACGGGGCAATGCAGTCGCCTGTCAATGACGTCAGTAACCCTTTGTTACCGCCTTTACTGACGTAGAAACCACATGATAACAGTGCCGTGGACAAATGCGGAAGTAGTATCTAGCTTGCACTAGCTTGCTTCAAGCAGTTCCTTATTTACTTCTTGCACGTTTTATGGTGGATTGTGTTACTTATTTATGGAACATAATTACTGTTTACCATCTGTAAACTCGTAAACCCGTAAACTCATGACCGGAAAAGCGGAAGCGGCGCCGGCAACTGTGTCATAATAAAAGTCCCGCTGTTCGTGAGGCGTGTGTTGATCAATCGTTCCAGCTCCTCGTTCAGCTCCCGCAACACTCGGTCCTGCTCTGCTTCATACTACAGTAACGTTAATAATCGCATCCACGAACATGAGTTCTTCCAGACTCCAATCCCTATTCTTTTGCACCGTCCGTTGAGATGGAGACCACATGTCCCAAGTTTCCGCTTCATCAAACTACGCCTTTGTTTTGAATAGGCTTCTAGCGACCTCTAGCGGAAAAAAATATCTCAAATTGTACCTTTAAATGTGGTACTTGTGTTGCTTTCTATGGGGGATAAAAAAAAAAAACAAACTCATTTCAGTATTTCATCAAAAATATCTTAATTTGTGTTCCGAAGATGAACGAAGGTCTAGCGGGTTTGGAACGACATGAGGGTGAGTAATTAATGACAGAATTTTCATTTTTGGGTGAACTAACCCTTTAAGAGTCAATGACTTGATCATTATTAGCCCCTTTCGCACCACATAGTTCTCGGAACTCAGATATAGGAACTAGTAGCCACTAGGGTGGTTCTCTGAGAATCGCACCAGCAATTGGAACTCTGAAGCGGCCGCCCGTGGCGCCATATAAGTGCTGCATTTACGAACGTCAACAACTGGAGAATGGAGGGCGGCGTGATCTGAGCTGTGTTTGTTGTGGGATTCATGATAACAGAGATGGAATGTAGACCCATATGTTACACGATTGAAAGGGCAATAAGTAGGGCCAAGAGACAAAATCTCCTATGAAAACTTGCAGTGTTACATATCATCGAGGCTGAGAAAAGAACACTATGAACTATAAAAAGGTTCCTCTGGTGTGAAAGCCCTTATTACTGTGATTTGACCAGAAATTGATGCACCTCTTGATGGAAATAATATCACATTTATGTGCATCAATTTTTTTGGTCAAGATATTGAATTGACAATGCAAGAGTCAAGCACTCTATAAAGTCTACTCCAGCACATCCCAAAGACTTTCAATGAATTTAAGGTGCCAGTTAATGTGTGAAAATGATTCTTCATGCTCCCTCCCAACCATTCTTTTTGAGCATGATGAATTTTGACATCGTCATCCTGGAATATAGCCATGATGTGTCTTCTTACATGGTTGTTTAGGAAGTGAAAAGCTACACATCCCATCAATTAGGGTTAAAAGAAATTTGCCCTGATAAATAACATGCTAGAAACATAATAATCACTGTAATAATGATCCATCCATCTTAAGTATTTGCCTATTTCAATTTTAAACAAACTTTTTTTGGGCCGGGCGGTGTGTGTGTGGGATATATATACATACACACACACAGTGTATATATATAATATATATTTTATATATATATATATATATATATATATATATATATATAATATATATTTTATATATATATATATATATATATAATATATATTTTATATATATATATATATATATATATATATATATAATATATATTTTATATATATATATATATATATATATATAATATAACAGGTATATATATATATATATATATAATATAACAGGTATATATATATATATATATACCTGTTATATTATATATATATATATATATATATATATATATATATATATATATATATATATATATATATATATATAATATAACAGGTATATATATATATATATATATATATATATATATATAATATAACAGGTATATATATATATATATATATATATAATATAACAGGTATATATATATATATATATATATATATATATATAATATAACAGGTATATATATATATATATATATATATATATAATATAACAGGTATATATATATATATATATATATATAATATAACAGGTATATATATATATATATATATATAATATAACAGGTATATATATATATATATATATATATATATATATATATATATAAAAATAAAAACACACACACAATAATCTAATACAGTGTCATTCATGCATTTTGCAGCCACTATACCTGTTAATTTATACTTTCTTAATGGTAACCTCACCGTATTGCGTCATTCCCAGGTAAGCGACCCCACGAGTGCGCGATCTGTAATAAGGCTTTCAAACACAAGCACCACCTGATCGAGCATACGCGGCTACACTCCGGAGAGAAGCCCTACCAGTGTGACAAGTGTGGGAAACGCTTCTCTCACTCGGGCTCTTATTCTCAGCACATGAACCACCGATACTCTTACTGCAAGAGAGACACTCATGAACTGCCAGAACAGATCAGCACATCCACTCCTCCCTCTCACCTCGACTCAGACGAGAGAGAGAGCGACGCAGAAGACGAGGAGGAAGAGGAAGAGGATTTGTCCGCTCTGGACATGAGCGATATCAGAGTGGTGCGAGTAGGAGAGGACTACGAGGATGACGAGGACAGCGGGGGAGAGGAAGAGCAGGATCGAGGACATGAGGAGCAAGAGACTGAGGAAGGAGGAATGGTTATGGAGGTGGAGCTTGGAGATACAGACACTCTGGAGGAGGAAGTCGGGGAAACTGTGGAAACGGAGGATGCTATGGAGATGGAGGAATCGAGGGAGGTGTCAGGCAGTGCAGAGGAAACAGTTCTCACTCATAATGAAGAAAACACAGAGATGGCACCCGAGAACTGAAGAACGAACGCTCCTTTTTTCTTTCACTCAAGTGGGACTAATGAAAGAGGCGATGAGCTCTTCATCAAACTAATCGTCGGTTGCTATGGAAACTGTCTCAGCTCTTTACTGTGTATAAAACCCAGGTGTGCCTGATTTACAAAACAATATTTCCTTGTTTTTTTTTTTTGTTTTTTTGTTTTTTTAAAAAAGTATTTGAGTATAACAAGGAAAAAAGGAGAAACAAAAACTCCAACTCAACTAGACTTCACAGGACTTCAAAGTTTCAGTTGTTTCGCTTGGTTCTGTTACTGATCCGCCCCCGGTATGTCAAATTTTCAGTGTTCATGTGTTTTTGTTGCTCTGTACAGCCAGATTTCTATACCTTTATATTTGCCAATGAAGTTTACGAAAATCAGTATTTTAAAGTTTTGAAAAACAAAACTAAATTCTGCACTGCAGGTATAACTGGTTTACTAACTGGGGTGATTCTCACAAAAACTGTCAAGGAGGCTCATATTTCACTCCAATAATCAAAAGAGAAAAAAAAATGAAGAAATTGTATTTCGCTTGAAGAAAATTCAGCCTATTTTTAGGACCATCACAGGCATTATTTTATTGATAATTTAACACACTCCCTTCAATTGTCTATATCATTTGTAAGTATACATTGATTTTAATTTATGCCATAAATTTTAATTCATGATGATTTTAATAAACAAAAAAGCAAAAAAGGATGGTTTTCATTACTATATTACAGTAATGAGAGAACTCGGGCAAAAAATGCTTATTATCTGATGCAAAAAAAACTCAGTCTTTAAATAATACTTTATTTTCTTCATGCAAAATATAAATTTATTTCACCTCTTGATTTTTTTTTTATGTGAAATATGACCTGGGTATTTCTTTGTGAGACTTACCAGATACTTAATGCCTCAAGTTTAAAATACCATTCAGTATTTTTGTCTTGTTAAACAGGCAATCTGTTGGTTAGCATTGCCTCATTTTCCCATCTGATTGTTTGTCTGCCTTATGAAGGAAATTAGATTGCACTTCATTATTAAGAATTAATGATTCAATTTCATATGAGTCATTAATTATGGAAATATTCATAGGAATGCTTATTGTCATTTAACAATTGAATATAATTTAAACTGTTCACTTGTAATGAACTACTCGACTAATCAATAATTCAAATTATATTGTAATTCTATTTAGAGAAAACGTTTTGTATTAAGCACTCCAAAATATTTGTTGGTAACTGCTAAAAAAAATGTAAAGATACTTTTCACAATCATGACACCATATGAAAACAAAACAAAAAAACAGTCAGGAAAATTGATTGTCATTTTAACCTCAAAGGCAGTTTCACCTGTTCATTTATCTTTGTGTGGCTTTATGTTGTAACGTGTCAGTCTGTGTGTATAGGACATGCTCTAAGGAACTGCACACCCACAGCCTTATGCAAGACCGCCAAGCTGTAAGTGCCATTTACAAATGTTAACATAGTGCTCCACAGTCACACTGGACAATCTAGACTTTAGAGATTTTAAAGGCAAATAATATATGTCAACATTGGTCAAAAACCCAACCCAACAGATTTGATGAATTTACAAAAAGATTAAAGTTTGTAACACTGCCCTCTACCTGTGATAATCAAAATGGCGACTTTACAACTTTTCACTTTGCGCTCCTAAAGGTTTTTAGTATTTAGAAAAGTTGTTTTCTCTCTCCTAGCCCACTTTGGTGAAGTATTGCCTATTTAATTTTGGTATTAAAACAAGAAGAAAAAAAATGCTACAATGTACTAAACCAAGTCAAATTTTGAACACAGCGCTTTTAAATTAGGCAAGTATGGGCATATTTCAGACACTTTAATTCAGAAATCCTAAATTGTCCGCTTTACACAGCTTTATTCTTCTTTTATTATTCGGTTTGAAATTACAATAGCTTAAACCAAGTAATACACACAAGCCAATTAGTAGTAAGCTAAAGAATAATTTGATGAATGATGATTAAAGAAATGTACTTGAAATGTATGAACCATAGGATTGTACGGATAAGGAAACCCATATTCATCATCGACGTGTTCTCTCTGTTATTAAGATTTCCAAGGTGCATGGCTCTATAGACTAAACAAAATCTATCGTACAACAGGAAAATACGGACCGCATGTAATATGACTGTGAAGTGCACGATGAAAGCAGCACTTTGGAAGAGGCGCATAGGATTAATGTTTTAGTTGATTGTGTCTGAGCAGACCTTACAGTATTATTAATTTCAATGTATTTCAAAATGTTTATTCTTTGTGTTTATGCATGTGTATATTGTGTAATACCATCAGTATTATTGTCATTGACAAATGTTTCATTTGTAGAACCTTTTTATATACGTCTTATTTTTGTATTGCTTTATTTATTGCGTGTGTAATACACAATGTTGTAGTTTAACAATGTATTTTAGATTGAATTTCAGTGCCACGAAGGAGGATAAACCCTGATATACAGTATATAAATCCAACCTCACAGTATTAGTTTTATAACTTCAAGTTATTTTGTAATACTACCATAGAAAGTCAGTCAGGCAGACATTTGCACCCATAGTTTTGTTTTTGTTTTTTTCTTAAACCCTACAGCTTCACAGTAATTAATAGTAAATGACCCTTAAACCTGTGATGAAGAGCATGGATTCGTGTTATACTGGTGTTGAAATTGCCATTTTGGAACCAAAATAAGTCAACCCATTTCATCTACATGTGTTTTCATTTGTGCCAACCTTGCATTGTGTGTGTAAATGTCACATTTTTCACGAGGTGATGAACCTACTTGTAAGATTTTTCTTCCTTTGTTTCCTTTTATGATGACCCATAAAATAAAATGAAGTGAAGCACCAGGTTATTACTTATTCATTCTGATGAAAGCACACTAATATTTAAAGGGTTAGTTCACCCAAAAATGAAAATAAAACAATTTATTACTCACCCTCATGTCGTTCTACACCCGTAAGACCGTTCATCTTCTGAACACAAATTAAGATATTTATGATGAAATCAGATGACTCAGTGAGGCCTCTTTTGCCAGCAATAACATTAAACCTCTCAAGATCCAGAAAGGGATTAAAGACATATTTAAAACAGTTCATGTGACTACAGTGGTTCTACCTTAATATTATAAAGCGACGAGAATACTTTTTGTGCGACAAAAAAAAAAAAACTAAACGACTTTTCAACAATATCTAGTGACGGCCAATTTAAAAAAAATGCTTCGAAGCTTTACGAATCTTTCGTTTCGAATCAGTGGTTCGGAGCGCCAAAGTCATGTGATTTTAGTAAGCAAGGCTTCGTTTACACAATCCAAACCACTGATTCGAAACAAAAGATTTGTAAAGCTTCGAAGCAGTGTTTTGAAATCGGCCGTCACTAGATATTGTTGAAAAATCGCACAAAAAGTAGTCTTGTCACTAATAATATTAAGGTAGAACCACTGAACTCAACTGTTTTAAATATATCTTTAGTAGCTTTCTGGATCTTGAGAGGTTCAGTGACATTACTGGCAATAGAGGCCTCACTGAGCCATCGGATTTCATCAAAAATATCTTAATTTGTGTTCTGAAGATGAACGAAGAACATGAGGGTGAGTAATAAATGACAATTTTCATTTTTGGGTGAACTAACCCTTTGTTATTTCTAATTTTTCCTCAATAGTTGTTATCCAGGAAGATGTTTAGAATTTGATATAAAACTTAGACAAGCCTATAATACATAAAACCTTAAAAAGCAGAAAAGTGATAAAAACCTGTCAGAGCGCTGTTAAGTAACACAGCATCCACTGTTTGTGAGGTTATTTAAGTAAAATAGCATTTCACTTAGTTGAGAGTGAAATAAGGGAGTATTAGAAAAAGAAATAAGAGATGCGATGAACAAACTGCATCTAATTCCTCTTTTTTTCTTCCTTGTGTGGTTAGTCTGCATCTTTATCTAACAATATAATCTGTCATAATATATCAGCAGCATTAAAGGAATGTTCTGGGACCAGTCATTTAGATTCTCCCCTCAAAAGCAAACCAAAATAGCATTTACAGTAACAAACTTGCAACAGATATCTGAACCAGAACATTTCTTTATACAGCTGCCCTACAAAATGCTTTGATCTAATTCATAATAATCATCAGGTGAAATTAAAGAGTAGGTTCATATACCAGTAGTTAAATTTTATGTGAAAAAGTTCATGCGGACACATGAAAAACAAAACAACAACCAGTGTTACTTTGATGTTTGCTGCCCCCTGGTGGAGAAACTTCGGGAGTAATGACACTCAACAAGGTGACAGATTTGCCTTGTCAACTTTATTTTGATCAAGACAAAGCTCTGCAACATAAAGCAGAACATTTGATGAATTACATTCAACAGCCATTTACCAAATAACCATATCTGAAATAATTCTTATGAAAACATTTTAATAAAGTCTCTAATACAATTGTGGTGCCTTTACCTCCATGTGCTCTCCTGCTTTACTCCTCACACACACACACATATAGTATGTCCATCAGATATCTTTACAAAGAGAAATCCGGTTTAACCCACTCACAATTTCTCTCTCTAATACAAGATCTTCACATGCTATTTTGTCTACAGCATACTGTACTCATATTAAATAGGATGTGAGACTTGCATGACTGGGGTCTGGTCAGGAACAATTGCGAATCTAATGTCTTCACAGGATTAAATTTGTTGTGCACACATTTTACTCCAGTCTCTCTAAGGGCCAAGATGGACAGATGCGCTCACACAGCATGAAATATACCAGACATATACTTGCATACTGCCGAGACTCAAACAAAAGATTGTGTGTCCGAATCTATGGAGTCTACACAATAATTCCAGTGTTTCCCAGCAGTGGTCATCTCAGAGGTCACTTCCAGCAGGCCAGAACAGAATGAAATCCATCCCCGCAGAGATTTGAATTTTAATACAAGATAAAATCTATGTCTATCATGTCAGTCAATCAGTTTGACGTGTTGTTCCAAAATGTGTTACAGTATTACCACGGAAAGACGTGATGTAAAATGTAATACTAGTAGTGAATGGAAATCTAAAATGATGCATTAGATTTCTTCCATAAGCAACATGGTTTTCAGTCGGACAGAAAAATTCATATTTCAAGCCCTCGTTGCTTCAACCAAAGCCGTAAATGGTCCAAAAATCACATAGTCCAATGGATTTGGGTATATATATAAAAAATACAACATCCAGGCAAGAAAAACATGACTATAAGTTAGTCCAATAAAGATATGAGCAAGGATTAGACTGTTTATGTTGAAGCCAGAATGGTTTTCTAATATGGGCGGTCCTCTCATGTAAACATACCAAAACATGTTCAGTGTTCAGACTGGCAGTCAATGGGCTGTCCGGTCCTCAGCAGTGACTGGCCCGTTGAATTTGGTCAAAGGGTCCGATGTATGTGACCTACCTGCCGAATATGGTCTCATATTCCATAAGAACAAGCTCAACAATCTGGTTCTGGTAGACCATGTGCACGGCCATATTTGCCGTCTCTGTCTCCGGGCGCAGAAGTGTCGGGCCGAACACGATGGCTACACTCTGGGTGGTCATCCTGTTCTCGTCGACATGCTGGATCACTCTACAAACAGAGAAAAAGGTTATAAACACGGGGGCAGTTGACATGACATACACTTCATCAAAAACTATTTTAGCATTTTTCTAATTATAAACGACCTAATCATTTCCATTTATGATTATGCACTTTCTACAGTAAAAAAAAAATAAATAAAAAAAAATTGTTTGGTCTCCTTTCCCTTTAATACTCACTTCTTCAGGTGTTTGAAGAGCACCTGTATGGTGTCGTGGTTGGGCCGTGGCAGTTGCTTCATCAGATCCTTAACCGTCTGAACTTTGTGCTTATAATCTGGCATTTCTACATGAAGAACACACACAAAAGTGGTAAAAATGTGCAAGAAACATCTCTCTTTAAACAGTCGTCTTTCAAATATTCTTCTCCACTCACTGATAGCGGCGATGAAGTCGTTGAAGAAAGCATAAGTGAATAAAGGTTCTGGTAGCTCGCGGAAAAACATCTTCAGAGCTCCAGTGGTCACGTGAATGTCCTCCCATTTACTGTCCCCTAAATCCACTTTCTCATCTGCATTTATGTGGATTATAGTAACACAAACTATCAGTTTTTTCCCCAGTAATTGGTTATATATACACACATCAGTAAGGCTGTAAAATGGTGGAAGTGCGTACCATGATTAACAGCAAATCTCAGTTTTTGTATGATGGCCAAATTTCCACTGACTCTGTACAAACCATCCACTCCTAAACCTGGATGAAGGGAGAAAGAGACAAAGAAATGATAATCATTACAAAGCATTAGAATGCATATTAAGATGCAGTTTGCAGCAGCACATCAACTCATCCGTTTACATGCACACGCAAATTGTAATATTTATCAGAATTTGGCAATATTCTTAGTATTGAGTCATGTTAGTGTCGTAATTGCAAAGAAAACACCTCATTCAGAAAATCCACTGTAAGAAGACATGCAAGGAATTGTGTGTGCTAACAGATGCTTAGCTAAGTATTCAGGTATAGCAACTCAAGCTAAATGGACACATTTCTGGAGTGATAATAAGACTGACTTGTTTTTATATGACTATTAAAAGAAATTAACATCAATGCTTGCCCGCCCTTTTCAATTTTGTGATGGTGTTGTGTTCAGGTCTTAATTAAATTATTGTGAAAAAGTAGTAATAAAACTAATAATAGCTGAGTATACTATATAATCAATGGCAGCACTAAATCTCCTGGTAAATAACTGGGGGAAAGGAAACATGCATGTGTGCATGTGTAGTTTGGCATACTTAAAGGCACAATATGTAAATTTCGCTGCTAGAAGTCGCTTATTCAAAACAAAGGTGTAGCTTGATGACGCCTTGATTTCGCTGAAGCGTGGGAGGTGTTGTCTTCACGTCGCAAGCCGGTGGAAAAGAATCTGATGGGACGCAGGCAGAAATCATATTCATGGATGAGTTAATGTATTAAAGATTTATTAACATTACTGTAGTATGAAGCAGGGTGTGGCTGAAAGACATTGGAGCGGATCGGTGTCGCTGGAGCGATTGATAACGAGAGACAAGTGCAACACACGGCTCAAGATAGCAATGGAGCTTTTATTATGCCGCTTTCGCTTCTTCCGGTCATGCGTATATGGGGTAACGCAGCGCTGTTTTATCATATTAGATACATTTGTGTGTTGAAAGTTGTTATAATACTACTCTGTGTTCACTCGGTGGCTACTATGAGAGACTTGTTGCAAAAGAAATCGAGGGTAACGCGGATATGATGTCATTGATTGGTGACGCATGGACACGGTCCGTGTCCTGGTTAAAATTGCTTATTTGTCTGCATTTAGACATTCTTGGAAACAATTGGGATAATATAAGTACACATGTCTACAAAATATATAACATTGTTCTAGTGTTTTTAGATTTTAATCCAAAAATCTTGCATATTGTGCCTTTAAAACAACCACATACACAGGAATATTACAATACTTATGTTGTGCATGAAAAGGCAGTCAGTGACAAGGAGTGAAAATAGTAATTTAAAAAGTTTTAAGCATAATTATTCATGGGTAAATTTAGGATTTTGAGAGTTAATATTCAGCTTCACATAGGTTAAACAGAACATTACCGGTCCTCTCCACATGCTCGATGCAAATCCAGACGAAGCGAGGGACGGTGGAGTTCTCTCTCTGACAAAGACTGCTCAAACTGGAGCCAAACACCTGATCTACAAAAAGAGAGAAAATCAAACAATATAAACTGCCTGTGAATTTTACAGATAACCCTGAGATCACCAAGTTCTGTTTGTAGATGCATGTGGTACCTTTAATGTAGCCCTTGTCTTTGACAGCCTGTAAAGTGGGTCTGCCTGTGAGAAGCTTCATCAGCTTGGTCTTCTTCTTCTGTTCTGCATTATCCATGCTTACAGACTTCTTAATATCTAAAGAATCAAGGGTGGAGAAATCTATTTAAGGAAGGGTACAACACTCCAGGTGCACTGGGCTGAATACAGTGATTGGTAACAAAAAACAAAAACAAAAAAAAAACCTAATGAGCTGCCTATATTAACAACATTTAAAGATCTACTGGACTACTGTTACTGATTCAGCCGATACAGAATGTACATGTGCCATGTGAACATGTGCCATGCCTGAACAGTCAAATACACCTCAAATTTGGTCAAAATGGCTGTATTGGTGAGTATTCATGTAAATACACCTGCAGCTGTCATGAAAATTAAACCAAAGATGAAACTGCTTGCAACTTCAGTAGCAGTATTTAACATTTTTTTACTTTATTTAACATTTACTACTTTTTGAAATTTCTTGATGTTTATTTGGAGCTTAATTTTTTTTCTAGAATTTGTTGACTTCATTTTCAGGGCTTGACATTAACTTTTTTGCTCACCAGCCAGCCACTGTGGCTAGTAGTTTTCCAAAGTTACTAGCCACACAGCATTTTTACTGGCCATAATTTTGACATCGATACCATGGGGAAAAACTGCCAAATATATATTTTTAGAATTATCTTATAAATTGGCAGCAGGTATATTAGGCTGCTGTCACTTTAAGACCTGACACACAGATCCATTATACTGTTACACATGTTGACACTGTTTTCTTTCTCAACTGTTTACGTTCACTTAAAACATAACTGACTGTTTACATGAATACTTGCCAAGACTAGCATTTTGACATTATTTTGTGTGTATTTGACTGTTTAATTTTCATGACAGCTTTAGGTTTATCAACTTGATGTTGGTTGGAGAGATAAGAGAGTGAGAAAGCGCAGCTGGTATCATGTATCTATTCTGCGGAAAATGAGTATTGGAAGCATTTCAGATATTTCAGCATCAATCTGTATAGAAAAATCAAAATTTTTCACAACACTACATTGCATTTAGTTTTTAGATTCCTTTTTAAAAGACTACAAAAAAAAAAAAAAAAAAAAAAAAAAAAAAATTATATATATATATATATATATATATATATATATATATATATATATATATATATATATATATATATATATATATATATACACACATACATACACACACACCTCTGTTCTTCTTGGAGTTTCTTTGCTCTTTTTCTTTGTCATGTTTCTCCATGTCAGGAGATTCTGACAAGTCTTCTTCAATGGCCTCATCAGACTCCCACATCTGCAACATGAAACACATTAATGTCAGTACAAGGATTCAGAACAATTAGAGTGGAGACATAAAGTAAGTGTATGCATATAGAAGAGTAATCTTACATATGTGTGTATGGCATCAGTCAAAGCTTTGTGCCAATCGCTAATGAAGCTGTCATTGTCTGACTGCAAGAGGAGCTCCATGCCCTGCCGGGTCTTCAGCTACAAATGAAATTAAATCAATATTTGTTACACATGAACCATGTTCAAACATTAAGCTGTGTTTAGCAAAGCTTTATTCAGGCACCATAAAAAAAGGACAGGTTAATCCACTGAATGGTCTTAATAGCAGTTCAACATTCAGACCTCTTTAAATGGATAAATATTCAGACCTCATTTAACCAAATCAAGCACAGAGAGCCAATTAGGTCAATAAATCCTGCTTCATCTGCCAATGGCTGATGAAATGAAAACATTCACCCATTTAAAATATGTTGTATTACCTACTGACTGTATTAATTGCAAAATAGCAGGGGTGGTGGTGGGGGGGTGTATGGGTGTTAAAGCACCACTCACATTTTCATGAGAGAATGTAAGAATCTACCTTTGTTTTGTTCTGGAGATACGACAATAAAAGGAAAAAAATCTTTTGGCTTCCTAATTAAACTTCTGATGGCAAACTTTCCATTGAGATAAAAGTTGGCAGAAAACGTCACAGTCTCCGACCTTAATCAGTGAGAGTCATTCTTGCATTGTTATTTACTAGCATTGTGTAAAACATTTGTGGCCAACTTGTTGCAAACTCATGCCTGAACAGCTGAACATGCTGCAAACTCATTAACTTCCAATTTTTTCCCCATTCATGACTTCCTCTGAGAATATAGCTGTAATAAGTGATTCTGCTTATCAAACTTTAATTAAATCTTTTGTAAATTTAGCCTTCCTGCTAAATGATTAGACACACACACACACACCCTCAAACACCTTAATTTCTAATCAGTCAACAAGAAATGTGAGATCAGTCTCCAACAGTCTGTTTACCTCTAGAACATGTTTCTTGCTGGATTTGTCTTTAGACGCCCAGTCCACTGACCCCCCTTTGAGATCCACACTGAACTCCAGCTTCTGGTCTCTTCCAAACTAAACAGCACATTAACATACACACCAGACATATAAAACAGAGTACATCACATGGGCTACTAATGATTTTCTCTCAGCACTGAACTGTCACTCACCCAACCAGTCCCGCTCCCTTGGCCTTTATTAAATAGCAGTAATGAACCCTGCAAAACTGTCCAATAGGAGGTCCAGTTCTTCCTGTAGGCATGAAATTAGACAAAGAAACCAATTACAATATCAGCACGGCAGTAGTCATTTGTTCAATCTGTCAGATAAATATGAGCAAACCCTCCATGTTTGTTTTTACTTACCGGACCTTTTTTCCATTTTCAGTGATTTTAGTCATGTTTAAATTGCCACATTTCTCTGACGGCTGAAAGGAAGAATAGACAAACAGATGTGAAAAGAGAAAAGGAGGACAAACCTAAATAAACAAACTCCAGTTAAGAGTGATAGCGGCCATAGAATCAATCCAGAAGAGAGCGAGAAAAGACAAGCAACCTGATTTTGCCCAGTGGCAGCAAATACTGAACCACCAAAAGAGAAATTACAAAAGAACAGTGGTTTAGACCTGTTTGTACTGACCTACCTTACAGTCAGTGTTTTACTAAAGAAGCAGCAAAACAAAGCAAATGTAAAATAGCTGATGTAGACACCTGTGATCACATATCAATTCTATTCGGTATCAATGCACCACAGTGACTTAGAATTACTTTATTTTTTATTAATATCACTGCTAATGAATGTAATCACTTGACAGTCTGGACATATTGCAGGTGCTTACTAAAGGCAGTGATCCATGAGAGGCCGTCCAGTGATTTTCCAATGACCAAGAGGGTTCACTTCACATAAAGCCTATAATCAGCCCTTAACGCTTAGGCTCTCTTGGTTATTGATTTATTATAAACCCACACCACAAGCACACAACATATCAGAGCTCAGCATAAAGAGGAGTTAAGACAAAGGGGAAAAAACGAGGACCAGGAAGAGAAAGAATGGATGATGCTGATACTAACAGACTGGGGGGGCTTAGGAGAGGAGGGACAGGACGAGTCAGAGTCGGGGGAGCCAGTTTTAGTGTCCTAGACAAGAAAACAACAAACCACATAATTCAAACTTGTGTCAACACCTGTAATAATACGTTAATGAGATAGGATCAGTCAAGATATTCTGTCTTTGCTTGAAGTCAATATCATTTATTAGGTTAAAACAGATTGTTTGAAGACAGCATCAGTTTCCAAAGCCAGACAGGACATGCTTTTTCTATTACTGATCTTTTAATCAAAGTATGTGATTAATCACAATTGCAAAGCATTTCTCAAATCATTAAAGAGACAGTTTATTGAAAAATATAAATTCTGACATCATCTCCTTAAATTTACGCCACTCAAAACTATCAATTGAAGCAAAAATAAACATTCTAGAGGATGTGAGCAACATAAGTTTGTGTACATGATCACAGAGCTGAAACGATTACTTTAAGCAGGATATATTCAAGTGCAATTTCTAGGGATGCTCAGATCGATTGGCTGCAGATCAGTATCGGCTGATCATCACATTCTATAATTCGATCGGGAGTCACAAAACATTAGTAAACCATAGTAAATTACACATCTTTATTTAGAGCAGTTCAAACAAGCCCAAAAACAACATAACATGATGCATAGATCTTGAGAACATCCTCATGGTGTGACATGACATGCTGCCTGGCTAAATCTTCTGGGATACGATTGCGTGTTGTGATTATGACGCAGTGTTTGCCAACGTAATTTGAAAGTTCAACCTATGAAAACTGGATATCAAGTATGGTGGGTAGGGACGATGTGTTGAGACCAATCGGACACTGCTTTAAAGCTAGAGAGTGCTGGGATTGACAGGTCTTAATTTCAGTTGATCATGACGAAAAAAATCATGCTGCAAAAATCCTGATCGGAGCATCCCTAGCAATTTCTCATGCAGTTTGAACACATTTGTTCAGAAATCACTGTGTGTACTGAAATGAGTTGCAATAGGCAAAAGTGGGCATGCATCATCTCATTTGACGTGATTGCTTGGTGGGATATAGGGGTGGGACAACACTGACTTGTGGCCTATAAGGGTGAGAGCGGAAGGTGCTTTTGCGGTGCAGGGGGAAGGCTCGCCGGTCCTTGATAGATTTCTGTTTTAACTTCAGTCAAACATAAAGCACATGTGAACATCACCCAAATCAGGATGGGAGACTTTTACGTCACTAAAAACCAAAAGAAATGCGTTCATTTCAACCAAGCCAGCACTAATAACTAAAATAACCTATAAGCAGTTACACTGTGACTTTGTCAATCTTCATAAAAGACTAAAAAATAAGAGTTTAACCACTAAATGAAGATAAAACCACCTTAAAACAACATGTTGGATTAATCAAGCCTGCCATTTTTACTGAATTGGAATAGTTTTATCCCTGGTAAAATGTTACGATATCCCTTTTTTTCCTCTTAGTTTGTATGTATATGTATGTGTACCTTGTCAGTGGACTCTGAATATATGCTGTGTCTCGTCCTGATGATAGGAATGGGATCTGGCAGTCTCCGATCAAGACTACGAGTTTTGTGTGCATCTCCTGGCAGCAGAGGTGTGTGGTTAGACTAAAATAGATGGGACGAGAAGATGCAAAATTATTAGGACTGGCAATGATGTCTGTTAGGCAAACAAATCTTGATATACATGCAATGTGTACATGCACACACAGACGCACACTTTCAACTAAGCACCATGCAGGGAATTGAAACCGGGATTATTTGATTTAAATCAAATTGAAAGGGATATATGGGACTTCCTGACTAAATATTTTTAATGCTGATAAGCACCGGAATCTGTTGTTAGTCTCACCTGTGATTTAAGACCAATTTTAGGAAGCTCCCATTCAGATCTGGAGTCACCTGCACTGTAGTAATACAGCCGGCCTCGTTCGTCTGTGTGTCTCAACCACTATATACATATACAAAACACACAGAGGCATGATGTGCAAAATAACATCTTCAAAAGCAACTAGTCATTCAGTTGCCTGAACAACCAGTTGACTAATCGGTCTTGAGAAAGCCATGTAAGGCTAGTTTTGGGTTCATCTAACCCTAATCAGACACGTTTCTTGCGTAGGAGATAATTATTCATAATCACCCATTTTATAGAACAGCGTTTAAAGATTAAAGTTTAGTGCAAAAAATTATTGCTACTCCTCACCTTTCGCTCATAGTTTTGATTGGAATACATCACATCCAGTATGGGTCATTGCATATAGTCAAGTTGCAAAAGTTCAAATATTTCAGCACAACCAAAGCTCAAATTAGATCTAAAAATTCTTATGTTCGGCTTATGTTCAAAAACAGCTAGAACATGGTTCATAAACTGAGGGTCCACAGTGGTACTGCAGGGGGTCTGCCAATTAATGTTTGATCACAAATAATTTTTTAATTAAAACAAAGGTAAAAAAAAAAAAAAAAAATCTGTCAAATTTAAATATAAGCACCCTCAAACGAAAGCAAGAACACCCTCAGGTGATACTGTAATAATAGCATATCCTCCTGGGACCCAGGAATAGACTTTTGTCCTCTGTAGTGGACATTATATTTTAGTGAATTTCTCTGAAATCATACATGGCACAATTTTAAGTCTGGATGCCCTGTAAAGAGCACATTCAGGACTTTTCAGAGATATCAAATGTTTGGAGGTTTCACTACGACAACTCCTCCATGTTCTATAAAATGACTGACATTAATTTAGTGATCACATTTAGCACACTTGTGGAAATATGATAAAATTTTGTAATTATTTAAATCTGACAAATTTTAAATTTTTTTCAAAATCAACATCTCAGGAAAATGTTATGAGGTTTCTAATCAAAATATGACTTTCTGTTACAAAACAGGGCATTGATTTCACTGTAGGACACCAGGACTTAAAGCATGTTTATCAGGCATTTTGGGAGACACAACAAGTGAATTGGAAAATAAATTATATATCAATATTCAGTATAAAATATATGATATTGTGAAAATGTTGCCAATTATTACTCCCATTATACACTTCTTTTTTCATTACAAAAACACATGGTCCCACTTTATATTAAGTGGCCTTAACTACTATGTACTTACATTTAAATTAATCATTTGATACAATGCACTTATTGTGTACATACATGTTTTTACATTGTACTTATCTTTTAAAAACACCTGCATGTAATTACATCTGTAATTATTTTCTGTAATTACATTTGTTGACCCATCCCTTACATCTTACCCCTACCCTTAATCCTACCCATACCAACAAAGCTTTCCCTAATCTTACCTGTTTCCCAATATTGTTTCCCAATATTGTTTTGCAATTCAATATGAACCCAATAAGTACATTGTACTTATTTTTTGATGTAAGTACATAGTAGTTAAGGCCACTTAATATAAAGTGGGACCGAACACATTATTATGCAAATTAAATACAGTGTATAGATACATTGTATAGAATGGGACTACCCATTGATTTACCATTTTACATGTTAAGTAAAATGGTAAATCACTTCACTCCGTTATATCTTTCACATAGCTGAGAATCATCTTTATACAAAGTTTGGTTAAATTGTAAAACTAAAAAAAAATGATGATTGACAAGTGAAAATAATCCTATTGTTTTTAGCTATACATGAAATTTCATGTCTTTTTATTTTTTAAACAACTGAGTCCTGGTGTCAGCTAGGGGTGGGAGAGGGAAAAAAAGATACATTGCGATTCAGGGTAATTTCTGAGAATTTCACAGTCGATTCTGAGCTTCGTTTTTAACCGCAGATGCATGATGACGCTGTGTGTTTTAGAAACACCCGATTCCAATTCCTCACACATTTCATAAACTTTGGAGAGGTTGAAGCAATTTACATTGCACAGGAAATGCGCTGTGAGAAATGTTAAGAACGCTACCAAGGAACTTTGCTTGATGTTACGCATGCAGTGTGCGGCCTCGTCACTCGCTCTGCTAAGAGGACCGATGGCCAGTTAAACGCTGCTAAATTTCAGAAGTGACATATACATATAAATGCGGGATTCACTCTCAAAATTGCAGTTGACATAGGTCTAGTGATAAATAGCATGGGACAAATATGGCATGTCAAAATAGATATGAGCAATGTAAACTCAGACTAAAAGATTAATAGAAAAATATTTATATCCTTTTCAAGATATATTCTGCTTTTAACACTTGTCCCACTCTTTATATTCTCATTTATGCATTTCAACACTCTGAAGTGTCAATAGTGCTATATATTTATATACCGCAATGTACTCGATATAGAAAATTGTGGTAACGATATATCTCGTCATACCGCCCAGCCCTAGTTATAACCCGTCATACAGTATGTTAAACCATACAAATGAGGAAAAACAAGTGTGGCCATCTAAAAAAAAAAAAAGGCATTAAACAAGCCAGTTATTGATGAAAGAAGTTAGTAGATTCTACATTAGTGAGATTTGTAAGAAAAAAATGGTCACGCAAGCACACAAACACCGAGTTTGTCTGTACCTTCTCATTAGTATAGTCAGACACATACAGAGTGTGTCCATGCTCATCCATTTCTTCAGACCAGCCTCTAGGGGGCGAACCGTACTGGCTGTCTGATTGGCTGCTCAGACAGTTTTCCTCCGATGACAGAACCTTCACCCAGCCAATTACAAAAAAGCAAAACGAGTAGAAATGAAGATGAGAGAGAAAAAGAAAGTGAAAGAGTTATTTCAGAGATGCAGACAAGGAATAGAGAGACGAGAAATAAATCAGTCTATCAACCCTTCGCCCACCAGATAAGAGAAACTCAGTTACCCAGAATGCTTTGCATGCGTATAAACATACAGAAGGTAAAGAAAGAGTTTAGCTAGCCCATCATGCATTTCCCAAGGCCACAGAGGATATTTTGTCCCTGATGGAGTTGTTCTTCACCTTTTGCAAGCCACATATGATGATATGATATAAAATGATAAAAGTGACAATGCATATATGTGTGTGTGTGTGTGTGTGTGTGTGTGTGTGTGTGTGTGTGTGTGTGTGTGTGTGTGTGTGTGTGTGTGTGTGTGTGTGTGTGTGTGTGTGTGTGTGTGTGTGTGTGTGTGTGTGTGTGTGTGTGCGTGCATGCATCACCAACTGTTGTAAAGTGTCTAATCTAAGGGTGTGTACCTCAGTGTCAGTCATGTCTTGTTTCCCCTCTTTCCTAGTGAGACTATCCCGTGCCCGTGGTGGTTTCCAGGTCCTCTCCTGCGTGCTGCGGTTGTAGTAGAAGTGTCTGCCATTCTGGTCTTTGTGAGTCTCCCAGTCACCAATGGTGTGGAGTGGAGAGGAAGACGGCAGTGGAGGGGTAGATGACTGAGTGATCTTCAGCTCCTGCAAGTTTGTGTAGACAGGAGAGTCAGGCCTGCCCTGCCCTGAACCTAAAGTCTGCATAATAAGAGAGAGAGACAAAAGGGCTTTTCACACTTTAAATATTTAACCCTGGGTCATTCATATCTGCGGTGTCAGTGTCACTGACTGGACAAACGCAGCACGTGACCTGTTTATATAAAGGCATTGCGCGTCCTCATATTACACATTGCTGACTGTAATATCAAAAAAATTTTTTCAAACTTTTTGAACTATAAAAAGATTGCCAGTTTCTTCTTCATTCAAATTATAACGTTTTCCATCTCCGTTTGACTTTTTCCTCTCATATGCAGAAACGATTGTTTAAACATCACGCTGTGTTTCCGTGACTGCACAAAACGCGTGAATATAAGGCACACGATTGGTTATCGGTTGCTAAGCATGTAGTTGTAACATTCTAACACTGCATCGTTTCACACCACGGTGCGGAGTTAACACCGCGAAAGTGGTGCTAACCCTGCTCCAGAGCAGGGTTTCATAACCCCGCATCTAAAGTACAAGTGTGAAACGCTCCTTTACCCGAGGTGTTTAGAATGATAACCCGGGGTTAAGCACAGTGTAAAAAGCCCTAGAGTAACTCAATCCTCAGAGTTACAGCACCCCTGAACACTGCCGCAACCACCTAGTTTGCCCATGCCTAAAAACAGCTCTGGGTTCATGCGAGCAGCTTATGATCCAGTGTTTTAAACACCTCGGTTCACAGTGAAGCAAAAATCCTATACGAATCACTGTGCCCTAAATTAAACTAGGGCTGTGCGATTAATCAATTGATTTTTCAATTTTGATTTTGGCTTCCATCAATTATGAAAACAAGATAAATCAAGGTAAAATGATTATTGTGCCACTGCCGCATTCCACCCAGCACAACATCCTTTCCTTTACAGCGGTGCGCTTTTATTCCTTCCAAAGCCAAACTTTACATCCAAATCAGCCGAATAAGTGTGTTGTAAAATGCAGTCTACTGTTGGTAAACTGCAGCATGTGCCTGATATTAAACAGTGTTATTAAAAGCGCATTAAACTGCAAGATACTTTTTTTCCTTAGGTGGCTATCTGTGCACATGCTCTGAGATGGGGCAGAATGCCAGAAGCAAAGTGTGCTGTGGTATACTGTGGGCTTCGGATATGCGCCTACACACAAAAAGGTTGAAATGCCATTTTGCCGAATATCCTCATTAACACAGCTGGTTATATCTTAAATGAATATAAACATTTGAGAAAAAAATGCATGTAGAACAGTATATTGGATCTGTGCAGCTTTTAAAGTGACAGCAGCCTAATAAATCTGCTGCAGTCATTAATGTTAATCAAACAACAAAAGACAAAGATAAAATCACTCACTGCTCTTGAATGAATACATTTTGTAGTTTTAATAAAGATTATTAATTCTTATCATTAATTTCTGTTGTCTGTTACTTATCTGAATACCACTGTTAGTACACCTACCTGAAAAAGCACTGTTTATTTAATTTGTATTTTTGTTCTGTTGTATTTATTTGATGGTTTTGTTTGTAATAAGTTTCTTTGTTCTTATTGTATTGCTGACTGTTTAGTTATTTTCTGTAACTATTTAAGGACCTTTTTCTTACATTAGTTAACCTAGCATTAGTTTTTGCTGAAGTACCAATAACTGTGAAATTTCACTGATATATAAATTATGATATATAAAACTTTGATCATATAACCTGCCAATAATCGTGTTAAATAAGCATAATTTCATTATTGACCAAAATAATCATTATGATTTTTCCTATAACCAAGCAGCCCTAATATATACTGTATATTATATACATATATAAATAAAACTGTGAAAGGCCTCTAATTAAATTAGTGTGACATCACATTTTCACATTGGCTCCAACAAGTTTTTAAATATTGTTAATAAAAAATGGCAACTGTATAGAAAAACAATGTATTACATGACATACATCATAGGCACACAGATTTTTCACCGTGCCATAGTTCCTGTTATCCAGCCTGTTAAAGTTTTCATATTTTTGCCACATTTTTTCTCTTGAACAGAAATGAAAATGGTATCTGCAGCAGCCGAAATTTCTGTGTATCCCTAATGCTCACAGAAACTGATTAGAATAGAATTCTTTTTTCTATTGCTACATGACGGATATTATGAGACTAGAACAATAGAGTCAAAGTCAAAGAGGGAAACAGAGGAGATAGATTAGAGAGAGAGGGAAAGACTGTCATTCATACCTGAAACTATTTATAGAAGAACCTGCACAACGACATTCCAGACCCTTAAAACACACATCTGAATGTTCGCTTACTTTACCACCAGGCCTCTTAACAAGATTAGATTTGCAATGGATAAAAGGTTGTTTAAACAAAATAATCTGGATAATGAGGAACGCCATCGAGCAAAAAGCACTGAATAAAAGGTGAGAATTTATGACAAACCTCTATCCTTACAAAATACTGAAACAGAGACAGATGGAGTGAGAGAGGCGGTGAACAATTGTGTCCGAACTCCATGGCTTGTCATTCAATCAAATCTGTTATACAACAGCTTCATGGGTAATTTAATTATGACTAAGCACATTAGAGAAAGTGTGTGTGAAAGAGAGAGAAAGATCTTTTGATTATTTTGCAAAGCTATTGGCAGTTTTTAATGCAAATTATAATGCATGTGAAGTGAACCAGTCCAGTCAGATTCTACCTTCCAGAGCCAAATCATGCATCACTGCACTGTCTGAAATAAGGTAATGAGCTCACATGAACGTGTGCATAGTGAACCAGGATGGCACTTAACAGTTTAAGCCACACAGAGGATAATGTCCTCAGATTAAAGAGTTGGCCTAAAGCGCACAAACACACGCTAATGGTGTGGTATGATTAAACCAAGTCAGATTTTTAAGGTCAAAACTCAAAGCAGCATTGAGAACCTACACACAATACCCCAAAAATGATCATGTGATCACAACGATAATGTAAAACTTCTTAACAACATTCCCAAAAACAATAAAAATTAATGCAAATCCGTGTCATAGAAAAAGAGTTGTGCATAGTGTGTGTATGTACAAGAGTTAAAAAGGCTACTCAGCAGCCATATCACCCTGTAGCCCAAGAATGGTTGCCCACTGAAGATAAGCAGGGCTGAGCTTGGTTAGTACCTAGATGGGAGACCTCCTGGGAAAACTAGGTTGCTGCTGGAAGAGGTGTTAGTTAGGCCAGCAGGGGGAGCTCACCCTGTGGTCTGTGTGGGTCCTAATGCCCCAGTATACTGATGGGGACACTATACTGTCAAAAAGCACCGTCCTTCAGATGAGACGTTAAACCGAGGTCCTGACTCTCTGTGGTCGTTAAAAATCCCAGGATGTCCTTCGAAAAGTGTAGGGGTGTAACCCCGACATCCTGGCCCAATTTGCCCACTGGCCTCTGTCCATCATGACCTCCTAATCATCCCCATATACTGATTGGCTTCATCACTCTGTCTCCTCTCCACCAATAAGCTGGTGTGTGGTGGGCATTCTGGCGCAATATGGCTGCCGTCGCATCATCCAGGTGGATGCTGCACATTGTTGGTGGTTGAGGAGATTCCCCCTTCAATATGTAAAGCGCTTTGAGTGCCCAGAAAAGCGCTATATAAATGTAAGGAATTATTATTAATTATAATTAAATCATAATTAACAACCATAAACACTCATTTCAGCCTGCTGGGGCCAACAGGCTCATAGTAGTGATGACATATTGGCCAAGACGACATCACAAAATCCAAGTTTGTTTTTTTTTGTGAACAGAACAGTTAATGAAAATTGTACCAAATATTTTGATCATAAAGTATAATCATGGGATAAACAAAGTAGTTATGGGAATATAAGCAGCATAAAAAAATTATGAATTATGAACTCAGAACTGATGCTAATACTGCTAGCAGCAAATCCCTTAATGAAACTAGAACCAATTACGTAGTCTCTCATGTGCTGGGGGTGGGATTATGTAATTGCCTAAAGTGTGAAATGTAAAAAAACAAAAAAAACAAACAAAATGTATTTGTTGTGGAAACAAACCACTGAATGCGTATGAACAAAAGATGAATGACAGTACATGTAAAGCCTAGGGCAAAAAAATAAAAACATACAACTAGTTTCCACTATGGAAACTCACCAATAAAGTATTTCAAATTCACAGAATAAAGATCAGTAGACAAAAACATGCATCACAATGACAACAACTGAATCTAATAAAAAAACAAAACAAGCAATATATAAACACAAATGATCGCAAACACAAAGGCTATTCAATAAAAAGCATATCAACAGAGAAGCAAAGTGTTGTTTAAACTTCAAACAACAAGCCTGCTCTTGATAATTCAAAGCACTATTATATATTAGACGGGTGAGTACCCAAGAAACCAGCTGGATGATAAGAGACTTGTAGAAACAACCAGCAGGGGGCGTAATGCTCACCCTGTATGTCTGTGGATCCTCTTGATTTGGGGCAGGGGCCTTGGCTTTCAGATGACATATCAAACATGACACCTCTCATGATAATCAATGGGCCTTACATTACAAAATTATTTGATTATGTCTTCCTAAAACGTGCCCATCTCTGATTGACTGATATTCACACCCCTGCTGAACTGCTGATCTGTGCTTTTGCCTGATTGGCTGAAGTTTCATCATTGTAAGGCGTAGTCATCATCGTGAAGCACTTCTAGTGCATGAATGCATCTTTTATTTGGTCACTCATTGAAGTAAAAAAAAAAATGGGGCTGTAGGTTTGTTTTTGCATGAAACCAGAGAAGAAATAACAAAATAAAGAAGTATTATCTCTGTAGTAATTTAATATACCCAGTCTTTAAACATTAAATTCATACTGCAAACTAACCATGTTATAATTTCTTACATTTAGTAGCAGCATAGGAAACGCTGGTATGACGACAAACTCCAAGTGAACATTTTGTGATTTATCTACAATTAGAGCCAAAATAAGAACTGGGTACAGCAATGAGAATTGTACAGTTGGCAAAATCTTGGTTATAGACAACACGGTATAAGCATGTACCTTAAAGGTGCGATAGGACATTTTCAGAGAGGCTAGCAATAGCGAGCTAGCTTTCAAATCATAACATCCCACCCTCCCTTCAGAGCCACGCCTCCACCAAAACACATGAAGGCACACACACAACTGCTCTCAGCAAAGCGTCACAATAGATGGCGTTAAACTACCTCATGTCTCAAAGCAAAAAACATTGCAATAATAATGAATGTAAACAACTTAGAGATCTTGTACCTGACTGCTGCAGATTCATTTTGGTGTTGATACTATTGACATGGATACACATAATTCCGAGTCTGAGGATGTGAACAGCTCTGATCAGAACACAAGTTTCCAATGCTGTTTCCCAATTTGCATACTATCTGTTCTAAATATTATTTGAAATTAGAATTAGTGTCCCCCAAATTGTAGTATGTTGAAATAAATATTCCAAGGATACCCGGATGACGGATATGCGAGATCGATAGTTAAGCAGAGTGGATTTGAGTGATTAATAATCATTATCTAACCTGACGAAAAGATATTTATTAAATGTTATTCTCATTATATTCCATTTGCAACAACATTGTGAACTTTTATAATGATGCATTCGGTCATTTACTTTTAAATGCATCATTGTGCATAAATGAGGAGTTCTCTGCTGGAAAGAACCATGACTGGCAGATCAACTACATTAGTGCGACTACATTTCTTTCTGAAATGGTAGGAAATTAAATTTAATTGAATGTGGAGAATTTTAACTGTGACAAGATGATAGAAAGGGCAGATTAAAAGGTGGCAGGATGCACATAACCAAGTGACAGAGCGTCCGTTAAAGATGCAATTATGACAAAGTAGTATGTCCCAAAGCTTGCATACTCTTCTGCTACACACTCAAAAGTATGTACTTTTTCTTCACACAAACGGTATAAAACTTTAAAGTTTGTATAGTCTAAGTAGGTGAATTGGGTTGCAGCACATCTCTAAATTATGGTAGTTATGGAGTGAATAAGCTTGTTGTTTTGATTTGCTAGGAACTGTAAAAGGTGGCTGTTGTTTGTTTGCGGTGCTCCGTGACGGACGTCTGTCTACATAAACTCTGCATAGCATGAAACGTGCTGATGACGCATGTCTGCCCTAACAGGGTATTTAGAGGGTATTTAAAAACATATGTTGACAGGCAGGTAGGATATTGTATCATTTCATTCGGACCGAATATAATGATTGGGTAAACATTTTATGGTCCTACGCCTTCCACAGATTATATATATTTATAAAAATACATTTAGACCATTTAACATCGTAATTGCTATCAGGATATGAGGAGAAATTCAACCAGTACAACAAAAAAATGTTTCTGTAGAGAATCACCTATTGCACCTTTAATGTGCCTTTATGAGTATGTGAGCATGAGGGTGTTCAAGCAGGACTGTGAACAAGACATTGTGAGTGCTGGAATGAGGAAGTGTAAGTGTTCTTGTAGCATGTCAGAACAGAATCCCTGGAATAAAGAGCACAAAGCTACCTCCATTTCTCCCTCTCTTTGCCTCTACCTCTTGCAGCCCTCATTCCATTCTCCTTTATATATCCCTGTTTCTCTTTCAATACCTCTATAGCTCCCTCTCTTAGCCTTTCTATCCCTATTTTAATTCTTATTGCCATGGCAAATATTTGCACATTTGTACTGCTAAAGTATTCACAGCTACGCTGAAAAAAAATTGAAAAGAAAATAATATTAAATTGAGTGATCAATGGAGTAACTGACAAATATGGTAAATGGTAAAGGGTTGACTAACTAAAACAAGTTAGAAATTAACATATAAAAGGAAACATGAAACATACTAAAATAAGGAAGAGCATTTTGAAACTTGAGACTTCCTTTCTCCCTCTCTCTTTACAAATAAATTTCTTCCATTGTTTTTAACTTCATATTGTCGTAATTTCACCCTCATTCCACTCCACCACTCTGTTTCTGACATGAGACGACTTCACACCACAAATCAGCAGAACACTGTGCAAACATGCCCTAAAGACACAGATGAGTGCATTTCTGTGCCGCTGTCTAATAGGCACGCAACCAAAAACACAAAAGAACGAGGGAATCGAAGAAAGAGACTTCAAAAGAAGAAAAAGCAATTATAAGGGAGCGAGACAGAGCAAGAGAGAGAGAGAGGGCAAGGATGGAAGAAAAGCATTTGAATAACACCTTAGAAATACAGTAAACCAGTCTAAATCACAGTGAAATATCTACAGCCAGTCCAGCTCCATACCACACACCAGGACCAAAGCATCCCAGGATGCATCAGGAAGAGAGAGAGAGACATATTAATCTGGTAATCTAATAATGTCTGAGTGAATCATTTTTGAGTTGCTCCACTCATTCAATCACGTAAGAGTCATCATTGGGTAATTAACACAGAGTTTTCTTCTGTGTTTGTTGTGTAAATAGACCCTCTGTGGCAATTTATACACCCCACGGACACACACACACAAGTCTGACTAGTCCTAGAGAGCTCCTCAGTTTATTCAGAATAATCCTGCAAGTATGTGTCCTCTGTGCTTAGGATGATAGGACAGATTATGCAGTGCAATCCTCCTTAGAGTGACCCTTGAAGCTAAACAGTACTCCGAGAAAGAGAAAGTGACCTTTGAACCTAAACAGTACTGTCTATGCAAGTGTGTCACAAGTTTGTTCTGAATACGAGTATAAGTACTGTTGCCTTAGAAGCAGCAAGATTTGATGACAGGTTAAAATCAGAGAGAATGTACTGAAAATATAGCCCAAGGAGTAGACTACTATGTGAAATCCTTCACTTAGTAAAAAGATGTTGCATAATACTCAATAATGTCGTAAAATGCCCCGTTGCCACAAAGAATGAGTACAAAGCAGAGTATTGGAAAGCTAAAACTAAACTGGCCATGTAAAATAAAGTGCTTGTTGAAAATGGTTGGAGCAATCTAAGTGAATGGCTTGCACAGACAACACTAAAGTAATCAATGGAAAAAGTGCAGACTTTGTTGTCAGAATTTCTTTTCATCCAAGTACTAACAAAGTCCCTTTTAAGGCAAGTCACTCAGTTCACTTAACGGCTATCAAGAACAAAATCAGTAATTTTCAGGGCAGCTAGTATATCTCCTATATAACTGAATGGGGAAACACTGAAATCTCAAACTACTAGCCAAACTCACATTTCAAGAACATATTTCAAATCAGCAATAAAATCTGACATGAATAGTATAATAAATTATGCTTCTTACCCTCAAATAACACACACACAAAAGATATCCCAGCTATATTTTCTGGCCCAGCCAATGTACAAGTACAAAAGCTAAGTGCAAGTTTCACATAAAAGATCAGGCACTGACTTTGCAGATTGATTCTTTTATTCGGATGGTGAGATATACTTTACTAGACCAGCCATATTGGCTATTTCAACATCTCATTCAATTGTAATGCCAATGAAGCTTGTGGTTCTTGCCATTTTTTGTCTCCAATATTCATCAGCTGAGACAGAGTCTGTGGCTGAGACTACAAAAATCCGATGTTAAAACATAATACAACACCAGTTATTAGAAACACTCTCAAACTCAGCATTCACATCAAGCACTGAATCCAATCAACTGAGTCATAAGAAGGTTTAAGTACAAACCAGTGGAGGGATACATAAGATTAAACCATAAGCTCATAGCAGCTTTCTAAAAGGAGAAGAGAAATTAGCATTAGAATGCCATTTATTTGTATGATTATGTCAGGGAATTATATTAAAATAATTTTTTTACAACCAGCACATTGAGGTTAAATAAAGCTGTTGCAGCAGTGATAAGTGATCCATGTTTACAGTGAAGTGTATTAACAGTAGCTACCCTGCAGTATTAGCATTATAGTATTATGTAAGCTACAGAGCAATAGGCCCATGGAACAGTTGAACACTGAGATTCGGTCGACAGAGGAAACAGATTAAAACAGCTTATGCGTTTCATCTGCATCAGGGCAGAGGAATCAGGAATTTTTTTTTTTTTTTTTTACAATCAATTACAGTTGTGTAAAATGCAAAGACAAATTAAAACACACACACACACACACACACACACAAAAGTGCCAAAGCCTGCTATTGTGTGTGTTAGCCTGCTTGTGCAGAGATGTATATGCTGAGCGTTTGCTTTCTTAAATTGTGTATTCTTGATGTAGAGTTTGTGTGTGCTTCTCAGGCCAGCTGTCCACTAAACTGTTATGTAGCAGAGCTTATGTAATACAGCAATACACATCACACACATGCACATCCTGGTCACATCAGCATGTTACAGTAACTCAAGACAATAAGCACATCATGTTCCAGCTCCATTTTTTTTTCTCTGAAAACAACTGCTGTTTGTGTGTGGATGTGTACAGAACAACCTGTGTGAACGTCTGTGTTGCACATGCAAGCTCAAATTCATTTTATTGGCTAGTGTATCAAAGAACATAAATTGCTGATGTGCCATTAACCAAAGAGAAAATTCACTCAGAAATAAAAATCCCACACCTGTACAACTTTCTTCTGTGGAACACAAAAGAAGAAATTTTGAAGAATTATAATAGTCAGGATCTTTCACTGTCACAGCAAAAATAAACCAAGACATTTTTCAAAATATCTTCCATAGAAGACATAAATACAGGTGTAAAACACACAAGAGTGAGTAAACAATGACAGAACGGTCATTTTTTTGGATGAATTATCCCTTTATTTATATTTGACCCCGGACCACAAAACCAGTCATAAGCCACACAGGTATATTTGTAGCAATATTCAATAATACATTTTATGGGTCAAAATTATTGATTTTTCTTTTATGCCAAAAATCATTAGGATATTAAGTAAAGATCATGTTCCATGAAGATATTTTGTAAATTTCCTACCGCAAATATATATATATTAAAAATGTATTGCTATTTGCTAAGGACAACTTTAAAGGCGATTTTGCACCCTCAGATTCCACATTTTCAAATAGTTGTATCTCGGCCAAATATTGTTCTATCCTAACAAACCATACATCAATGGAAAGTTTATTTAATTCCGATGATGTATAAATCTCAATTTTTAAAAAAATGACCCTTATGACTAGTTTTGTGGTCCAGGGTCACATATGTGATTCAGAAAAGAAAGAAACAATAAAACAGAAAAGCAGAGAGAGTGCACTTTCTAACTAATTTTAAGTTGTGTAGTTGTGGTAAATTCAGCATTCGTGCATGTGTCAGTGTATGTGCATTCATGCATATTGTAAATGGAGGTGTGTGTGCATGTGTGTGTGCGCGTCCAAGCCTTACCGGTTCCTCTGGGTACATGATGTCTCTCTGCAGTGCTGCTCAGTGCAGAATATCCTATAATGGGAGACGCGGCAGCAAGCAGCTCTGAACTGGGCTGGATGCAGGATGCTAGTGCAGTGCGCTAATACACAAAAGCACGCACACAAACACAGAGAAACACTCTCCTCACCCCCTCCCATTCAACACAGTCACATCATGCTGAACATCCCGACCCAAACACTCTCTCACTCTCCCCTCTGTTCTCAGAGATTAAGCAAATCTTCATATGAACATAATAAAGACAACTGTTCTGTTCACACGCACAGATAATACAAGGAACTACAGACTGAGCATTCTCATCTCCGTCTTTCTCTCTCTCTCTCTCTCTCTCTCTATGTAGTACTGTATGTACAGTAGTTCAAAAAATTCTCCACGTCCCTGCAAGTGACCTTTGGTCACATACATTAACAGACACATTTGCACAGAACACACCTTGCTGAGTTTCAGAATCTTTACCTATAATATACTGTAGACCAGTGGTTTTCAATTTTTTAGATGCCACGGACCCCCGAATATGATCATCCTCATGTGAGGGATCCCCATTTTAAAATATAAAAGACAGCTATCTTTATAAAAATCCAATTTATACACTGAAAAATTGATATTATAAATCCAAAATTAATTACCATTAAGTAACATTTTATGTATGTATGTATGTATGTTCTGCTCACTTTATTTAACTGTAATCTAATTTTTATTTATTTATATTCATCAAAAATATATGTATGTACTTTGAACTAATTTAATCTATTTATTAGATTAATAACTAAAAAAATCTATATTATTTTTTTATTTTATTCATTTATTTATTTTAATCTAATTTAATTATTTTCTTATTATGTACAGTTTTTCTCTACATCTTTCACAGGATGATTGTCACTCCCTTGTGGCCCTCGTTTGTAAACTACTGTAATGATGATGCCAAGACCATTATTTTGGTTTGACGATTTCTGATGTGTACAGACAGTGGATTATGGAAGCAAGGTTGGAATAAATACAGAGAGGGTCATATCCCAAACAGTCCCTCCAGGATTTTGTGTTTCTGCAATCGCAGAATTTAATGCAAAATCAAGTAAACTCCACATATTTTGTGGGAGCTCGCATTTTTGTCTTCTTTCCATAATTCTTTCCAAAAAAGAGAGTGGGAAAGCAATATTAGGTAATAAAAATCTATATTTCAGAGTTCAAACAAATTAATCAGAGGTGTCCTGCTGATGCATTGCAGAGCACCAGGACATCCAGATATATAAGTGTTTTAAAAGAAAATCATTCATTCACAACCTACACTTGTCTATTATCTTTTCAACCTGTTCCAGAATGCATGAGAGAGACGCGGCTGTGCAAGTGATCCAATGCCTTATTTATATTTATGTGTTAAGTGTGTGGGACGAAATGAAAGTTTGTAGAGGTTAATGATAGGCTAATGTATAATGGGGTTGGGGTGTGATCAATAACACATCCATGCTGAATGAAAGTACTAAATTACACAAACAAAATCTTACTGACCCTTTAAACGGTAGGTGTGTGAATAAAGGAAAGCACTCAAAATGAAGCATTCATGCCATCCTACACATGCCATGATGACACAACATCAAACATTTGCTGTTTAGCAGAAATGCTGTGATGACACAGCAGGAGGGAAAGACGGAAAAACAGTGGGAGGAGACAATGAAAAAAAACTTCAGAGAAAGGAGGGAGTGTGACTGTGAGAGAGATGACTTCACATAACCACATGAAAAAAAACCCCTGATGAGTAAACAGGCTAAACAGCAGTCCAACACCATGTCATACAGGAATGTGTTTAGGAATGAACATGGTTTGTGTGCATGAAACTGATTTTAAAAATGTGACAAATTTTATTAAATCGACGTTCAAAAAACAGAAATTTTGTTAACTTGATTAATCTAAATTGTTTAAAGGGGCTTAAAGGGATACTTCACCCAAAAATCTAAATTTGATGTTTATCTGCTTACCCCCAGGTCATCCAAGATGTAGGTGACATTTTTTCTTCAGTCGATCACAAATGATGACTGGGGGTAAGCTGATAAACATCAAATTTTCATTTTTGGGTGAACTATCCCTTTAAGAGATAGGAATGTTGACTTTTTGGAAAGATGGGTGGGTATACAAGTGATTCTCACCTGTAGGTTATCAGTGGAACCGCTGCTGAGTTCATCCCCTGATTCTGAATCATTCCGGTTCTTATCCGAGCTGCCTCTATCCCGCTCTCCATCCACTATTCGACTTGGGGACTCTGCTCTGGAATGAGGAAGCGAGCCAGATAAAGTGTTTATTTGTCCCGTCGGGCTGCCGGGGCTACTTCTATCATCCCTGGGGGGCATTAAAGCACTGCTGGAGGAAGAGGGAGAAGGGCTCTTTTTGTTCTCATCTGGCCGCTGGATTTCCAGGCCTGATGGTCGAATGGGTCCAGTCCCCCCTCGGCTGTTTAGGAGGGGTTTAGGAGGGGGCATGAGAGCCCGTCGCACCTCTCGCACATACTGTGCTGGGACATAGAAGGGTTTACTGGCCTCGTCCTTGCGCACCTGCCACCAGTCATCATTGGTCTTCTTAACAAGAAGGTAACTTTCCCCCTGTTTAATGGTGATCAAACGGTCCTTGGATTTGTACTCATAGTCGTACTCCACCTCTATGTACGTCTGACCTGGAGCCACGGAGCGTTCTGCCATCACTGCCAGAGGTCAAAGGTCAATAGCAGGAGGAGAGGAGCATGGTGGGGTGCGGTGGGTTGATGTGGAATCAGCTGCAGGAGAAAGGGAGAGAGACAGACAACATTTTATCAGAAATATCAGTGACTGATGTCTGTATAAGTATGTGAAATGTTTTGCAATAGCTAAGTCAAGTCATTGGTATGGTAAATGACTGAAGAATGACAAATAAATACTTGATCAGGCTACTGTCATTCAGTTTCATCTTTGATGATAAACATTTTTATAAATAAAAATGAAATAAAAATGAATTTAAAAAGTTTGTGCTGTTGGTTTTCCCACAGAAAATAATGTCTTACTGATAATGTCTAACTTCCTTAAATATGTCATTAAAGAACTGGCTTTGTTTTGTTAATTCAATTGATATTACAGAATACTAACAGGGTGGTAAACAAAACTAAGGAGAAAAAAATGATTAACAATTAAAACAGCATTACTAAGACATAATTTGAAACATTTGGATTAAAGAAAGGAAATACGAAACATTTGCGACCCGTGCTGGTAAAATGAGTCACAATGAGCAAATTTTCAATAATGAGTAAAAAATCTTTAAAATTAATTACTTGTTGTAATCTGACTAAAAATTACTGATCTACACCTGTTTGAAGTTGATAGAGTCAGCAAAGTCCATTTGAAAAATCGAGTTAAAGTTTTCTGAAGCTTCCAAACAAAATCACCTAGCAAACATAGCTGAAAATCCCTGATAATACCACCAAATTTGTCACAAACCAAGTCAAAACCCATATCTTATAGGAATATTCAACTTTTTTTCTATGATTCCACAATTGTTTGATGGACATTAATGAAACAGACAGCCTATCTATTAAGGCCTACTGTATCACACAGATCTAATAGTTTTTAGTTTTTCCACCAACATTTAACCAAACGTTCACTTAAGACATAACAGATAATATTTGCATGAATACTCGCCAAGACAGATTTTACCAACTGTAATACTGTAATTCTGTGTATATGTGTAGGATCATGGCGTCTTTGTGCACACACTTCAAATCTGTCAGTCAGCGTAAGTAAGATCGGTTTACATCATCAGAAAACGTACAAATAAAGATACTTTTAGATGTTTAATTGCTATTTTGAGCATTGAGATCGCTAGACGAGGGCTTAATGAACCCATTTTTGTGAAAACCTCTAATTTGACCAAAATTGATTTTTTTCACTTGTTTTCCTAGGTGAAAAAAAGTAATGTTTTCAATAAGTAATTTCAATAATGTACTTAAAGTGCTCTATTTTCGCACACTAATTTTGTACTTCATATACTAAAAATTCTTCTTTAGTACTAATTAAGATAATCTTAAGAACATCTAAGTGTACTTAACTGTGCTATTTTGAGACACCATGAAATATGAACTAAAATGTGCTTTTAATATAATATCTCTGTATTTAATAAATATATTTAGTTACCACTTGTAGTACACTATGGGTTCAAATCTACTATAAGTGGTATCTAAACACATTTTTTAATACAGATATTATAATAAAAGCACATTTAAGTTCATATTTCATGGTGTCTCAAAATAGCACAGTTGAGTACACTTAGATGTTCTTAAGATTATCTCAATTAGCACTAAAGAAGAATTTTTAGTATATTAAGTACAAAATTAGTGCACGAAAATAGAGCACTTTAGGTATATTATAGAAGTGTACTTTTTTTTCACCTGGGTTACCTGTATCTTGAAATTAGCCTGTGCACATTCCGGCTCATTATGCCAGCACGGGTCACATTTAGGATGTATAATATTTAGGATGCATAATAATAGTTAAGCTGATAACCAAATGATGTAAGCAAACAAACCAATAATTAAAAAACCATTTAAAAAAAAATTGTGAGTTCAATATTTTGGCCAATGTATTTAAATATTCAGTATATTCTTAAGACATCTTTCTCTTCAACAGCCAATCACATGACCGCCTCCATTACCACCTTTCTATATAGACCAGCAAATTTAACCTGTAATTTCTCATCCAGTAACACTGTAATGCACAGTATTATGTTCATGTCTTTATTTGTGCACTTTACAGTGAATCAAATAAACTCCAAAGAGTTCATAGCAACACTACAGTGAAAACTACCATCATGGAGAAAGCAGAGAAACCAGGATTTTGAAACAAAGAGGAATTTGCTTCAGGGCATTTGAACTTCAGCACACAGCAAACATCCTGACTCAAGTGACTGACTTGTGCAACTCATCCTGACTACTGAGACACGATTATAAAGTCACATAATAATTGTACTTTTTCAGTGATTTTCTACAGATGACACCAAACACACAACAAATATACATTCACCTATGCTAAACATGACAATATTACACATATTAATATCACACTAAAAGCACTATTCATGTCTTAAAGCCTAAAAGTTTTTTATGTATGAACTTAAACATCTAGGTGACTTAGTAGTTGCACAAATGTAGTGATTTTTACCACACACAACATCTTTAGCAAGGACTCACAGTACTGATATGATGTTTAAAGTATCTACATGTGCTTAATGCTTGATAGTGTTTTCAACTTCAGCTGCACCAATGTATCGGGCAATAATGTATCGGCCGATAAAAGCAATTATTTTCACTATTTTATTTCCTGTCAATCAAAAGGGTGTGGAAAAAAACATGTCTCATACTGTGTGTGAAGAACCTTGCTGAATTTAGGGTTGGCGAATTTAAGACGATAATAACGCATTAATAGTTTAAAAAATAGCTATGTTAAAGCAGGCTATATTTAAATCACCAATCAAGCCAAGGTTGACACATCTGCAGTTTTTCCCCAAAACAAACACTTCATACAAGTTACAAAAAAAAAAAAAAATGCATGAACATCAGAAGGTATGTTAAAACATACAGTACAACTTATGTTTTAAGTTTTCGCTCAGTATTTCAACCATTAAAAGACGTCGAAAAAACAATTTGTGAACAATTTATTAACAATTTCACTTAACCTTGCTTTCACCTTTTTGTGTAATTATTTGAATATAAATAGCGGTTGAATATAATAGTTTAGGCTCTGTTGTTAATTTTAACCTCTAATATTATAGAAATGTACAAAATATGAGACATTCTCGTGTCAACACAACACACGTGCATCATGGTGCTCTCGTGAACACGCATTAGAGAGTAATATTTTGTAAATAAAGTGGTAAATTGTGTTTTTAGCGGAAACAAAGCACTTCATTGTGTTTATGTGTTTATGACAGATTTTTTTTTTTTTTTTGTGAACTAACCCTTTACCAGAGACCGCTGAATACAGCAGCTAAACACTGGCTTACTGAACACAAGCCTGATCCAATGAGTGATGATGACATCAGGAAGAGTAAATCCTGCGGTGAAGTGTCTGAGAATGGGATTTTGTTGGGTTGCACAGAGATAAATAAAAGAGATAAAAAAAAAAAATTAAAAAAATTCCTAATTCTTTTGACCAAAATAAATATAACTTTTTCCATGACTTCCCAGTAATTCATGATTATTGAATACGGATTTTTTTTGTATTTAATAATTATAATAATAGTGCTAAAACAAAGCAATTTCAAGCCATAAAATATTTTTGAACCAAGCATAGCTAGAAAATATATATAATCCCTATATGAGACACTTTTGATGGTTTTGCTAATTTACACATGACTTTCCAAGATTTCCATGACCTTGGAATCCTAGAGAAAGATCAAAGCTTTCTTTCATCTTTTTGGACTAGAAGACCAAAAAGTTTCATTCACAGGGCCTTTTCTCGCATTAAACACAGAAACATCTGTCGTGGGAAACTGCAGTGAATGAAAGACAGAAATGCCAGTAAGCAGCAAAAACAGCAAATGTGTCAGTTAATTGAATAAATAAATAATGCACAAAAAGTTTAACAAGACAATGTACGAGCAATGCATGTGACAGAAGCTCCGCCCACACACAGAAACCTCATATCTCAAACACAATCTTCCACACATACTGCCCTGCTGTCAACATGACAACAATCTAAAGTGCTGTCATACAGATTTTAATCCGGGATTTACGGGAAAGGCCGTTTAAACTAAGTGTTAAACTACATGGCAGAATATGTAAACTAGCGTTTAACGTTTGCCAAATATAATTTCCCCCAATATATGACACACAATTTGCAATTTCCTTGTCATTTTCCTCGGTGTATGACATAAATGTAGCATTATGTCATGTACACACTTCAAACAATGACACATCAATGTCAAATTTCACGCAATCAACTTTTCCAATCAAATATAACTAAATGACGAAAAAAAATATATGAACGTGAAAAATTTATTTTAATAAAAAATAGTTAGAAAAAAATAGACGCTAAAGTGAAGATCTTAAATAATCTGAGCTGAGGTCAGGTGAAATTCCTTCTCTCAGGTGACAGACACACTTTAAATCTCACCTATGTGACAGACTAACCTCTCAAATAAAATAAAATTAAATTTTCTCATTTAATTCAGTGTTCATGTCTGTATAAATCAGTTTACTCAGAAAAGAAGAGTTCAGAAGAGAGGAGTTCAGCTGACCTGAGGAAACAGGTTCGCTCTCATTCCTACCTGCTAACCTGCTAACACGTTTAAAAAATCAGTAAAACAAGATGAAACACCCATCATTGTACCTATTTTCACAGATTACCGACAGATTAACGTACCTGTAGAGATATTCCAGGTGTTTCGGGGGCTATAGCCAAAGAAACAGGCTAAATTGACGGCTCATTGGACTTGCTGGGGAGTTGAGCGTCGAAGTTCCTTGTTCCTGAGCCGCGGCGCGAGCGAACTCCTCCGGCACGCTCGCGCCCACTTTCGCCACAAGCGCACTCCCGCCTCTCCGCTCCCACGCACTCCTGGCAGGCCGGTGCCGGTGAACATCACTTGGACTCTGTAGGGACCTTCGACGGCACACTGATGCCACCGTGAGGCAATAGACAGAATTCTCGAAAACTCACAGTATTGTAATTCTAAAATTGTAAAATAAATGTAAAATAAAAACAAATTAGACACATGACAGACATTTTGTTGTGTTTCCTTCAATAGCCTTTATGTATTCACTGAGTTGCTCATTTAAATGGTTTCGTTGCATTTTTATTTTTCATTGGCGTTTCTAACTCAAAACAGATCAAACATTCAGTGGATTTAGGGGATCTTCTTTCTCTTAAAATATTAAATATTATTAAAACCAAGTGGATTCAACAGTGACTTTTCAACACGACTTTTAGGATATTTGAATAAAGATACAAATAAATAGTAAAGTATGTGTTATGAATGTATATATGATATTTTCCATAAATAATATTTACAATTGAGTCTCATATTGTAACTCCTGCAGTCATTTATTTTAACCACAGTGACAAATCAATCACAGACACAGTCAGGCTTTCCAGCACAATGATCAGACACTACCCTGTGTTACATGAAGATACTTCTCCCTAAACCCCCAGACTTTCATTCTGCACTGAAAAATGTATTCATTACCTTTACTTAATTTTCAATTTCATTGAGTTAATTCAAAATAGATCAGTTTAGCTGTGTCAACACAATTTAGTTGGTATAGGTCAAATTAAGGTAACACTTTGCAATAAGGTTACATGTTAGCATTAGTAAATGCACTGTGAACTAACAATGTTTTATTTTTATTTAATTTCTGTATTTTTATTAACTAACATAAACAAAGATTAATAAATACTGTAATAAATGTATTGCTAATTGTTTGTTCATGTTAGTTAATATATTATTTAATGTTAACAAATAAGACCTTATTGTACAGTGTTACCTAAATTAATTTACTCCAGTAGGCCTATGTCAAACTTAGTCAAATGTTTTTTGTTTTTGTTGTCGTCTCTTTTTTATTTTGGTCCAACTAAATTGTTTTATTAATTTACTGAGACTTATTTTTTATGTTCAAACTAAGCTTTATTCATCATTGTACAATGTATATAATTAATGAACAATATATAGTCTAAGATAAGACTGGTGTGTCTATTTTGCACTGTTGATATTTTATAGGCCTAGTGTCACCCCTTCTTTTGTAGATAATTTGTAGATTGTAGGCTATACACAAAAAAATTCTCTGTAGCATATTTTTTTGCATATATCCCATTCATTCCCACCTCGAACAACACAAGTTTGACTATTTTTATGACCATTTAGCTTTTTCTAATCAAGTCCATGATTGATTGATTGATTGATTGATTGATTGATTGACTGACTGATTGATTGTGATCACATTAACGACTGCCATAAAAGTAATTGAGTTTTGCACCATTTCAATTAAGTAGCCTTGTGATTTTTAAAATTTCAAAACTTTTTTGTTTCGGCCTAAAATGACCGAACGTTTAAGTTTGTGTCCCTGCTGTTCCATTTTTCCATTACTCTCACCATTTCACGCTTACAAAGGTCCTAAATGTTGTTTTAAACTTTTTCTAGACCTTGACAAGTAATCAAAGTCTATACACGGTAAAATAATCAGATGGCAATCACGCAGCAATTATAAAAGCAACAAATAAGTTTAAAATTATATATGATTTGCATAAATATAATTGTATAAATTGTCATGTGATGGATCTGATAAAATAATTATCAGATTATTGTAGGGACAGTTAGTGAACAGTCAAGTCACCTTTATTTTTACAGCACTTTATGCAATACAGATTGTTTCATAGCAGCTTTACATTGATAAACAGGGAAATAATGATCAATAATGCAAACTTCATATATGGGACAATTTCAAATTCTGCTGTAAATGAGCTGTTAAAAAGAGAATAGTGTCGTTATTCAGCTGCAGTCGGTTCAGTGTAGATTCAGTTCAGTTCAATAACAGTGTTGATGGTGCAAAATTATTATTTGTGTCCAATAGAGGGCAGCAGAGCGTTAGATTGTAACATAGTTGAGACATACATAGACATTATGGAGACATCTACCAGTTCTCTCTTTCCCTTCTTTCTCCCTCTGTTAGCACCCGCCCACTATCAGTTCAGTAAAAGTGAAACTCATCACTTCCTGCTCAGTCTGGGTGTGTGATTCAGCAGTTTTGTGCTATTGTTTCTAATGGTAAGACTGTGAGTTACTATTTGTGCAGAAAAATGGCAGAATCCAGTGTTTCTTTGACTCAGGATCAGTTCAACTGTTCAATCTGTCTGGATCTACTGAAGGATCCAGTGGCCATTCCCTGTGGACACAGTTACTGTATGAGCTGTATTACAGACTGCTGGGATCAGGATGATCAGAAGAGAGTCTACAGCTGTCCTCAGTGCAGACAGACCTTCACTCCAAGACCTGTTTTAGGTAAAAACACCATGCTGGCTGAAGTGGTGGAGACACTCAAGCAGACAAAACTACAAGTTGCTCGTCCTGCTCAATGTTACACTGGATCTGGAGATGTGGAGTGTGACATCTGTACTGGAGACAAAAACAAAGCCATCAAGTCCTGTCTGGTGTGTCTGAACTCTTACTGTCAAAATCATCTGGAACAACATGAGACTTTATTCAGTGGTAAGAGACACAATCTAATGGATGCCACTGGACGACTGCAGGAGATGATCTGCCCTCTACATGAGAAACTATTGGAGATTTTTTGTCGTAATGATCAACAATGTATATGTTATCTGTGTACAATGGATGTGCACAAAGATCACAAGACTGTATCAGCTGCAGCAGAGAGGACTGAGAAACAGGTATGAATTTATACTGAGAATAAGTAATATCAATTGCAATGTGATTAATTTGAACATATTGTCATTAAGGGTTTTGCTTTTATCACACTGTGCCATGTGTTTTCTAAATATCTCATGGAAAATCTGAAAATTGTTATATAATAATAATAATAATAATAATAAACTTTATTTTATACAGCGCCTTTAAAAGGGTATTCTCAAAGCGCTTTACACATAGTACAAAGAAATAAACAGTCAATACTCAATAAAGAAGATAGATAAGTAGTAAAAATAGTAAATAGATAAATAGATACGAAATAGTAAAAATACAAATTACATATAAGCAAGTCTAAAAAAATAAGTTTTAAGAGAAACTTTAAAAACACTAAGAGAGTTTGTATGTCTAATATCACAGGGGAGAGAGTTCCAAAGTTTTGGAGCATAGGAAGAGAAAGCCCTGTCACCCATCGTGCGCATACGAGTCGTGGGAATGGTCAGGAGGCCTAACTCCGAAGAACGGAGCTCACGCCTGGGAGTATAAACTGTTAAAAGCTCAGATAGATAATGTGGGGCTAAGTCGTGTAAGGCCTTATAAGTCAACATGAGAATTTTAAAATCTACACGAAACCTGACGGGAAGCCAATGTAGGGACTCCAAGATAGGGGTGATATGCTCTCGGGTTCTTGTCCTTGTTAGGATTCTGGCAGCTGAGTTTTGAACATATTGGAGTTTGTTGAGGGTATTTTTCGATACTCCCGCGAGCAGGGCGTTGCAATAATCAATGCGCGAAAAAACAAAGGTATTGATCAGTTTTTCTGCAACATTAAAAGAAAGCTTAAGCCTTGCGATGTTTCGGAGGTGAAAAAAGTATGTTTTAACGGTATTCTGTACATGTGGATCAAATGTAAGATGAGAATCAAATATCACCCCCAGGTTTTTTATTTTTGTTTGAAACTCGAGAACAGTGCCATCAACATTGAGTGAAGGAGAACCAGCGTTGCCTATTTGGTGGATAGAGCCAAGCAGCATGACCTCTGTCTTATCGCTGTTAAGGCAGAGAAAATTCTTTGACATCCAAATTTTAATCTCCGATTTGCAATGTTCGAGAAACGCCACTGCAGTGTGATCTTCAGGTTTTGAGTGAATGTAAATTTGAGTGTCATCTGCATAAAAATGATACTTAAGACCCAGTGATTGCAAAAGATGACCAAGGGGAAAAATATACATGCTAAAGAGTATAGGACTCAAAATAGATCCTGTGATATGATTTAATTAACAACTAAATCATAGCAGGTGTAGGAATAGCAGTCAGATACTAAGTTTTGAACAATTTGATTTGTAAGGTTAACACAAATGTACTATGTACAAACATTGATTTAGATATATTTAAATATTAACATGTTTTTTTTTAATCGAACACATACTGTACACTGAACAATATTCTTTCAAAACAGATACAGTTAGAGGAGACACAGAGAACAAATCAGAAGAGAATCCAGGAGAAACTGAAGGAGCTTGAGGAGCTGAGAGAAGCTGTGGAGTCTCACAAGGTGAGTTTTGAGCAGAAGAACAACTGCTGGCTGCTGGAAGAGCTGTTTCAGACTCAGTTAGGACTCTCCTCAATCAGTCAGTGAGGAGCCAGTGCTGGAGCTCTTTCCAGTCCCACTGAAGCCCACTGTGGGAACAGGCTGTGTGAGGGACCAGTAAGAGCTGATTCTAATGCGTCTCTCTCTGTGTGTCCTAACAGCGCTCTGCACAGGCAGCAGTGGAGGACAGTGAGAGGATCTTTACTGAGCTGATCCGCTCCATTGAGAGAAGCCGCTCTGAGGTGACACAGCTGATCAGAGATCAGGAAAAGGCTGCAGTGAGTCGAGCTGAAGAACAACTGGAGCAACTGGAGCAGGAGATTGATGACCTGAGGAGGAGAGATGCTGAGCTGGAGCAGCTGGAGCAGCTTTCACACACAGACCATCACATTCATTTCCTCCAGGTAACAGATCTGACAAACAGGACAGTGATCTTTAGGAAGGGAACAGATTGTGTTTCCATCAAATGTTTCTGTGTCTTTAGCTGGTGTTTCTCTTGTGTCTTTGTGTCTGTGTAGAGTTTCCAGTCTCTCTCTGTTCCTCCTGGATCTACAGACTCATCCAGCATCACTGTCAGTTCTCGTCTCTCTTTTGATGATGTTGGTAAATCTGTGTCTCATCTGAGAGAGAAACTGGAGCATTTCTGCAGAGAGGAGATAGAAAAGATATCTGATAAATGTAAGTACTGGATCATTTATGTACTCTCACATTTAAGTGATTCATCATGAAATATAATGTGCAAAGTGTACAAAAAAATGAATACAAAATCAATGTATATTTAATGTTCTCTGTACTTTTATTAACATTCCACAGTAATATACATTGAGATCATTCCCACACCTGAGCACAATTTCAGGGAGGAATTCTTACAATGTAAGTCTCCACACACACACATCCTTGTTTATACTACTTTGTGGGGTACATATGACCCCATTAATATCTTATATATATACACATACATACACTATATTGCCAAAAGTTTTGGGACGCCTGCCTTTATGTGCACATGAAATTTAATGACATCCCATTCTTAATACGTAGGGTTTAATATAGAGTTGGCCCACACTTTGCTGCTACAGCCTCAACTCAGGCTTTCCACAAGTTTTGTTTATGGGAATTTTTGACCATTCTTCTAGAAGCGCATTTGTGAGGTCAGGCACTGATGTTAGACGAGAAGGCCTGGCTAATTCATCCCAAAGGTGTTCTATCGGGTTGAGGTCAGGACTCTGTGCAGGCTTGTCAAGTTCCTCCACACCAAACTCACTCATCCATGTCTTTATGGACCTTGCTTTGTGCACTGGTGCGCAGTCATGTTGGAACAGGATGCTGAAGCATTAAGAGTTCCTTTCACTGGAACTAAGGGGCCGGGGCCAAGCCCAACCCCTGAAAAACAACCCCACACCATAAACCCCCCTCCACCAAACTTTACACTCGGCACAATTCAGTCAGGGAAGTACCGTTCTCCTGGCAACTGCCAAACTCAGACTCGTCCATCGAATTGCCAGACAGAGAAGCGTGATTCGTCACTCCAGAGAACACGTCTCCACTGCTCTAGAGTACTGTGGCAGCATGCCTAAAACCCAAGGCTTCCGATGCTTTGCATTGCACTTGATGTAAGGCTTGGATGGAGCTGCTCGGCCATGGAAACCCATTCCATGAAGTTCTCTACGCACTGTTCTTGAGCTAATCTGAAGCCCACACGAAGGAGGTCTGTAGCTATTGACTCTACAGAAAATTGGCGACTTCTGCACACTGTGCGCTCTGTGATTTTACATGGCCTACAACTTCTTGGCTGAGTTGCTGTTGTTCCCAATTGCTTCCACTTTGTTATGATACCACTAACAGTTGACCATGAAATATTTAGTCTTGAGGAAATTGCACCAATGGACTAAAGGCTCCGGTATACTTCAAACGAACTTTTTTTTCGTTCTTCGTTTAGGGGTAAAACGAAGTTCGAAATACATGACCAGCAGCCATATACTGTAAACTAACATCTGACGCCGCCCACACTGCTGAGAGCGACGTTTAGAAGAATATGTAAATATGTGCCGTGCACTTTCTTCTCAGTAACAAAATAAACACAACAAAAATGAGAAAACGGCAAGCATTTATTATAGAAAGCATAAGAAAAGCGTCTGATCATAACAACATGGGTATGTTAGCACGAGCTCTGCAAAGTAGCACTCCAGTCACGTCACGTCTTCATATAGCACTTTATTCAATGGATTGCTTAAAATCAAGCAGCTTTACAGTATCAAACACGAAAAACAGTGCTAGTGCCTCATTTTTTTACAAGCAAAACTTCATTTTGTACTATAAAGCAACTATCTAGTGTGTTCATGTTTTCACACGCGGAGCTCTTAACGTTACCTCAACAAAATCTACAGACGAAATGAGTCAGAGACGCGCCCACGCGAATGAAGGCGGAGCCTCAGCGCACACCTCCTGTTACGTTATCGTCACTGACCAATGGTAGTACGAAGGTGTTTTGCAGGTGGAGTGAACTTTTCCTGAAAGTTCGCTTTGGCAAGCCGTTTCGAACTAGCCTGACTACGTCAGACTTCCTACTTCCGCTCAATTTCATTTCGCTTCTGTACTCAGTCTGAGACAGCGTCAGAGCTTTCTGTTTACCACCGGTCTGGAAACAGCCGGGCCAATCAATGAACAGAGGGCGGGCTGAGAGCCGTGACGTAGATGCTAAGCGCCGAGTTTTACATTGTAGGTTAGAGAAATCGAAAACCGAAACGACCGCGGAAATGGGAAACGAGACACGGGATGCAATTCGCTCTGTTATGGAGAACATTCAACTCTTTTCAAACTGAAGCCAGAACAAGAAGAGTGTTTGATAAACATTTGTTTTATCATGTGTTTACAACAGGTTTACAGTGGAAGTTCAATCATAGATTTGAGTTCGATGCATGATGTCTGTGCTTCGATGCGGCTGTACAGGCATATAACATACGTAATAACTAAACGTATCTGATTGGCTTACGGGTAACCAATGATTTTAATCTTCAGACAAGCGCCCCCTGGCGAGAGAGAAAACACTTCTCTATTATGCCATTCCAGACTCTGTCTACGAAGCAAAGTGAAGTAGCAGAGTCTGGTATTACCAGGCTAGTTTCGAACTTCCAAAAAGAACACAAAACGAATTTGGCCTGATTTTGTTCGAAATTACGTCACATCAGTTCTTTCTTCGATTTCACTTGAAGTATACCGGGGCCTTTATTACACAGGTGACAACTTATCACGGTACCATCCTTGAATTCATTGAGCTCCTGAGAGCGACCCATTCTTTCACAAATGTTTGTAGAAGCAGTCTGCATGCCTAGGTGCTTGATTTTATACACCTGTGGCCATTGGAGTGATTGGAACACCTGAATTCAATGATTTGGAGGGGTGTCCCAATACTTTTGGCAATATAGTATATTTTATATATATATATATATTTATACAACAGTTCTGTCTGGTTTTCGAATCTGATTGGCTGATAGCCATGCGATATTTCAGTGATAACAGCACTCCTACTGCCTTTTCACCGTTTGTATCACTCAGCTTGAAGTGACCATCATGGCGGCCGATCAAATCAACCGTAATTTTTACAAATACTACTTGTACCACGAACTGTAGTTTTAATAGTTTTTTAGGCGAGAATGTAGTTGTTTAGACCTGAAATATGTGACTCATATTTAATAACAGCGCCTATTTTACAATTTGTTTTGACGTTTTCGGAGATGCGAGCTCGAGTGCATCAGCGGCCGTTCAGTGCTTCTGTACCGCCGAGATCAGCTTCATCTCGGCCAGTGCCTCGGGGATTTGCCGCTGGCTCTTATAGTGGTTAAACACAAGACATAATTCAATTTGAGTACATAGAACGGGCAGTCTTTGGTCTTATTGATCTATTATTTGTTCCAGAGCAAGTCGAATTGTGCTATATTAAATTTGATAATAATAAACGTTACGTTACATCCTTCTATAGCACATTGGCTACAACTAGACGGGACATATCAGACTCTTCTCCGCTTCAAATACGTAAAACATTAAACTTTATAAACATATGTTTTTTTGAGTAAACAAAACGCTTTACTTTTTTTTTTTTCAAACATCAGATCTTTATTTACCTTTGCATTGCACAGAGGAGATGTCCAAACTGTGTGCGCACTTCATTCAGAGGTGAGGCGGATTAATGAGGCTTGATTGACAGTTTGAGGATCCAATGGAGTTAGGAGGTTTTGTCACAAGCTCTTTAAAATCCTTTTCATTCGTTAAATATTTGTAAAACCCACATACAAGCGTAAATGGTGACCTATATATATATTTTTTTTTAATAACTAGTGCTTTATGTTTGACTGAACTGTACAATTGTGCTTATATGTTGTTGTTCAATAAATATTATTTTATATAAATATGTCCATTAAGTAATATGGATTGAGTGAACATTACATTAATACGCCATTAGATGGCGGCAACACTTTACAGGAGAATTAGTCAGTGAGTCACAACAGACTTTTAAATTGAAAGGAACTTTTGCAAAAGGAAGCTGAAATTCCCAAAGCTGTAAAAAAAGATCGCTTTCCTCAGCGGACATTCAAACGGACTTGTATAAAGGATGTAATATTATGGACATCGACTTGATGAATGAATGTAATGCCAGATATATACCAGACACAGGTAATAGCCTACTCCCTCTCTCTCTCTCTCCCTCTCTCTCTCTCTCTAATACTGTAGAAAATTCAATGTGTTTCAATGAAGCGACTCAACGTTCCTTCGTTATAGTTCTAAAGTGACATTTTAGAGTTAGCAACGGAGGCTTTGTCCAACTGTGAATTTGAGATTTGAATCCGTGGCGGAAGGAAGTCGTGCTGCACAGAAGAGGGTTTTCAAGACACTCCGTTGTTCTTATTTATTTACACACTCGTGCCGTCGAACTGTTGTATAAACGCAATATCACACTCGTAGCCGTGCGATATGGCTGTATATCAGCACGCTGTGATTACCTGCGGCCTCGTGCCTACGGACGAATCACAGCGTGCTGATACTCGTGTGATATTGCCAGGGGCGTAGTTTGCGGGGGGGGGGGGGGGGGGGGATGTGGTAGGGAGGTAACCCCCCCAATATTCAAATCCATCAATTACAACCCCCCCAATATTTCAACATGAAAATCACAATAGATCTATACTAAAATATGTATAATTCATTTGTTTTGTAACAATAATTTTGTTTCTAATCAAATATGTTTGTCATAATAAATTAGTCAAAAAAATACCCGCCTTCCATTGAACCGATTGGTAACGCCCAACGTCACACTTTCACCAACACAACGCGAGTGGAGCTCTAATGTTTGAATGGAGAGCACGGGAAGCACCAAAAAATGAAGAGAACCGTTGCCCAGCCAACAATATTAAACTTCTGTTCAAAGAGGGACGTTAAAAAGAATAAAGCTTAAACTGAGAAGGAGGTATGAAAACATTGTAATAGCTAGGTACACTCCACATATATTTTAGCAAGCTAATCCATTGCAATTTAGCCATAACTACCAGTGTAACTGTAACCAGTTACTAAAACAGCCATCTATTTTGTTACTTCAGTTTTCAATAGCGTCTGTAATTATCAATGACAAAAGTATTCACATCGGTGACTTTTGAACGAATTGGCTGAATGAACGATTTAAGTAGCTCACTCATTAAAATGTCAAATCGCTGCCACCTACTGGCGGTTTCAATATATAACATAATTTATTTCTTTTTAGAATCACTCCGTTGTGTTAGAATTTGATCAATGGTTATACATAAATTCCATAAAGTTATGATAGATAGATAGATAGATAGATAGATAGATAGATAGATAGATAGATAGATAGATAGATAGATAGATAGATAGATAGATAGATAGATAGATAGATAGATAGATAGATAGAGAAGAAATAAATTATCCAATAACGCTACACATAAAACATTTTTTTTTTAAATAAAAAAAAATAATAACAGGCAGCATACCAACGCTCAACCCCCCCAATGTTGAAACCAAATCTACGCCCTTGGATATTGCTCATATATATATATATATATGTGTGTGTGTGTGTGTGTGTGTTCAATACTGTGTGTTCACTAACTTGGATGTGTTAACAGAGGAAAAAATTAGGGTTACCATACTTGACCTACACTTTTTTCACTTATCATTGTGGGGGACATTTGTCCCCATAACAAAGGGTTGACCTGAACCACACACATACACATTACTACTTCTACTACATTGGTTAACCCCCTTATAATCTAATTGATACCAACATGCATTCAATTAAATGGGGTTTAGCTTGCTATCTACGACATATGATAATGTTAAGCATCATCACACGACCGAAAGTGCTGAATTCCTGAATATCACCTCGATTGAAATTTACACTAATTTCATACAACAGGTCAATAAACAAGTAGTTAATATAAATCACTTACGTTTTAGATGCAATATGCCTGTTTTTTTGTTATATTGTAGCAGCGAAAATAGTTCCAAACAAAGCAGAACCAGCGCATCTCGCACATCTCGCAGCTACGCTCAGCCGTTTTGAATGATTCGGCGTTTTGAGCGAATCGGTTGAGTGAAGATTCAATCGCCCATTCATAAACAACTGCTTCATTCTTGATTCAGAGTGAATCGTTTAATTAATGACTCAGTGGCGCACTCATTAAGACGGTCACTTGCCGCCATATACTGGCGGTTTAATTTCATGTTTAAAAGTATAAATTTCCCACCAGCATTTCTTATTTGTTTATTCAAAAATATTTAAAGAATCTGATAACATTATTGAACGCAGTTGTACTTTTTCAGTGTACATTTTTTAATTTGGTAACAGCCCTATAGTGTCTTACTATTTTAATCTATCAAATGTAAGAATATGAAATAAAAGATTTGAATTATATATATATATAAATTTATTATTATTATTATTATTTTTTCTCCAGACAAGCTACTTTTTTACTCTGACAAGTAAATGACCAATTTAGTTGTCCAAAGGACAAGCACAAAACCAGGCTTAATGTCGAGCACAGTATTTTGTATTTATGTTCTGTCCTTTAATGGTAGCATCACTCTTATATTTGATACTGACACAAAGGAGAAGGCACAGGCCTACAGAAATACTTTATTGTCATCAGATGTAGCTTTCGCACCACCAGCATCTACAGAATGATTTTGATCAGCATTTTATCGAAAGCTTGAAACCACAGAGCCCCCCCACATAACAAATCCCAATTTAACCCCTGCCAACATGTAGTACTACATTTCTTTTGTTAATCTTAGTTCTAATCTTAGTTGAATAAAAATGAAAATAAAACTCTTGCAACTGTTAATATTTCAAATAATTATTTCCTGATGTCTATATATTTTTTTTTCAATCAGATTTCCGTAAGTTCACCGTGTGTGGATATAAATACAGTGGATACAAGAATTTGTCTGTCTGAGGGGAACAGACACAGATACACTGACACAGTCCAGCTGTATCCTGATCATCCAGACAGATTTGATGGTCGTCATCAGGTGTTGTGTAGAGAGAGTGTGTGTGGACGCTGTTACTGGGAGGTTGAGTGGAGTGGTAAAGTAGGTATATCAGTGTCATATAAGAGCATCAGCAGGAAGGGACGGGGAAATGAATGTATTTTTGGATGCAACATTCAGTCTTGGAGAGTATATTGCTCTCCCTCCGCATGTTCATTCTGGCATAATAACAAACAGACTAAACTCCCTGTAGTCTCCAGCTCCTGTAGAATAGGAGTGTATGTGGATCACAGTGCAGGAACTCTGTCCTTCTACAGAGTCTCTGACACAATGACCCTCATTCACAGAGTCCACACCACATTCACTCAACCTCTCTATCCTGGGTTTAGAGTTTATGATTCATGTGGATCACATATTTCAAAAGTAAAACTGTGGGAATTGAACTGATTTGATGGTACAGAAAATCAAGTTTGAGCTCAAATTCTGAGTGGAGTCTTTTCTTTATTTATTTCCAAATAAATAAATAAATACTATCTGAACTCCTGCAGTGAAATAACATGTGATTTTATTAGTGTGTAAACGAATCAGATGATGTTCATAAAGAAATTGTAGAAAAAAGATGAATGTAGAAACATTATCATTGACACCAACAGTAGAAATAATACCTGTAATGTAGCTTAATTTACTTGCTTGATGTAAATAAAACAAATAAGAAGCATGAGATGAGAGTTTTGTTGTGTTTCCTTCAATCATGCATATATTCACTGAGTGGATTTAGATGTTCCTCTTTTTCTCTTTTCTCTTTTTGACAAGAATACTTCAACAATATAGCTGCAAGCAGCAATTCGGGGCCAAGCCCCAGTAGGGGCAGTAGCGCAATACGGAGCAGGAAGAGCAAAAACAGCAGAAATTGAATGTACATGCAAAACATCTGGTTCAGAAGGACAGGTGGAAATGAAATGAAAATCAATAGAAGTTCAGAGAATGAACAGGGAATGAACTAAAAACACTTGTATCTCATTGAAGAGGAATAAAGATTAGCACAATCCTTATTTGGATAAAAAAGGTATCAAAATGACTCATTACACACAATTGTATAAAGGAACCCCACACAAGATTCGAATCCACGACCTCCGGGTCCAAGGTCCATTTCTCATCTCATTGCACCACTGTGCAAGTGAATGTTTCCACACCTGCCGAAGTTTATTAGTTCATGTGAAAATGAACTCAAAATGAAGAATTCTTATAAAGCTGCACTTTAGATCATTCTGCAGCTCATCATGCTGTAGTGCAATACAGAGCAGGAAGAGGAAAAACAGCAGAAAATGAACAAACATGAAACAGCTGGTTCAGAATTACGGGCAAGAATGAACTCAGAATGTACATAAGCTTAGATGAAAATGAACACAGCATGAAACAAAAAGCATTTATTTCTAATCCAAGAGGCAGTAAAGGAATCAAAACACACTTCGGGGCTTGGCCCCTAATTAGTATTAGTGGTCAGTAGAGGGCAGCAGAGCGTCAGATTGCAACAATACATGAGAGATCAACAATTGGCAAACACATTTTCAACAGAATGCACGAATAATTTTATATGTGTGTAACAGACATAGTTGATATGAAAGCTGGAGCCTTCATCTTACCATCTCTTTTCCGCGTTCCCTCTCTTTCTCCCTCTGGTAGCCACTCCTTCACTTCAGTTCAGTAAAAGTGAAACTCATTACTACTTCCTGCTCAGTCTGGGTGTAGGATTGAGCAGTTTTGTGTTTGTTTTTGTTTTTTTTGGGGTTTTCTTTTTCTGTTTCTGAGGGCTAGACTGTCTGTGAGTTACTGTATGTGCAGTAAAATGGCAAAATCCAGTGTTTCTTTGGCTCAGGATCAGTTCAGCTGTTCAATTTGTCTGGATCTACTGAAGGATCCAGTGACCATTCCTTGTGGACACAGTTACTGTATGAACTGTATTACAGACTGCTGGGATCAGGATGATCAGAAGAGAGTCTATAGCTGTCCTCAGTGCAGACAGACCTTCACTCCAAGACCTGTTTTAGGTAAAAACACCATGCTGGTTGAAGTGGTGGAGAAGCTCGAGAAAACAAAACTACAAGCTACTCGTCCTCTTCAATGTAACACTGAATCTGGAGCTGTGGAGTGTGACATCTGTACTGGGGACAAAAACAAAGCCATCAAGTCCTGTCTGGTGTGTCTGAACTCTTACTGTCAAAATCATCTGGAACAACATGAGACTTTCTTCAAAGGTAAGAGACACAATCTAATAGACGCCACTGGACGACTGCAAGAGATGATCTGCCCTCAACATGAGAAACTACTGGAGATTTACTGCCATACTGATCAACACTGTATATGTTATCTGTGTACAATGGATGTGCACAAAAATCACAAGACTGCATCAGCTGCAGCAGAGAGGACTGAGAAACAGGTACTGTATGAACTGATATTGAGACTATAAAGCAAATATGTATAAGAGATCAATTTGAATATAGTTTCCTAAAGGGTTTCAATTTAACCTGCTGTTCCATGTGTTTTCCAAATGTCTCCTAGAAAATCTGAAAGCTATATCATAGACCGTGGTATAGGAAAAGCAGTCAGATGCTAAGTTTTGAACAATTTAATTAGTAAGGGTAACAGAAATGTACTATGTACAAACTTTGATTTAGATATATTTGAATGTTAACATGCTTTTTTATTATCAAACTGTATACTGAACAATACTCTTTCACATCAGATACAGTTAGAGGAGACACAGAGAACAAACCAAAAGAGAATCAAGGAGAAACTGAAGGAGCTTGAAGATCTGAAAGAAACTATGGAGTCTCACAAGGTGAGTTTTGAGCAGAAGAACAACTGCTGGCTGCTGGAAGAGCTGTTTCAGACTCAGTTAGGACTCTCCTCAATTAGTCAGTGAAGAGCCAGTGCTGGAGCTCTTTCCAGTCCCACTGAAGCCCACTGTGGGGAACAGACTGTGTGAGGGACCAGTAAGAGCTGATTCTAATGCATCTCTCTCTGTGTGTCCTAACAGCGCTCTGCACAGGCAGCAGTGAAGGACAGTGAGAGGATCTTTACTCAACTGATCCGCTCCATTGAGAGAAGCCGCTCTGAGGTGACACAGCTGATCAGAGATCAGGAAAAGGCTGCAGTAAGTCAAGCTAAAGGACGACTGGAGCAACTGGAGCAGGAGATTGATGATCTGAGGAGTAGAGACGCTGAACTGGATCAGCTTTCACACACAGACAATCATATCCATTTCCTCCAGGTAACACCCACATAAAAGACGACATTCTCGGGGCCTTGCGCAACATTCCCTAAAAGTTCTCTAAAGGTGACGAAAAATCCGAACCTTTACAGAACATTTGGGACATTCCTAAAACATCCTATTTTGGTAAGGAAAGTGCTGCAGTTCAAGGTTCCTTATATGACTTTAGGGGGACGTTCCATTTTGGTTATTTTTATGGTCACATAAGAACGTTACAAAGAGGACATTTGGGACATTAACAGAATATTCCCACACTGTCCTGTGTTGGTCACTTAATAACGTTCCTGATATGAGTTTAGGGGGACGTTCTACTTTGGTTATTTTATGGTCGTGCGAGAACGTTACAAAGAGGACATTTGGGAAGTTATCAGAACATCCTATAGTAAAAGTCCCCTAAACATTCCCAGAACGTCCTGAATGTTCCCTGAAGGTCCACCAAATAACATCCCCCAAACCTTAAAAGAACTCCACATCGTCACCGTCTCTGAACGTTCTGAGATTGTTACCAGGTGACAGGTTAGATGTCGATGTTTTATAGAAAATAGTAAAGTTTAAAGTCACTGTTATGGAGGTGAGCATTTGCTTTAGATGGGCTCTTGATTCTTGACATTTTAAAGGTGCCCTAGAATTAAAAATTGAATTACTAACGTGCTGGATTTATCAACTTTACGGTGAGTATTGATTTGACATGGATGCACTTCAGTGCTCTACATGCCCCAATGTAATGGATATAATAGATGGACATCGCCAATGTCCTGCTTGTCTTGGTATGGATCATCTTAGAGAGGCACTGACTGCCCCATGTCCAGAATGCTTCATTATGCTGCTTGCCGTGCGTCACGCTCTTCTAGCAGGTCTAGAATCTGCTTCGGATAGTTTGTTACTTTCCTACAGTATCACCACAGCATATCGTAAGCGTAAGCAAGCATCTCAGGGTGTGAAGAAGACTAAGAAAACTAGATCTTCTGATTTAGAATGTAAAGTTGATCTGTCTTCTGCAGTGGAGCTGTTATTGCCACTTCTGTTTAAAGCTCAGTCTAAAACGGATGTGCGAGAGACAGTTCAGCCTGAGTTATGTATGACATCCTCACCAATGATGCATACAGGACAGGATTTGGATGTGATGTCATTGGCTGCCACTGACTCACTTTTTGAAACCATTCCAGATGTTACTTCAGGTACTGAGGAAAATCGGCCTGAAGATCCATCACAGCACTCTGGCAGTGAGACCGAATCTGTGCAGTCAGGTGGATCATCTTCAGTTGTTGCGTCCCTGGAAGCAACATTAAAAGCTATGCTTGCCCGCATCAATCTAGATCCCCCTCAACCAGCAGTGGGGTCTGAGAATATTTTTCTGCATTGTGCACAGAGAACATCATTTACAATGCCTCAGTGCAATGACTTTACGTCTGTATTGGTGTCTGCATTGCAAAATTCAACGAAGGCGACACGTCCAGATCAGTTAGCCCGCACACTGGCTGTAATGCATGACCCAGACACAGTAGGACTTGGTAACATGCCACCTATGGAATCTAGTGTGTCAGCGTTTATAGTATCTCCTGATGAGGTGCTTCGTGAGAATGTATGCTGCCCTAATGTTGAGTGTAGGCGCACTTATGAGTTACTGTCTCGTGCATACAATGCTACAGCGAGCCATGGCCATGTTTCTAATACCTTGGCGTTCATACTTGTGACTCTACACTCCTTTCTGATAGAAACTTCGTCTGACCCATTAGTGACAGACTTAACTGAACTTACATTGCAGACCATGGGAACGGAGTGTGCCAGAGGTATGTAGGAACAATTTGCGGAGATTGCCGTTGGTACCTGGTCGAATATTTGGACCAGCTGCACAGGAAGCCTTGGTTCAGCATGTGTCAGTGTCTGAAACTCGCTCCTGTCATGTGGGGACTGCCCCAGGTCCCAGGCCTCCTCTAGCAGCCTCTGGTGCTCGTTTTCACAGTGTTGGTGGAAGACCCAACTATAGATCATCTCAACATTTCCACTATCGTAATTCTCAGACTACTACAATACCTCCTCCACCTTCCCGTCGTGGCGGGACTCAACCACAAGGTCATCAGTCTCACATCTGCCCCCCAGGTGCCCAGCGTCACACACATGTCGACAGTGGGCTGTTTCACGGAAAGTCAATTTAAACATTGGAGATCAATAACAACAAATCAATGGCTCTTGACAAACCTTTCAAGAGGGTACTGTATACAGTTTCGCTGTCGACCTCCTGTTCATACCGGTGTGAGACAAACAATAGTTCACGATCCACGTCAGGCACAGGCACTTGCGCACAAAGTGTTGTTGCGCAAAGGTGCCATAGAACATGTCGATCCCCAAGTTCATCTCGGGGGATTTTTTTCCATTTATTTTTTTGGTCACAAAGAAAGACGGCGGGTTTCGCCCCATTTTGGATTTAAGAAACTTAAATCGTTTTCTCAAGTTCCTTCCGTTCAGAATGTTACGCACAACAGATGTGTTGCAGGCCATCATGCCGCAAGATTGGTTCGTGACAATAGACTTGAAGGACGCCAATTTTCATGTTCTAATTGCACTAGAGCACAGGCAGTTCCTTCGATTTGCCATAGGGGGTCAAATATTCTGGTTCAGGGTTCTTCCGTTTGGCCTGGCTTTGGCACCAAGAGTTTTTTCAAAGTTTATCCAGGCAGCACTGGAACCACTCCAGAGGACTCGCATGAGGGTGTTACCATACCTGGACGACTGACTTGTCTGTGCAGCATCACCCCAGCAAGTAATAGATCAAGCTTGTCACCTGCTGGAACACGTCACAGCTTTGGGGATCACTGTGAACTGGGACAAATGCAAGCTTGTTCCGACACAGTCAACCAGTTACATAGGCCTTACCTTAAACTCTCTTACAATGTCAGCTTGCCCGACTCCAGAGAGAATAGGGTAGATTCTGAGAGATATAAAGAGGCTTCGGGTGGGTCACACTCTGCGCTACGTGATTCTCTTGAGGCTCTTGGGGAAGCTCAGCAACAGCAGTAGTACCACTAGGATTATTGTGGCTCAGGCCATTCCAGCGCTGGCTCATCCAAAAACGACTGTGTCCGATAAAAGACAGATACACAAAGATCAAAGTCACACATCGCTGCATGCAAGCTCTAGCACCATGGTCACAGCAGCAGTTTCTCCTCACACGAGTTCCATAAGTACCTCAACTTGCTCGCTGGGAAGTCATAAGGACAGATGCCAGTCTTCTCAGCTGGGGGGAGTCTGGCGCAGGAGGGGAGTGAATGGCACCTGGAGAGGGGCTATGCGTACAGCACACATAAATGTTTTGGAACTGACAGCGGTGTTCCTTACCCTATCGCATTTTCAGACTGTTCTTAGGGGAAAGTATGTCTTGGTGCGCACAGACAACAAAGTGGTCGTTTTTTATATCAATCATCAGGGAGGCACAAGGTCACAGAGTGCGCTTCGGGTAGCTCACAATCTACTCATTTGGGCGCAGACCAATCTGTTTTTCATCCGGGCAGCATACCTACCAGGTTGACTCAATAATGCTGCAGATGCTCTCTCTCTCATGGCAGGGTTTCGCAGGGAGATTGGAGTCTACATTCAGAAGAAGTGCAGATGATATGGAGAACATATGGGACCGCTGTGATGGATGTGTTTGCAGACAGTCTCACGTCTCATTGTCCTTGTTGGTTTTCCCTGATGGATGAACTAGGGACTCTGGGTCTGGATGCGTTAGCCCACAACTGGCCAGACGTGATGCTTTTATGCTTTCCCCCCGTTACCACGGATTTGGAAGACTCTGTATCGGGTATGTGACTGCGGGCACCGTCTACTGTTAGTGGCTCCTCAATGGCCTGCAAGGCCGTGGTTTCAGACACTTCTTTCGTTATTTATAGGGCCTCCTTGTCATCTGCCGAATAGACCGGATCTATGGAGTCAGTTAGGAGGGAGAGTTTGGCACCCACATCCAGAATGGTTGAAACTGTGGGTGTGCCCTCTCTTGGAGTGTTCACAGAGGGCCAGGGACACTGTTTTGAATGCCCGTGCTGTGTCTCCGCGCAAGTTGTATTCTTCTAAATGGAAGGTATTATGTGATTGGTGTTCTAGCCATGACATCAACCCATTACAGTGCTCGGTGGGATGCAGTTTAGATTTCTTGCAACATCTTTTGGAGCTTGGACATTCTGCATCTACACTTAAGGTGTATGTGTCAGCTTTGTCAGCTCACCGGTCCGAGTTTGCTGCTTCTTCACTTGGGTCTGACCGGCTGATTGTTGCCTCCTTGAAAGGGGCTAATCGTCTTTGCCCTCCACGGGCAGTCCGGAGTCCGACATGGGATTTGAGTATGGTGCTTAGTTCCCTGTGTCAGCCCCCATTTGAGCCAATTTTGGAGTTGGACATTAAGTGGCTATCATTCAAGACTGCATTTCTCTTGGCAATTACAATAGCAAAGCGTGTGAGCAAACTCCATGCATTATCTGTGAGTGTCCCCTGTTTGCGCTGGAGTGCTGACAGTAGTGTCTCATTGTGGCCTAATCCAGCATTTCTACCCAAGATTTTGTCTCCACATTTTATGAACACATCGTGTTGGCTGCACTGCTGTCAGATCGAGATGACATACGGTCGGAGCTATGTCCAGTTAGGTCCTTGAGGACTTACATTGATAGGAGAGCAGTCTGGAGTAAAACGGACCAATTGTTTGTTTTAGTGAAATGCACAGAGGTACTGCACTTTCTAAATAGAGACTGGCACACTGGGTGACGCAGGTCATTCTACATGCATATGAATCTGCAGGAAGGTCTGTTCCCTCATCTATTCATTGTCACTCTATACGTGCCTTGGCTACATCTTGGATAGTGTTCAAAGGGGTGTTGCTCTCTGAGATTTGTGCGGCAGCAACCTGGGATTCATCATGTACATTTTCACGTTTTTACAGATTGAATGTGACTCCCTTGCCAGCAGTATGTGCTGCAGTGCTTTTTTGCCTGCTTGGATGCTTCTCAGGGGGATCCCTCATGACTGCATAGGTATTTGTCTTCCACTAGTGCTTTCAGCACTGCCTCTCGTGGTCTGGAGCGAAAGGAAATAGAACGCTGGTTCTATGACTAAGTGGAAGACCGCCAGAGGCTCTGGGCACTCAGTATTGCGAGAATGATCTAAGACATCGAGGTGACGTGCTAAGGGGTTATTATAGTTCAAGACACGTCACAAGTCACGAGGTAACAACTTTGTCATTTCGATTCTCGATCAAGAGTGAGCATGAGTTTTCCACTAGTGCTTTCAGCACTGCCTCTGGCGCTCTTCCACTTACATTTGTAACCAGCGTTTTCTCACAATTTCTTTGTAACAAACATGTTTTTAAAACACACAGTTACAAGAATTGGAGAAAAATTAAGTTAAAATGTCAGGAACGTAAGTAAAGCAAGCACTTACCTCCATAATGGTGACTTGAAACTTGATAATTTTTAATAAAACATCAACACCTCATTAAGAAGTTTTGAATGAAAGAAATAAAGTCAATCTGGTTTGTAATAAGTGAAGATGCTAGGATCTAGAGAGATGTGTTTTGTGAGGTTACCATTGTGCTGAAGAGTAGAACCTGTGCTTCAGTCAGTGATGATCCAGAAACACTGATGTTCTGTTGCATGTTGCTTTATTTAAAGGCCGCAGTAACTGTGTAGCTGCTAATACAGTGATACAGTAGTTAAATTAGTTCATTCATGTTCTGTTTTCAGCTAATGACTTACTGCAAGAGATTTATATTTACAGAAAAGGTTTCATAATAATCCAGGAAATACCTGTAGAGTGCATTTTTTGTAAGATGTTAAAGGGGCTCTAGGAATGACACCCAGTAGTCGAAATAGGTACTGCAGTCCAAATTCAAAATATTGTTTGCCCCGCCCCCTCGTTCAAAGACAAGGGTGGCCAAGGACACGTAGCAAGAGGGAGCGCAATTGACAATGAAAGCCGAGGAGACTTACACACTGTAAGCTGATTTATCTGTGTTTTAATATGCTGTCATTCATAGAGATTTTAGATGGATGCAGAGGCTTTTTAGGTCAGGTAGAATCTGTGATTCTCTGACCCAGTTTGTTTTCTGGTTTCCATGGCTGCAATGTGCAGTGTTTTCCGCCAACTGGAAACCTGTGATGTTGAAATACTATTGGATAAGCTGGCAGCACACGGTTTCGCACAGACCAAAACAAAGACAGACATTCTGACACGGAACACACATTTCAATGTAGAATATCTGGCTGTAGCATTGTTTTTCTGAGAAACAAGTAGGTGAACTTAGCATGTTCCTTCAATATCTGCAAACATATTGGGCTATTTTTGTGCTTTATTAAAGTAAAAATCTTTTTTGTTTGAACAGCCACTTTTGTTAATCAATTTAGATTTTCAATTACATTTTTTCACAAAGGCAGCACGGACGTTCTGAGAACATTTCCAAATAAATTAGAATGTCCTGAATGTTCTGTGAAGGTCCGCCAAATAATGTCCCCAAAACCTTAAAAGAACTCCACATCGTGTCTGTCTCTGAATGTACTGGGAACGTTAGCGGCAATGTCCTTGACACCAGTGGGGAAGTACTGAGAATGTTCCGGGAATGTAGAATTTCTAGCAGGGCAGAGATTGGACAAACAATGGACTTTAGGAAGAGGAGAGATTGTGTTTTCTATCAAATGTTTCTGTGTCTTTGTGTCTGTGTAGAGTTTCCAGTCTCTCTCTGTCCCTCCTGGATCTACAGACTCACCCAGCATCATTATCAGTTCTCCTCTGTCTTTTGATGATGTTGGTAAATCTGTGTCTCATCTGAGAGAGAAACTGGAGCATTTCTGCAGAGAGGAGATAGAAAAGATATCTGATAAATGTAAGTACTGGATCATTTATGTCCTTTCAGATTTAAGTGATTCATCATGAAATATAATGTGGAATAAAAGGTGTACAAAATGAATATTAAATACAGTAGATGTACTTTTATTGTTCTCTGAACTTTTATTAATATTCCACAGTAACATACTTTGAGATCATTGAGCTCACGACCAGGGAGGAATTTTTAAAATGTAAGTCTCTTGATTTACATTGATTTACCCCCTTATAATCTGATTGACACTAACATGAAGTCAAACATTTCTTTTCTGTTAAATCTTAAAGTTGAATAAAATAAGATATAAAAATAAAATTTGTGCCACTGTTAATGTTTTAAAATTATTTCCTGATGTAGATTATTTGTTTTGTTTCTATTAGATTCCTGTCAGTTTCATTTGGATCCAAACACAGTGAATAAAAAACTCCATTTACCTGAAGGGAACAGAATGATTAAATACACCGACACAAACCAGCAGTATCCTGATCATCCAGACAGATTTGATAGTTTGACTCAGTTGTTGTGTAGCGAGAGAGTGTGTGGACGCTGTTACTGGGAGGTTGAGTGGAGTGGTGTGGTGGATATATCAGTGTCATATAAGAGCATTAGCAGGAAGGGATGGGGAGATAAATGTGTGTTTGGACATAATGATCAGTCCTGGAGTTTGACCTGCTCTGACTCCAGTTGTTCATTCTGGCATAATAACAAAAAGACTGAACTCCCTGTAGTCTCCAGCTCCTGTAGAATAGGAGTGTATGTGGATCACAGTGCAGGAACTCTGTCCTTCTACAGCGTCTGACACAATGACCCTCATTCACAGAGTCCACACCACATTCACTCAGCCTCTCTATGCTGGGTTTAGAGTTTACTTTTTATTTGGATTACATGTTTCAAAAGTGAAACTGTGAGTATTGAACTGTATTGATGATACAGAGAATCATGTTTGAGGTCAATGGTAAATCAGTGTCAGTGAACTTCTGAGTAAAGTCTTTTCTTTATTTTTTTCCAGATCAATAAATCAGTATACTTAATAACTGAGCTCCTGTCAGTAAAATAACATGTGATCTTATTAGTGTAAATCTTAGATTAATCAGATGAATTGTAACGTGCTTTAATTTACTCACTTGCAAATAAAACAAATTATATATATATATATATATATATATATATATATATATATATATATATATATACACACAGTATCTCACAGAAGTGAGTACACCCCTCACATTTTTGTAAATATTTTATTATATCTTTCCATAAAGAAATTACACTTTGATACAATGTAAAGTAGTGAGTGTACAGCTTGTATAACAGTGTTAATTTGCTGTCCCCTCAAAATAACTCAACACACAGCCATTAATGTCTAAACCGCTGACCACAAAAGTGAAAATGTCCAAATTGGTCCCAAAGTGTCAATATTTTGTGCGGCCACCATTTTTTTCCAGCACTGCCTTAACCCTCTTAGGCATGGAGTTCACCAGAACTTCACAGGTTGCCACTGGAGTCCTCTTCCACTACTGACATCACAGAGCTGGTGGATGTTAGAGACCTTGCGCTCCTCCAACCTCCGTTTGAGGATGCCCCACAGATGCTCAATAGGGTTTATGTCTGGAGACATGCTTGGCCAGTCCATCCCCTTTACCCTCAGGTTCTTTAGCATGGCAGTGGTCGCCTTGGAGGTGTGTTTGGGGTCGTTATCATGTTGGAATACTGCCCTGCGGCCCAGTCTCCAAAGGGAGGGGATCATGCTCTGCTCATTCATGGTTCCTTCAATGAACTGTAGCTCCTCAGTGCCGGCAGCACTCATGCAGCCCCAGACCATGACACTCCCACCACCATGCTTGACTGAAGGCAAGACACACTTGTCTTTGTACCCCTCACCTGGTTGCCGCCACACATGCTTGACACCATCTGAACCAAATAAGTTTATCTTGGTCTCATCAGACCACAGGACATGGTTCCAGTAATACATGTCCTTAGTCTGCTTGTCTTCAGCAAACTGTTTGCGGGCTTTCTTGTCCATCATCTTTTGAAGAGGCTTCCTTCTGGGACGACAGCCATGCAGACCAATATGATGCAGTGTGCGGCGTATGGTCTGAGCACTGACAGGATGACCCCCACCCCTTCAACCTCTTCAGCAATGCTGGCAGCACTCATACATCTATTTCCCAAACACAACCTCTGGATATGAAGCTGAGCACGTGCACTGAACTTCTTTGGTTGACCTGTTCTGAGTGGAACCTGTCCTGTTAACACTAGAAGTCCCAGAGATTTGTAACCCTCCTTTAGCCAAGTGGATGCTAACTGGCTAGTCTTTTAGCTATCATTAGCATCAATTCATGTGTAAATATGGTCATTACCTGGGCAATCTGCAGGGGGGTTGGGGGTGTGTGTGTGAATGGTTGCTGGTGGCTTGTTTGTATGTGTGGGGGAGGGAGGGCTGCTAAAAGCAGAGAACTTGATTGACCATGGGCCGGTTTCAGAAAGGAGGTTAAGTGAAAACTCCGAGTATGTTAACCCTGAAATGAGGGAGTGCAAGTGATGTTTAAAAAGTTAACTCACTCATTCACACTGCAAAAATGCTTTTCATATTAAGTATTTTTTTATCCTATTTCAAGTAAATTTAAAAAAAAATCTTAAATCAAGATGGATTTTCTATATGAGAAAATTTTATATGATATTTAGTCTTGTTTCCTGGGGGATCTAAATTAAGTGCATTTTACTTAAGTAAAATGATCAATATCTGCCAGTGTGGTAATAAAAATAATCTTAATGCAAACGGAAAGTGTTGGAGTGTCTACCCAGGTGAAAAAAAGTGCAGTAAAATACACTTTATTTTAGTACACTTTTACACTTCCATAATGTACAGTGCTCTATTTCCGTGCACTTATTTTGTACTTAATATACTAAAAGCTCTTCTTTAGTACTTCTTAAGATAATCTTAAGAACATCTAAGTGTACTCAACTGTGCTATTTTGAGACACCATGAATTTGAACTAAAATGTGCTTTTAACATACTATCTCTGTATAGAAAAATGTATTTAGTTACCACTTGTAGTACACTTGAACCCATCTTTCAAACACTTTTAAAAATGGACTTATGATGTATTTCAAATATAAGATTAATATATAATGAATATGTACAAAATGTATTTATAATATATTGCCAGGCAGTACCAGGATTGTGAGTGATTGCTGGAATGTACTCACTCACTTTTTAATATTATTTGTAAATATGTGTACAAATGGTTGGTTTCTTTATTTTATTTTGTACTATTTTTATCAATAGATCTCAGCAACAAAGGGAAAAAAAACGTGTGTTGATTTCTCCCTAAGATGGCAAAGTGAAACACAAGTTTCCTTGAAGTGGCTCAGCATGGCCCCACATTGTTTACATAACAAAAGCAACTGTTCACAGCTGATTAAGGATATTAGCCTAAAGCCTTCCAGCCCATCGGCTGTCCTGCGGGTTTTATAGGTAGAAAAGCCAAATGGCTGCTCTCTGGGACTTCTAGTGTTAAACCACTGTATGGTCTTGGCCACCGTGCTGCAGCTCAGTTTCAAGGTCTTAGCAATCTTCTCATAGCCTATGCCATCAGCAACAGATCTTCAGAGAGTTCTTTGCCATGAGGTGCCATGTTGAACTTCCAGTGACCAGAATGAGAGAGTGAGAGCGATAACACCAAATTTAACATTCATGCTCCCCATTCACACCTGAGACCTTGTAACACTAACGAGTCACATGACACCGGGGAGAGAAAATGGCTAATTGGGTCCAGTTTGGATATTTTCACTTGGACCACCTTTCTAATATTGTGTTGGTCCCCTTTTTGCTGCCAAAACAGCTCTTGACCCATCATGACATGGACTCCACTAGAGTTCAGTTCAGAGAGTTCAGAGAATCTTTATCAGTGGTGTAATGTAACGAAGTAATAATACTTCGTTACAGTACTTAAGTATTTTTTGGGAGAATCTGTACTTTACTTGAGTTTTTATATTTCTGTCAACTTTTACTTTTACTCCACTACATTTCCTAAATAAAATGTATACTTTTACTCCGATACATTTTCCCAAAGCATTTTCGTTACTTACTACAAAATAAAGTCGGAAGAAGAACACAGAGTGCAAGCAAGCATGTGCAAACAAGTGCTCGCACAACCGCGGTTGATTTAATTTTCGGGGTTGCGTCCGTTGCTGGATCGGCTGAGAAGAGTATGCTGTCATTACGAGACATTACGAGAGCGGCCTCTAGAGGCGAAATAAAAACTATCACTGATGCCTCCTAGTTTATTTTGACACGTGACGTGAGGCTGCGCTGCACAGAGCGGGACACTTCAAAAACGGATTTAAAACGGACAACAAAACGGTATGTTATACAGTGAACACTACAGTACATGTTTTCATATCATTATAAAGTAATTAGTTTGTTGACTAGATGCTGCATTAGTGTTGAACAGTATGTTTGTCGTCGAGGCTGAGAGGAGGCTAACATTAGTAGTGCCTCAAGCGGTTAAAACAATGTGACAAAAACACAAACTGGTTAATATCATTGTTACCATTCATTTTCATTAGTTCATCCATTTGTTCGCTGTTATGCATTCATTATCCAGTGAAGTTGCATATTTAAACTGTATCTTTATCATGCAGCGACAGAAACATAAATCAGAAATATATTCAATTTCAGTTCTTTTTTTATCGGCACTGTAACACATATTTTGATTAGATAATCATCAAGTTTTCTAAAATAGAGCCAAATAATGTGTGAAAGTATACATGTAATAGACCCATGCTCTGCCTTTGTGTGTAAAGATGGTAATTTCTAAGCATGACTGTTTGGATTTATAGGAAATGAAAACACTTTACAATAAGAGTCCATTTGTAACATTAAATAAGGTTAATAAAAGTATTGTTCATTTTTAATTTCAATATTTACGTTTTAACATTTTAAAGTTGTCTCTTACATTAGTTATAATGCACTATGAATTAACATGAACGATCAATGTATAATTAATATATAAGTATTTTTCATATTTAAAACTTACAAAAAAACATTTAGCCATTTTTTAATTCAAAGAAACAAAATGTAAGAGTTAAAATTGAACACAATCTTGCTGCTCAAACTGTGTATAAAACAATTTTTAATATGTTTTGCTCCTTTTGTATTTCACATTTACTTGTACTTTTACTTTCAATACTTAAGTATGTTTAATATCATAAAAATACTTTTTGTACTTAAGTACAAAAAATATCACATACTTTACAACTTTTACTCAAAGTAACATTCTAAACAGTGACTTTAACTTCTACCTAAGTCATTTTCTGGTAAGATAACTATACTTTTACTCAAGTATGGCTTTCGAGTACTTTATACACCACTGATCTTTATTGTCTATCAACAATGATAGAAATTTTTCTTTGGTTAAAAGGCTCTCATACAATACAACATACTACATACATACAATCCACAACACACAGTTCATTTAAAAAAAAAAAAAAAAAAAAATGGTTACTGCATTGGGCACAAAAGAATTCCTATAAGCCTTCTTCCTAGCCAAAGGAATTCTAAACCGACATCCTGATGGAAGTAGCTGAAAAGCCTCATAAAGAGGATGTGTACAATCTGAGATAATATAAATTGCTTTCCTCTTAACTGCCACATAATAAAGATTTGAAAGCTGAAGCTGTGAGACCCCAATAATCTTTGATGCCTGCTTAATAATTCTTGATATTTCTTCCTTATTTCCAGCTGAAAGTAGACTATACCAAGAAATAATATTAAACATCATGACAGATTCCACAAGTGACCGATACACTGTAGTCATGATATCCTGTCTAACACTAAATTTATTCAGCTGTCTCAGAAGAAATAAACGCTGATTAGCTTTCTTACAGACACAATTCACATGTTGTGCAAAAGATAGTTGATTGTCAATCATAGTGCCCAAATACGTGAAGGATTCAACCTGTTCCACTTCCTGCCCCCCTAACCTAAGTGGTTCACATAGTGAAGAATAAGTTTTGGGAGGACGAACCCCCCCAGACCCCCAGTGTGCTGTGGTGTCTGGCACAAGATGTTAGCAGCAGATCCTTTATGTCCTGTAAGTTGCGAGGTGGGGCCTCAATGGATTGGACTTATTTGTTCAGCACATCCCACAGATGCTCGATTGAATTGAGATCTGGGGAATATGGAGGCCAACACCTCAAACTCGTAGTTGTGCTCCTCAAACCATTCCTGAACAATTTCTGTTTCCATGAAAGAGTGTACATGGTCTGCAACAAAGCTTAGGTAGGTGGTACGTGTCAAAGTAACATCCACATGGATGGCAGGACCCAAGGATTCTTCCATTGCTCTGTGGTCCAGTTCTGATACTCACGTGCCCACTGGTGACGCTTTTGGCAGTGGACAGGGGTCAGCATGGGCACCCTGACTGGTCTGCGGCTATGCAGCCCCATTCGCAACAAACTGCGATGCACTGATTTTGACACCTTTCTATCAGAACTAGAATGAACTATTTGCAGTTTGAGCTACGGTTGCTCGTCTGTTGTATCGGACCACACGGACCAGCCTTTGATACCCATGTGCATCAGTGAGCCTTGGCTGCCCATGATCCTGTCACCAGTTCACCGCTGTTCCTTCCTTGGAACACTTTTGATAGATACTGACCACTGCAGACCAGGAACACCCCAAAAGAGCTGCAGTTTTGGAGATGCTCTGACCCAGTCGTCTAGCCATCATAATTTGGCCCTTGTCAAACTCGTACAAATCCTTACGCTTGCCCATTTTTCTTGCTTCTAACACTCATCACGGCACCTGTTAGTGGGTGGGATATATTAGGCAGCAAGTGAACATTTTGTCCTCCAAGTTGATCTGTTAGAAGCAGGAAAAATAGGCAAGCGTAAGGATTTGAGTGAGTTTGACAAGGGCCAAATTGTGGTGGCTAGACGACTTGGTCAAAGCTTTTTCAAAACTGCAGCTCTTGCGGGGTGTTCCCGGTCTGCAGTGGTCAGTATCTATCAAATAGGGATTAAACAGTGACACTTTAGAGACACTTTTTAATAAAGATACAAACATGTATGATGTTTTTCAGAAATAATGGTTACAGTTCAGTCATGTATTGTTGCTTCTGTCACTGCACCTCTGGATCTTCTCACTTTGCCTCAACAGGATTACAGTAAGCCATGAAGCAGTCATTTATTTTAACCTCAGTGATTTACAGAACAATCACAGACAGGGTCAGTCCTGATCTATTGGCCTGCCATTAAGAGTGTTGCTTAAGAGCACAATGGTCAGACACTTCCCATGTTCCCTGTTTTACATGAGGATACTTTACCCTAAACACGCTAAATGTTCATAGTTTTTAGTTGTTTTATTTACATTTAAATGTAAGTTTTTGTCACTGCTGTTCCATTCTTCTTCCATAACTCTCACTTGTTCACTCTAATATCCTTAATTTTGTAAACACTTTTTAATTAAGAAAATAATGTGATGAGACAATAATTTCAAATTTATCATGGACATTATTTAACGAAGTAATCACATGATTATGATTTACAGTAGACTCATTTGTAGGGACTGTGATAGGAATATTTTGATATTCAACATTAGTAGTAGAGGGCAGCAGAGCGTTAGATTGCAACAATACATGAGAGATAAACAATTAACACATAAACATTAACACAATAATTTTATATGTGTGTAACAGACATGTATGTAAAGCTGGAACCTCTCATCTTAACAGCTCTTTCTCCTGCTTTGGTGTTTTCTCTCTCTTTCTCCCTCTGTTAGCCACTCCTACACTTCAGTTCAGTGAAAGTGAAACTCATCACTACTTCCTGCTCAGTCTGGCGGTGGGATTCATGTGATGGGTTTTGTGTTTTGTTTTGTTCTTTTCTCTCTTTCTGTTTGTTTCTGTTTCTGAAGACTCGATTGTCTGTGGTTCACTGTTTGCGCAGTAAAAATGGCAGAATCCAGTTTTTCTTTGGCTCAGGATCAGTTCAGCTGTTCAATCTGTCTGGATCTACTGAAGGATCCAGTGACCATTCCCTGTGGACACAGTTACTGTATGAGCTGTATTACAGACTGCTGGGATCAGGATGATCAGAAGAGAGTCTACAGCTGTCCTCAGTGCAGACAGACCTTCACTCCAAGACCTGTTTTAGGTAAAAACACCATGCTGGTTGAAGTGGTGGAGAAACTCAAGCAGACAAAACTACAAGCTGCTCGTCCTGCTCAATGTTACACTGAATCTGGAGATGTGGAGTGTGACATCTGTACTGGAGACAAAAACAAAGCCATCAAGTCCTGTCTGGTGTGTCTGAACTCTTATTGCCAAAATCACCTTGAACAACATGAGACTTTCTTCAGAGGTAAGAGACACAATCTAATGGATGCCACTGGACGACTACAAGAGATGATCTGCCCTCAACATGAGAAACTACTGGAGATTTACTGCCGTAGTGACAAGAAGTGCATTTGTTTGCTTTGTTTGGTGGATGAACACAGAAACCACGAAACTGTATCAGCTGCAGCAGAGAGGACTGAGAAACAGGTGTGAACTGACTGATGAAAATGCTTATATCTCAAATGCATGTGAATGACATGTGAATTTAATTGAGTATCATCATTGTTGAAAGAGATCAAACAGCAAGTTCATATTTGGATAGTAGTAGATTATGGCACTGCAATTACTCAATCATCTTAAAATAATACATTTGTGAACAAATATACTAAGATATTTATTGATTACATGAGATGAGTGTTTATGAAAATACAAGTGAAAGGTTAAGATTATGGATCCACATATAGTACACACATAACAGTAAACTTTCTCAACAGAGACAGTTGGAGGAAATCCAGGGAAAATTTCGCCAGAGAATCCAGGAGAGACAAAAGGAGCTTGAGGATCTGAGAGAGGCTGTGGAGTCTCACAAGGTGAGTTTTGAGCAGAAGAACAACTGCTGGCTGCTGGAAGAGCTGTTTCAGACTCAGTTAGGACTCTTCTACAATCACCCTTTTGAAAAAAACAGCACATGCTGGTTAGGTATGTTTTGAAGCATGGCAGCTGGTTTGAGCTGGTATATGCTGGTCCTGAGCTGGAGCTAGTTGCTTAGGACCAGCACTTGACCAGCTTAAACCAGCTCAAACCAGCTGCCATGCTTCAAAACATACCTAACCAGCATGTGCTGTTTTTTCAATAGGGCAGTCAGTGAGGAGCCAGTGCTGGAGCTCTTTCCAGTCCCACTGAATCCCACTGTGGGGAACAGACTGTGTGAGGGACCAGTAAGAGCTGATTCTAATGCGTCTCTCTCTGTGTGTCCTAACAGCGCTCTGCACAGGCAGCAGTGGAGGACAGTGAGAGGATCTTTACTGAGCTGATCCGCTCCATTGAGAGAAGCCGCTCTGAGGTGACACAGCTGATCAGAGATCAGGAAAAGGCTGCAGTAAGTCGAGTTGAAGAAATACTGGAGCGACTGGAGCAGGATATTGATGATCTGAGGAGGAGAGATGCTGAGCTGGAGCAGTTTTCACACATAGACCATCATATCCATTTCCTCCAGGTAACAGAGATCTGACAAACAGGACAGTGGTCTTTAGGAAGGAAAGAGATTGTGTTTCCCATCAAATGTTTCTGTGTCTTTAACTGGTGTTTATCTTGTGTTTTTGTGTCTGTGTAGAGTTTCCAGTGTCTCTCTGTTCCTCCTGGATCTACAGACTCATCCAGCATCACTGTCAGTTCTCGTCTCTCTTTTGATGATGTTGGTAAATCTGTGTCTCAACTGAGAGAGAAACTGGAGCATTTCTGCAGAGAGGAGATAGAAAAGATATCATATATGGGTAATATACTGGATTGTTTTTTTTTACTTTCAGAAAGACGTATCATGTCAGAAAAATATAAAATATAAAATTTCTTTAATACATTAAATGTGTCTGTTGGTTTTCATAGTAAAATACATAGAGTTTGTATCCACCCCTGAACCCAAGACAAGGGAGGAGTTTCTACAATGTAAGTATGACAACACACACACACAAGTGGGTGAAAATCTTGCCATCTGATGTCAATAATTTCCTGATTTAGAGACCAATTATGTGTTTTATCTCTTTCAGATTCCCATCGGTTCACCCTGGATGCAAACACAGTGCATAAATACTTATGTTTGTCCGAGGAGAACAGAATGATTACTGAAACTAACACAGACCAGCGGTATCCTGATCATCCAGACAGATTTGATGGTCGTCATCAGGTGTTGTGTAGAGAGAGAGTGTGTGGACGCTGTTACTGGGAGGTTGAGTGGAGTGGGAGAGGAGTGTGTATATCAGTGTCATATAAGAGCCTCAGCAGGAAGGGTCAGGGAGATGAATGTGCATTTGGATATAATGATAAGTCTTGGAGTTTGTATTGCTTTCCCTCCAGTTACTGCAGTTACTCATTCTGTCACAATTATACAGAGACTGAACTCCCTTTATCAGTCTCCAGCTCCTGTAGAATAGGAGTGTATGTGGATCACAGTGCAGGAACTCTGTCCTTCTACAGCGTCTCTGACACAATGACCCTCATTCACAGAGTTCACACCACATTCACTCAACCTCTCTATCCTGGTTTTAGAGTTTATGGATCAGTGAAACTGTGTGATATTACTAAATAGATGATACATTCATACAGTCATATAGTCTACTACAGCATGTGGTATTATCAATAAAAATATAATTAAATATCTTATTAATCCAATAGATGCTGTAATGTAAGTGTGAAAGAATAACGACAATGAATAATCTTACTTGTAACCAAGGGGACAAATAATATTCATACTGTCACTGTATGCTGTAAATAAAACAATTAGAAAACCAAAGACCCTCTTGTCATTTATTTTGGCTTACTTATTTAAACTTTATGACATTATAGTTATGAATTAACAACCTTGCAGTCAAAGATGTTCATTCTGTTTAAATAGTAAACGTGAGTGAAAACATGCAGTGTGATTTACAATGAAACAACTCAGATTTTACTTCAGTAAAAAGAAGCAGAGAAAGTTTAGGCTATCTTTAAAAGATCGTTTTACAACAATTTTACTAAAGAGATAATGGCAAATAACTAAAGATAGGTAGTAAAAAGTAAAACGTTTGAATGAAGAAATGCAAATAATAAAAATAATGCAAAAAACTTGTACAATATCGAATACAATTATACTGGAAAAGTATTAATAATCACACATAAACTGTAACATGAAATCATTACATTTGAGTAGCCTGTTGTTAATAAAAATTAATTATCAATATAATAGCCTCATGCCATTTTTAATTGTCATTCAGATAAAGACTCGTTTTAGAGACCCATTTTTGGGGTGAATTGTAAGTTATTAAGACAATTATCATGTATTATTTGTGTATACAATGCTTGTCATGGAGGATATATGAGTTTGCTACATATTAATATATCATTTTGATTTGTATTTATTTATTTATTTTTATTAATGCTCAGTAACTAAAGAACATCGTCAAGGAGTTGCATACAAATACATATAAAAAACAAGGGTTATACAAAAAACAATGAAAAAAAAGATGACAAGACACAAGAATGCATACACTATCATTATTGGTACAATAACACACATACATTGATATATAGGGAAAGCTTTTAAATACATGTATTTTCTTTAAACATTTCTTCATAATATTTTATAAATCTTAGGGATTTTTTGTTATTTGGGTCATTCTACAGAAACGTCCACTTTGAAAAAATGTCTTAAAATGTATTTCTTTTTTTAACATTTAAACTTTAGACAACATTATTATATTACACTTAGACTTTATGAATACACATAAATGACACCTTAACAATTTTTTTTTTTTTTTTTTTGTACATTTATTTAAAGACTGCATGTCCCCTTTTTTTGTCACTGGTGTTACCTTACTTCTCTGGCATTTTCAAATGTTTTTATGAAATATTATTTTTCAATTTTTTCAGAACATGCAGTCAGAGTTACAGAATAATAATGATAATGCAAAACATAAGGAGATTATGTGTTATTTATTTTAATCAGGATAGTTAAAAGTGTGATTGAATGATGATAATTCAATTGCGCAACCATGTGTTTGTTATAACAATGAAAATATTTGAAAAATTATAAAAAAGTAATGATGCAATCCTTTAAATCTTAATTCTTGAGTTTAGCAGAATTCATTGGATCTAAAATTATTATGTCACATATGACACATATTGTATATAATGTGACAGACAAAAAACAGTAACACCAGTGACACAATGAATCACCAGTGACGTATACATAGGACCAATGATCCTTAATTTTTCAACTATAATTAAGTAGATTGGACTAAATTTTTACTAAATTTTTTTTGGTGTACAATAAAAGACTATCATTGACACTTAGTGAAAGCAGTCAGTAAAAGATCATAAAAAAAAAACATTTTAAAACTGTCTGTAAAATATGCTGTCCATAAAGGCGCTGCACTTAATTTAGCCATATATCCTTAATTCCATTTCTAACCAAAGGAGGATTAACAATGAGAAAGAAAAGTTATAATCATGTAATCTTAGTGCTATTTTATGCAAAAGAACTAAATGAATAGCTTTAAATAAAGTTTATCTATAAATGGGTAACACCAGTGACGGTAACACCAGTGACATTTTTAATGAAAAATGCATTTTACAAAATGGCTGCTGCAAGGTATCAATCCACATGTTGGCAATCATGATATATTCACTAAATCAAGTAATTTAATCCATTTGTACTCTGTTTTTTTTTTTTTTTAATTAACTAGCAATAAAGTAGGTCACACCAGTGACTTCAACTAAAAGCTTCATATGAAATTATAATTTTCTAATTAAAATTTCTGATAACTGAAAAGAGAGAGTGGACTTTCCATTGGCCTTTCTTCATGGATCTTCAGGAAATAGGAAGAAGGAAGTCAAGTGATGTCATCAGTTTGATTATTTATTTCAAAATAAGAGATTTTTGTTAAAGGTAACATCAGTGACACATCACCAGGTGACCACTACATTCATTATATATTTTATAATATTTATTTGGCATTTGTTTTTTTTTTTATGTCATTTACATCATATGTTTGATAGTTATGTATACATTATTGTATTTGAAATGGTAGAAAAACCTGTTTCTGAGCTCAAAATAAAGCACTTTCTCTCTGTACATGACTGTGGGGACGAGCACTTCTGTGGCGTTTGGAATTTTTATAATTAATTAAAAAACAAATATTGCCACATTGATGGCTCAAGAAGGTTTAATTGTTCAAACATCATATTGTTTCATATTAAAATATAAAAAAATTGAAATACTAAAGTGTTTTTCAAGTGTAATATTTCTGTAAAGTCTAGGGACAGAAAAGTGGACGTTTCTGTAGAATGACCCATTTGTATAACGAAGAGATTTGAGAAGTGATATTAATTCAGTTTTGAAATGGGGAGGATTGAATATTATTTGCATACTTTTGATTATGAATAAAGAATTTGCCATATAAAATAAAGAAATTAACAATGTACTCTAGGGGTCTATTTTGTCATCAATATAATAAAAATAATGTCTTTTAGACTGAAAGAATGAGTAACATTGGCAGAATTATATATATAGGAGCCAAGGTCGGACCAAAACTGCTTGGACAGGGCAATCATAAAAAAAGGTGTGCAGATGTCTCCATTGCTGGTTTACAAAAAGCACATGAGCTGTCAATGTCCAGATATTTAGAAATATTAGAGTTGACAGGATATATTTTATGTCAAATTTTGAAATGTATTTCTTTAGCTTTATTGGATATGCAGTATTTTCCTGGTAAAAGCCATGCATTTTTCCAGTCTATATCTAATACCAAAGATCTCCAATAGAACTTTCCTCTTGGAGAATTTTTTTTTTCTTGAATTGAAGGATCTAGCGTACATATCCATTGGTAAATTTCTTGTCCAAAAGATCAATTCCATCCAAGAACAAAGTAGATTGAATTGTGAAATTTATAATTTTGGTTGTTGTTTTCTGTTTGCTCTAGGTGTCGTGACGGGCGTGATGTGACGTCACCGACCGGAGGCCGGGTGATCCTCCAACGCGGCGCTTTCTGTTCAGACAGTCACACGGGCCAGGAATCAACAACCCAGGCAGGAATTTTAGAGCGAGGCGGTGTCCCCACCCCTCTGTCCGTGTCTGCATCCGTCTGTGTGCGTGTGTTCTGGCCGGTGCTCTTGTAATTCGGTAACCGGGGGAAGATGGCGGACCCGGCGGAGTGCACCATTAAAGTCATGTGCCGTTTCAGGCCGTTGAACAGCTCGGAGGTGACAAGAGGGGACAAATACATCGCGAAATTTCAGGGAGAGGACAGCGTCGTGATCGGGGTGAGTGTTATTTTGGTACAGGGTTATTATTTTTATAGTTTATCTTTCGGCTGGATTCGCGCGAGCGGCTAATGCTAATGACCGCAGCCCAGTACAACCAGAATTTGTCACAACCTGTAAATCTGAATAATTGACACCAACACCAGCCACTGCCTCCGGTCCGGTGCTGCCCGAAACCGACGGTTTAATTCAAACATAAGTGTTAATTTAGTTCATTTCTGTGTCGTTTCCTCATTCGCTTCATGCTAACCGTGTTAGCCACTCCTGTATGTTACATTCAACGCGGAAACACAGACAGTTTTACGCTTTTAGAAAAGCATAAACTTATTTTATTTATTTATTCAGTTTATGATACGGATTGGTTGCACATCGTAGGTTTTGATCATAATTTTAAACCTCTAATTGTATGGCTGGGTGTAGATATTTGTTGCATGAGCAGGAAACTGTTCATATTTGTGTGTTTAAATAATGAGAATTTATATCAGAAACGTTGATTTTTCAAATATTTTTAATATAAGAACCACCAAATATGATCCCATTGCCAATGTCTCCCTCCCTAAAAATGTCTAAAGGCATTATAAATCAATATATTGTCATTCATAAACACTGTCTTGGGAAACATTTTCTTTTAGTAGATACTTTTTTTCCTACATAATATTGAGAAAACATTTTTTGGTTAAATTTAGGAAAAAAAAAAAAATTCTAAAATATTCCACACCCCCTTTTACGGCCCATGGAGGTTTGAGGACCCCAATTTGAAATCCCCTGCTCTATATAAAATCAGCAGTCCCATATATGCACATATAGTTACATATATGCATCTAAATGACAGGTGAAATTGGACATAAGGTTGTTCATTGGGTGAAATGAGAATAAAGGCTCAGTTGACTGTCATTTTTAACATACCTATTAACATATAACTTTAAAGGGTTTCTGTTGAACCAAAGACCTAAATCGAGACATCCCTTTTTAAAGGAACACTCCACTTTTTTGAAAATGGGCTCATTTTCAACTCTCCTAAGAGTTAAACAGTTGCGTTTTACCGTTTTCAAATCCATTCAGCCGATCTCCGGGTCTGGCCTGATCACTTTTATCGTAGCTTAGCATAGTTCATTGAATCTGATTAGACCGTTAGCATCTCACTCAAAAATGACCAAAGAGTTTCGATATTTTTCCTAACTTGACTCTTCTGTAGTTATATTGTGTACTAAGACTGACGGAAAATGAAGTTGCGTTTTCTAGGCTGATATGGCTAGGAACTATACTCTCATTCCAGTGTAATAATCAAGGACCTTTGCTGATGTACCATGGGTGCAGCAGGTGCAATGATATTACGCAGCATTTCTCACAAATGTCTCCATGGTTGCAACGCACGCTCCCTGTGCAAACGTTAACCCAGGCGCTGCGTAATATGATTGCACCTGCTGCACCCATGGTACGGCAGCAAAGTTCTTTGATTATTACATTTTCCTTTGGTCTTAGTACACAATGTAACTACAGAAGAGTCAAGTTTTAAATAGGAAAAATTTCTCTTTGGTCATTTTTGAGCAAGATGCTAAGGGTCTAATCAGATTCAATGAACTATGCTAAGCTATGTTAAAAGTGGTACCGCCAGACCCAGAGATCGCCTGAATGGATTCGAAAAATTGTAAAATCAACTGTTTAACTCCAAGGGAGTTGGAAAATGAGCCAATTTTCAAAAAAAAGTGTTCCTTTTAAAGGACCAGTAGAAATGTTCCTGGTACGATCCGTATGTGCAGTGAGAAACATGATTGCACTAGGATTTACTTGTATTCATGGGTGGGGAATTGATTAATAATTGTCACTGTGCTTTGATTATCTTTAAACCCAGTTCAAACACGACAGACTATATCTGTCATAAACTCTGAAGCTTTTGTTTTCATGACTAAGCTATAACATGACAAATTACATTTGAAAGCAAACATGCTATGTGGCAAGCTGTCTCAATCATATGGATGACCACTATCCCTTTTAAATCTAAATAATAATGATTTCAGTTTTACTTGTACATCCGGTTCAATTTCACACATCTTTTGTGATAATATGGTGGATCGAGAATTTGTGTCTGGTTACAGTGTGCACTTTCCAGAAAGACCGGCTTTGAAACGGATATGTTTGTTTTTGTTCAGTCCTCGCTCTCTTAATAGTCCTCTTCTATGTGTGTAAAGACAACTTGAGAGAATGCCCAGGAATTGGAGACTCCTTCAGGCTTATCCACAGTAATTTTAGTGAAAAGAGTGTGTGTTAGCACTAGAGGAAGGTGAGATAATGCTTTGGAAATAGAGAGCGCTCCACCCTGTGCAGCCCCTGGGACTGTGTGTGTGTGTGTGTGTGTGTGAGTAAGTGAGATGAGAAAGTAGTTGGGTAAGAAATTGCTCGATTAGAACTCTGGGAAATTCTCTTCTCACTGGAGACTGGCCTCAGTTCTGTATCAGGGTCAATGATGTGACGGGGTTTAATAATAGGCCTTAATAATAATAAAAAACAAGATATGACATCCAAAGTATGTAAGGTAGTACAACTAGATCTCTTTTATTGAATCCAAAAGATTTTAACTATATTTTGCTATATAAAGGTATTTAAAATATTTTGAGGTGTCAGAAGGTCATTCGGTTTAACCATCCGAAGGCCAATACAGCCATTTCAATTATGATTAAAAAATCTTAAAATGTAATAAATGTATATATTTTTTATTTTAACATGATTTTATAAAATCATATATAAACCATGCAAACTGGTATTAAAATTATGTGTAGAAGTCATTGCTTTGTTATGAGAAAGAATGTCTGAAAAAATGAATTAAGTCATGTAGTGAATATCGTGTGACATCATTCAGACACCTGCAAAGGACCACATGGTCATGAAAGAAAGTAAATAACTCTCTTTTAACTATTTGAAAAATTCATGTTTTCACTTGCTCATACGCATGTTCCGAAACATCAGGTCATTTGGTACAACCACTGTAAAACATGGAACATGATGTAATATTTTAAAAACTTAAAACTAAAGCTAAATATAAAATGTTTGATTGGCCTTAGCTAGCTAGATATCAGCCTGTTAGCATTGTTTGAAAATATCGTCATTTGGTATAACCAAAAATATCATCCGGTAAAACCGAAATATTGATTAAACCGAATGACTTTTTTGGTGACAAATTTTGTCTATCTTGTAAAAAAATGACAAAAGCAGTGTTAATTGATTATTAAAAACCACATAATCTCATTGTTAACATTTAATAAAACTTCAAAATGAATTATATCTCCATTTGTTTTTTTTTGTTTTTTTTACACTTTTAAAAATCTTATTTGTTAATGACCCATCAGCACTGTGTCTGGCCCCTATTGGCACTTTTCTACTTTATCAGTTTTCAAAACAAATATGAAAATAAATTTGCAACAGTATGTTTTTTTTATTAGAAGATAAAGCAACTTTTCATAAATACGGTAATTATAATATTATAGAATTGATTCATTTTGTTTATTATTATTATTATTATTATTATTATTAATGTTTAATTTTAGTTTTATTATTAATAATTATTACAGTGTCAAAGTCAGGAGTCATGACAATTTTTGTATACACACAAAAAATATTTTGTTATACACACAAAAAAAACAACAAATACATATGTGTAAAAAGTATTTTCAATTCTTGTCAAAAGATCAAGGCAAATTATTGTTAGTAGTATGTTTTAATTCTAATTATAAAATATAAAGATGTATATTACAATAAACTACAATTGTACTGTAAAATAAAAATAATAATATTGATATTTATTATAATGAAATGCATATCAGACTTACACTGACTACAGTTATTTATTAGGGCCCAAGCGAAAATTCGCGCAGGGCCCTCTTGTTCTTCTAAGGATTATTAGGGCCCAAGCGAAAATTCGCGCAGGGCCCTCTTGTTCTTCTAAGGATTATTATTATTTTTTAGGGCCCAAGCGAAAATTCGCGCAGGGCCCTCTTGTTCTTCTAAGGATTATTATTATTTTTTTTTTTATTTATTTATTTATTTATTTTTTTTTTTTTCCGTCTTCCGGGGCTTTTTGGGGGCCTTAACATGCTCAAAAACTCTTGAAAATTGGCACACACATTGGAATCCGCGGCCATTAGGACGCCGGAGAGGCTGGTACCCGGGCGTGGCAGGGGGGCTCGACAGCGCCCCCTTGAAAAAAGTCTGAAAATTTGGTCCATATATTAAACATGCTTGCACGTATTAGTATGAAACTCGGTACACATATAGACCTCATCGGGCCGAACAACTTTCGCGCTCTAAGTTAATCGCCACGCCAACAGGAAGTCAGCTATTAAGGGTTGTTTGAAAAACGCATGCTCTGGAATTTGATATACTCCTCCTAGACGATTAATCCGATCGCCACCAAACTCGGTCAGCATGAAGTCAAGACACTGATGATTAAAAATTGCCAGGGGATTTTTGATATCTCGAACGGTTTGGCCGTGGCGAGGCAACGAATTTATGGCGAGAAAAAGGAAACAGGAAATGTGTTATAACGTCTTAATACATATATTGATCTTTATGAAACTTCACGAGTGTGTTCGTTATAGGAGTCTGATCACATGGATGTGACTATTGTGAGTCAAAGTTATAGCGCCACCAACTGGCAGCAGGAAGTGTATCACTTTTTGAAATGTTTTGAGATCACCCTCTTATTTTTACCTGATTTGCTTCAAACTTCATCAGTGTAATGTCAATACACAGCAGATGTAGACCTATGACAGGATTTTTGATATTTGAAATATTGTTGCCATGGCAACAGGTCAAACTGTAATAATATTCTTGAGTGTTTTTGAGGCTCTTAACATGCTTCAAATTGCATGAAACTCGACACACACATCAATATTGTCAACCAGTAGACATGGACAAAGCCATAGAAATGGGCGTGGTGGAGGGGCTCAGTAGCGCCACCTTTTGACAAAAGTGGGGGGGTTAGTTTTTCCTACAGTCACCAAACTCGGTACACATATTATTCTCATCAAGCCGGACAATTTTCTAATTTACATTCATTAGCTTCGACCAACAGGAAGTCAGCTATTTTGGTTTGAATGTTAATTTTTTGAAAAAACAGGCTATGAATTTTATACTACTACTCCTACAGGGTTTATCCAATTTACACCAAGCTTTTTTTAACTTGTTGCGAACACATTGAAGTTGTTTAATTGCAAACGGATTTTGGATATCTCAAACGGTTTGGCCGTGGCGAAGCAACGAATTTATGGCGAGAAAAGGGAAACAGGAAATGTGTTATAACTTCTGCATACATTGATTGATGTTTATGAAACTTCAGGAGTGTGTTGGTTGTAGTAGTCTGATCACATGGATGTAACTATTGTGAGTCAAAGTTATAGCGCCACCAAATGGCAGCAAGAAGTGTATCACTTTTAAAATGCTTTGAGATCACCCTCTTATTTTTACCTGATTTGCTTCAAACTTCATCAGTGTAATGTCAATACACAGCAGATGTAGACCTATGACAGGATTTTTGATATTTGAAATATTGTTGCCATGCCAACAGGTCAAACTGTAATAATATTCTTGAGTGTTTTTTGAGGCTCTTAACATGCTTCAAATTGCATGAAACTCGACACACACATCAATATTGTCAACCAGTAGACATGGACAAAGCCATAGAAATGGGCGTGGTGGAGGGGCTCAGTAGCGCCACCTTTTGACAAAAGTGGGGGGTTAGTTTTTCCTACAGTCACCAAACTCGGTACATATATTATTCTCATCAAGCCGGACAATTTTCTAATTTACATTCATTAGCTCCGACCAACAGGAAGTCAGCTATTTTGGTTTGAATGTTAATTTTTTGAAAAAACAGGCTATGAATTTTATACTACTACTCCTACAGGGTTTATCCAATTTACACCAAGCTTTTTTTAACTTGTTGCTAACACATTGAAGTTGTTTAATTGCAAACGGATTTTGGATATCTCAAACGGTTTGGCCGTGGCGAGGCAACGAATTTATGGCAAGAAAAGGGAAACAAAGTGTTATAACTTCTGCATACATTAATTGATTTTGATGAAACTTTGGCTTAGTCTTCGTTGTACAAGGCTGATCGCATGGATTTGACTATTGTGATTCAAAGTCATAGCGCCACCAACTGGAAGCAGAAAATGTGTCACTTTCAGCATACATTGAGATCACCCTCTTATTTTTACCTGATTTGCTTCAAAATTCATCAGAATAATGTTAAAACTTGGCACATGTAATCCTTTGAAAATGGGCAGGGAGGAGGGGCTCTATAACGGCACCTTGTAGTGCAGTAAATGTGGAGTGAATTTGACATAGTCCTTTGATGTTTAACCGTTTTAAGTGCCTATTGCCCGCTGTGCACAGTTGCCCTGAAGCCACCGGGGTGGCGGTGCCACCGGGCTTGGGCCCGCCATCGCTGCTCGCAGCTATATTTTTTTTTTTTTTTTTTTTTTTTTTCGTCTTCCGGGGCTTTTTGGGGCCTTAACATGCTCAAAAACTCTTGAAAATTGGCACACACATTGGAATCCGCGGCCATTAGGACGCCGGAGAGGCTGGTACCCGGGCGTGGCAGGGGGGCTCGACAGCGCCCCCCTTGAAAAAAGTCTGAAAATTTGGTCCATATATTAAACATGCTTGCACGTATTAGTATGAAACTCGGTACACATATAGACCTCATCGGGCCGAACAACTTTCGCGCTCTAAGTTAATCGCCACGCCAACAGGAAGTCAGCTATTAAGGGTTGTTTGAAAAACGCATGCTCTGGAATTTGATATACTCCTCCTAGACGATTAATCCGATCGCCACCAAACTCGGTCAGCATGAAGTCAAGACACTGATGATTAAAAATTGCCAGGGGATTTTTGATATCTCGAACGGTTTGGCCGTGGCGAGGCAACGAATTTATGGCGAGAAAAAGGAAACAGGAAATGTGTTATAACGTCTTAATACATATATTGATCTTTATGAAACTTCACGAGTGTGTTCGTTATAGGTGTCTGATCACATGGATGTGACTATTGTGAGTCAAAGTTATAGCGCCACCAACTGGCAGCAGGAAGTGTATCACTTTTTGAAATGTTTTGAGATCACCCTCTTATTTTTACCTGATTTGCTTCAAACTTCATCAGTGTAATGTCAATACACAGCAGATGTAGACCTATGACAGGATTTTTGATATTTGAAATATTGTTGCCATGGCAACAGGTCAAACTGTAATAATATTCTTGAGTGTTTTTGAGGCTCTTAACATGCTTCAAATTGCATGAAACTCGACACACACATCAATATTGTCAACCAGTAGACATGGACAAAGCCATAGAAATGGGCGTGGTGGAGGGGCTCAGTAGCGCCACCTTTTGACAAAAGTGGGGGGGTTAGTTTTTCCTACAGTCACCAAACTCGGTACACATATTATTCTCATCAAGCCGGACAATTTTCTAATTTACATTCATTAGCTCCGACCAACAGGAAGTCAGCTATTTTGGTTTGAATGTTAATTTTTTGAAAAAACAGGCTATGAATTTTATACTACTACTCCTACAGGGTTTATACAATTTACACCAAGCTTTTTTTAACTTGTTGCGAACACATTGAAGTTGTTTAATTGCAAAAGGATTTTGGATATCTCAAACGGTTTGGCCGTGGCGAGGCAACGAATTTATGGCGAGAAAAGGGAAACAGGAAATGTGTTATAACTTCTGCATACATTGATTGATGTTTATGAAACTTCAGGAGTGTGTTGGTTGTAGTAGTCTGATCACATGGATGTAACTATTGTGAGTCAAAGTTATAGCGCCACCAAATGGCAGCAAGAAGTGTATCACTTTTAAAATGCTTTGAGATCACCCTCTTATTTTTACCTGATTTGCTTCAAACTTCATCAGTGTAATGTCAATACACAGCAGATGTAGACCTATGACAGGATTTTTGATATTTGAAATATTGTTGCCATGGCAACAGGTCAAACTGTAATAATATTCTTGAGTGTTTTTGAGGCTCTTAACATGCTTCAAATTGCATGAAACTCGACACACACATCAATATTGTCAACCAGTAGACATGGACAAAGCCATAGAAATGGGCGTGGTGGAGGGCTCAGTAGCGCCACCTTTTGACAAAAGTGGGGGGGTTAGTTTTTCCTACAGTCACCAAACTCGGTACACATATTATTCTCATCAAGCCGGACAATTTTCTAATTTACATTCATTAGCTCCGACCAACAGGAAGTCAGCTATTTTGGTTTGAATGTTAATTTTTTTAAAAAACAGGCTATGAATTTTATACTACTACTCCTACAGGGTTTATCCAATTTACACCAAGCTTTTTTTAACTTGTTGATAACACATTGAAGTTGTTTAATTGCAAACGGATTTTGGATATCTCAAACGGTTTGGCCGTGGCGAGGCAACGAATTTATGGCAAGAAAAGGGAAACAAAGTGTTATAACTTCTGCATACATTAATTGATTTTGATGAAACTTTGGCTTAGTCTTCGTTGTACAAGGCTGATCACATGGATTTGACTATTGTGATTCAAAGTCATAGCGCCACCAACTGGAAGCAGAAAATGTGTCACTTTCAGCATACATTGAGATCACCCTCTTATTTTTACCTGATTTGCTTCAAAATTCATCAGAATAATGTTAAAATTTGGCACATGTAATCCTTTGAAAATGGGCAGGGAGGAGGGGCTCTATAACGGCACCTTGTAGTACAGTAAATGTGGAGTGAATTTGACATAGTCCTTTGATGTTTAACCGTTTTAAGTGCCTATTGCCCGCTGTGCACAGTTGCCCTGAAGCCACCGGGGTGGCGGTGCCACCGGGCTTGGGCCCGCCATCGCTGCTCGCAGCTATATTTTAAATTGCAGCTTTTGATTTGATAATTACACTATGCTATATCGCGATTATCATGCTGCGGACTAATTAAGAAAAAAGTACATTCAATATAATTATTAGCTTTTTATCAACCCCCTGCAGTTCCCTTACAAACAATTGTTTGGTAAACCATGGTGTACAGGAACATGTATTAGTTAAACATGCTTTTACTGGCAGTCACAACTAAGTCTTCCACCTCTGGCGTTAGATGCACCTTTGCGATATTTAAAATCTGCATATTTTAACTGGCTTGAGACTTGCGGCTACATCAAAAGCATTTTACAGACTGTAAACCGTGGCCTGCTTATGAAAGGCTGTTAAACATTTTATTTCCCCTGTCATTCCCTCTAGACTTTGGACATCTTAAGACAGTCATTCACCCTGATATTTCAAATGAGTCAGTCTTTTTGTCATGCATTGCCATGTTGATTGATAATAACAATGTTGAATTTTGTAGTCTTAAATTTATTTACCAAAATTTTGCATCTGGTTTAGGGCAGGCTTAATTTTGTTTTCATCAACTCATCGAGAGAAAAAAAAGAAAAAAGAAAAAGAAAAGGGAGATTAAATTAATCAGCAATAAACTGATAATTAAACAATTAGGTAGGTGGCTACTTGTCACAATAAAGATATGGGATCCAATCCTTCAGATGCAATAATAGTGCAACATTTGACATTGCTCTGACTGCATAAAAACAAGGTAGCACAATAGTCAAAGATTAAACTTTATAGATCAGGTGAGAGAATTCATGTAAATTGTTGTCATAGTGGCAGTCTGTACAGTATGATAGCTGGAAGGGTGTGGTAGTTTGTGTAGTTTGTTCCATTACCGGTCCTGGCCTGCTCTTTTTGTCCCTCGGGGTCTTAAGTTTGTACTTTTGTGATGAAGTTTGTTTATGTGTGTCTAAATTTACCAGAAATATCTGAAACTGTTTTATGTTATAAAAGCCTTAATTGACTTCCCCTCAAGCCCAAACTCCATAGAAGAGCTTGTAGTTTGGAGCCAAAGAGTTGGCAATCTTTCTTAGTCACTTTGCACTTTAGCAGAAGCTGAATCTGCAGTCTTTGTGTTGGCAGTCCAGAGCTTTAACCATTAGGCTACCGTTGCCACAATTGGATAGTATCTGTGTTTTGTTAAAGGGTGTTCACCCTCTGTGTTTTTGAATGCATTTTTTTTAACAATTTCCCCCCAGTTGTAAAAAATAATAAATATATTCTTTGTTCAGCCACTTAAGTTGTTATCAACTTCCCTTTTAATGGCAAAAACTAATGCTATCATGTTAGTTGCAGTAGGATTTGCTTTAAGTTGTAGGTTGTGATCAGGAATTTGTTTGTTGGCGTGTGGTTTTTGCTGCCTGCTGATGTAATCATCACTGGCACAATATACGCATGTGTTTATGCTGAGAATTGTCAAAATTGTCAATGTAAGTTCATGGAGTAGCACAAAACACAAAGGTTAATGAGTATGCTTATGGCACAGAACTTGAAGCCAGTAAATGAATAGTTTTATCACCTGATTAGTACCACGTTCCTTTGAGACGTCTGGTACAGCCGCATATGTTATTTACATTAAAGGTTTAGTTCACCCAAAAATGACTATTCTGTCATTAATTACTCACCCTTATGTCGTTCTAAATCTGTAAGACTTTCATTCATCTTCAGAAAACAAATGAAGATCTTTTTGATGAAATCTGAGCACTTTCTGTCCCTCCATAGACAGCTACGCAACTAAAACTTTGGCGTTTCAAAAGGTTCATAAAGAGATTGTAAAACTAGGCTAATCCATATAAATTGAGAGGTTTAGTTAGAATTTTCTGAAGAGACCGATCGCTTTATATGATGAACAGATATAACTAACGCTTTTATTCACATATAAACATTAATCAGCGAACATGAACAGAAGCATGAACCAAACCTGCTTGATGCGCAAGAACAAACCTCTTGTGGAAGCTCAAACATGCTGCATAACACATGAGAATGAACCTCATAAGTTCTTGCACGTTAAGCAAGCATGCTTGTGCTTCCGTTTACCACAACTGATGTGTGATTTGATGAATGTTTATATGTGAATAAAAGCCTAAATTCAATCTGTTCATCATATAAAGTAATTGTGTCTCTTCAGAAAATTTGGACTAAACTGCTTAATTCAAATGGATTATTTATGATCTCTTTATTAACTTTTTGAAGCATTAAAGTGGTAAAAAATTGCATGGACTGTCAATGGAACAGAAAGCTCTTGACATGTTGGAATGACATGAGGGTGAGTAATTGATGACAGAATTTTCATTTTTGTGTGAACTAACCCTTTAATGCTGTTTTTAATTAATCGTACAATTAAATATTTTATTAGAAAAGCCATATTTTTTGGGCTATATGTTTTTTCATTCCTTTGTTTCTCAGCTGATCAATTCAAGCAGTAAACATTTTTGTTTTGTGTCAGTTTTACTGTCAGTTTTGTGACAGTAAACATGTTTTCAATGGTCTAATGGTACTTGGTCCTAATTTTTTCTAAATGCATTTAATTTTATATTTCTTCTTCTCATCTCTACAGGGTAAGCCGTATGTTTTTGACAGAGTTTTCCAGTCCAACACGACTCAGGAGCAAGTGTACACAGCCTGCGCTCAACAAATTGTCAAAGGTAAAAGCAAAATGTCCCTTGATAGACGTTTTGAATCAAAGCAAAAGCAAGAACATGCAGTGAGGTTTAATCATGAATGTATTCCCACAGATGTACTTGGTGGATATAATGGAACTATTTTCGCCTATGGTCAGACGTCATCAGGCAAAACGCACACAATGGAGGTGAGCGAGAAATGTGGAAATATTTCAGCTGCGGTGTAAATGAAAAATCACTTTCACATACTTGTATATTATTTTTCCTCATATCTTATCTGTGGAACATCTTTTAGGTTCATGGTCAAATGCACTTTTATGTTTAGGCTTGTTTGATAGCAGTGAAGTGATTCATAATCAGGTTCAGTTTATTTATATGGCATTTTGCATAATACAAATTGCTTCAAAGCTGCTTTACAGTGAAAATCAATGTAAGTGAAAACCATCAACCTGATGGAGGCTTAAGGTGTTCAGTATATACTATACCGTTATAAAAAGGCTTGTACAATTTTTTTTAAATAGATATTCTTCACGGATTGATTAAAAATGACAGTAATTACTTTTGTGATCTCACAAAAGATTTCCATTTTAACTAAATGCTGTTCTTCAAACTTTGTTTATAAAAGCAAGCATTTAGAATGATTTATGAAGGATCATGTAATAGTGAAGGCTGGAGTAATGACTGCTAAAAATTCAGCTTTGCCATTACAACAAAAAATAAAAAATAGAAAACAACTGCAATAATATTTCACAATTGTTCTTTTTTTCTCTCTATTTTTGATAATATAAATGCAGACTTGGTGAACATAAGACTTTTCTTTCAAAAACAAAAAGAAATCTTGCTGAACCCAAACTTTTAGAACAGAATTATATATTTGAACAAAATAGTGGAGCAAACGGGCTGTTTTAGACAAGTAGTGTTATGAAGAAAAGCTTATTTTATTATATTTTTATGACTGATGTATTGTGGTTGTTCTCTAGGGAAATCTTCATGACACAGATGCAATGGGAATTATTCCCAGAATAGTTCAAGACATCTTTAACTACATTTACTCTATGGATGAAAATCTGGAGTTCCACATTAAAGTAAGTTATTACCTTCACACAATCTTTCATTTAGTCTTCTTTCTCATTCATTGAATGCTTGTTACATCATTTCAAGTTGTATCTGTTCTCTTGATGGTATGCTTTTACTTTGGCAGGTGTCATATTTTGAGATTTATCTGGATAAGATTCGGGACCTATTGGATGGTGAGTGTGGAAGTGAAGTAATTTTCTTGATAATTTACTCACCCCTATCATGTCATCCAAGATGTCCGTGTCCTTCTTTCCTCAGTTGAAAAGAAATTAAGGTTTTTGATGAAAACATTCCAGGATTATTGTACTTATAGTGGACTTCAAAAAGCTTACACTGTATGTCCTACGCCTTCCCTATTCTACTTAAGGAAAAAGTTTGTTCCGTAAGTAGAATAGGGAAGGCGTAGGACATACAGTGTAAGCTTTTTGAAGAATATGAAAATGCGGTTTTGGCGAAATCACTTAGAAGAAGATCATTTGTTTATATAATGCATATACATTTACATGGCCGATCGTTTCACTAGATAAGACCCTTATTCCTCGTCTGGCATCGCTTAAAGCCCTTTGAAGCTGCACTGAAACTGTAATTTTGACCTTCAACCGTTTAGAGGCCATTGAAGTCCACTATAAGGAGAATAATCCTGGAATGTTTTCATCAAAAACCTTAATTTCTTTTCAACCGAAGAAAGAAAGACATGGACATATTGGATGACATGGGGGTGAGTAAATTCAGGAAAATTTTATTTGAAAGTGAACTAATCCTTTAAGCCTCACATCTGCCAGCCACTTGATCTAAACATAATTAGAAATGCTTGAAAGATTATCTAAAATTCGAAAGTAGGATAATTATAAAGCTGCTTTCATTGTGCCATAATACATTTCTTTCTCTCTTTTTGTCTTGTAGTTTCAAAGACTAATTTATCTGTACATGAAGACAAAAACAGGGTTCCATATGTCAAGGTGAGTTGCTGAAACCTGGTACCAGTGTCCCGTTTAATGGGCGATATATCGCATGCCATTGTCACGCGCATTTCGTCAGTAAAGCCGGTTCCCTGATTACAGCTAAATCGCCATCACCTGCTTTCAAATGGAGCAGCATTTAATAGACAGAGCCGTAGTTCATTGATAAGCCACGCAATATTGCGTTTATTATCGAAGGCGATTCATCTGCGATAATGAACGCAATATTGCGTGGCTTATCAGTGAACTACGGCTCTGTCTATTAAAAGCCGCTCCATTTGAAAGCAGGTGATGGCGATTTAGCGGTAATCAGGGAACCGCCTTTACTGACGAAATGCATGTGACAATCGCATGCGATATATAGCCCAGCCCTAGTTTAAGTATTAACACAAAGTGGTAAATACTACTGATCTTTAGAGAATATAAGTTGTTTGTAATAATTGTGTGTCTTCCTCGTTTTAGGGTTGCACTGAGCGATTTGTTTGCAGTCCAGATGAAGTGATGGACACTATTGACGAGGGCAAATCCAACAGACATGTAGCTGTGACAAGTATGAATAAACAGACACAAAACAAAGAATATATTCAATAAAGAGAATAAAATACAAGTATCCTTCCATGAACAAGACACTAAACTGTTACAGAAACTGTAACATCTGTTTCCTACTCTTGACCATTTAAGCTTTTAAACAGACAGTGTTATGTGTGATTTTTAGTTGTAATAATTTCTCTGTCTGTGTCTCAGACATGAATGAGCACAGCTCCAGGAGTCACAGTATCTTCCTGATCAATGTGAAGCAGGAGAACACACAGACAGAACAAAAGCTCAGTGGGAAACTCTACCTGGTCGACTTGGCAGGCAGTGAGAAGGTGGGTGTGTGTTAAACTTTAGTCTTGTAGTTCAGTAAAACATGAGCTGAGTGTGTTGAACTCTCGCCCTCTCTCACAGGTCAGTAAAACAGGAGCTGAAGGCGCTGTACTGGATGAAGCCAAAAACATCAACAAGTCTCTGTCGTCTCTAGGCAACGTGATATCAGCCTTAGCCGAGGGCTCGGTGAGTCACATACTTCCGCACACATTCTCACAGGCTTTAGATCAGTTCTGTACACTGTTGTTGTTTCTAGTGTTTGGCTTTTGTAGCAGTGAATCTGAGTTCAGAGATTCAATTCAGTTTTCTGATCTTTATCAGTATGGCCAAGGGAAAGGCCAATGCAAAAAAAAATAATATTAAGTAATACAAAATAATGTCATCATTAATTTTATTTGGGGTGTTGTGTAGTTCTCACATTGCTCTGTAGGGATTGTCCTTGTTACTACCTAAGTCAACGTTTTTGATAAAATCATCCTTGAAGTGACCACTAATTTATTTTAACAAATCCAATAAAGAATTCAAGAACAAATAAAACATAAAGAATGCCACCGAATGTGAAGATTTGTTGTGAAGGAGACCAGACCAGACTGGAAACATACTGTTCCTCACGTGATGGGCAGCACAGCTGTACAGTGCTGTTGGTACACAGCAGTCCTTGTGTTCTCTTCATGGGCTGGACAGTTTAAAGCTGTCAAGCTCAGGACCAGCTGATTGAGCAAACTCTTAATTCTTGGTATTGCAAGGCCTTATTTTAGTCTGGACAATATTGGAGAAGCTACACTCAAGCTGTAGTTGATGCACCCAGCTACAAATAATTAATTGTAGTTAAACTACAGTCAGTCTGTCCTTTTGACAATGCTTACTACAAGCATTAATGCCGGACAACTACAAGCAATTAATGCCGGATTCAGACTACACAATATTTTTTGTCTGTTATGATCAGATTGTGATTTATTTATTTATTTATTTATTTTAAATCCTAAATTCTTGTGCCGTGTACAAGAAACATGTAAGACTTCCCAACCAATCATTGCTTGCCGTCTTTAATGGTGTGCGTGATATCATCAAGAAGGCGGAACAGGCGACTGACTTCTGGAAACAAGAGCGTAAACAAACAAAGGCTACCAAAGCGTCAGGTTCCATCATAGCATAATTTCAATTAGCAGCACCAATACCATTGTTTCTTTCGTTTCACTATGTTTGAAAGCTGTGTATGGCTTCTGTGCTCCTATTGGTCAATGTCAGAGATGTGATGGAACCTGTCGTGTAGAACCAAAAAAAAATGTCAGGATGACATAAAGCGCCACAGATGTGGCATCAGTTGTCGCCCACTATGACGCAACGCACCATACGAGACACAATGACCAAGTCTTTCGTCCTAACGCACGTTGTCATTTGCGAATCATAATGACTTTATACATCAAACAGATCTTGCCAATATCGGGCTAATATCATGTAGTTTGAACCCGGCATAACCAAAATTTGCTTGCTACATTGAAGCTACTTAAAAAGCAATGCATTTTACCTGTTATAAACAGAACATTTATTATCATAAACACAATCTGATATCAATTCGGATGGCAGAATCAATCTGGAACATACATTTACACTTAAATACATATTATACACATTGTAATATTAAACATTTTAATTTATATAAGTTGATCAAAAATAGTCATTTAAACAATTTCTCTATAACAATAAAGAGTGCAATTTTGCAAATTGTCCTCTGGGAATGCCTTTGAGCAAAGTCTGTTGAATTAAATCCATCCTGAATCTCTTTGTTTCTTTTTCAGACATACGTTCCATACAGGGACAGTAAAATGACAAGGATCTTGCAGGATTCTCTGGGTGGGAACTGCAGGACCACTATCGTCATCTGCTGTTCTCCTTCCGCATACAATGAGGCTGAGACCAAATCCACTCTTATGTTTGGACAGAGGTGAGGAGATGCATTCATACTTGTTCAACTTTATCACTTTGTCTTTTCTCACCAATAAAGTTGTCACTGCTCTCACTTGTTTATGCATTTATGCAAGAATAAATACCAGAGCTTTACAGTTGTGATTGTGTTTGTGTGTTTGCAGAGCCAAGACTATTAAGAACACAGTGTGTTTGAATGTGGAGCTGACAGCAGAGCAATGGAAGAAGAAATATGAGAGAGAGAAAGAACGGAACAAGAGCCTCCGAAACACCATCACATGGCTGGAGAATGAACTTAACCGCTGGAGAAATGGTGAGATGGCCATTTGTTGTTTTTTTTATTATTATTTTACATTTGTGAATTTACATTTTACATTTACATTTGTTATTTCTTGTTTCTTGTTTATTATGCAGTGACATTCAGTCTAAAACCACTTGTGAAATGCTTCTGTTTGGCATTTTTGAATCTTAAATGATTGATATGATTCATTGTACATCATAACTTTTCATTAACATTTTTTTTAACTGTCTTAAAATATTATATTTAGGTTTAAACTTTTGAAAGTGCACATCTGCATTTCTTTGAACGTTTTCTCTGTATTTCCTGCAGGTGAAACGGTACCTGCAGAGGAACAGTACGATAAGGAGAAAGTTAATGCTGAGGTGTTGGCACTGGATAACACAATTAATAACGATAAATTTGCATCCACACCAAGCATGCCACCTGTTCCAGGGATGCTCGGGACCCGACTCACCGATGCTGAGAAGGAGAAATGTGAGGTTGAACTCACCAAACTGTATGAGCAGCTTGACGACAAGGTACAGACATACATATAACATAAAAATGAAACCAATTTTTATCACATTTCTAATGATTGTAATAAGAGGTTGCTATCACACTAACACTTTTGGTGCGCACACTTTTGGTGCAATTGACACTGACATCAGAGTTTGATTCACTTGAATGATATGAACGCTGTTTTCCTAACCCAGGTGAGCACACGTGAAATGAGTCTGCCTAAAAAGGGTAGTCTGGGGTGTACAGTTCATGTGAACTCTGGTGCCGTTTGCTGCTAATATGAATGCTATTGTACTAAATCACGGAAGTAAACTGCTACTGTTGAAGTATGATTCGATAAAACTGTGTGTTCTCAGTTCTCACTCACTTTCCAGACATGCATACTGCAAGCAGAGAAGAATGTATTACTCATTTTTGTTCACCTTCAGCAGAAATGGTCTTCCATGTTCTTTAGAATGTTTGCAGTACATTTGCGTCAGATAGACACAAGTGCCATTATGTGCTGATGTTTTGAAAACAAAATGTTCAAAAACCAAAATATAAAACTGTGGTGAGCAAAACTATGCATTTTGCTTTGATGCATTTTGAACAAAGGCTATGTTCACGCTGTCAGTCCAAATCCAAATATTTGTGTATCCAATTGGAATCTGATCTAAATTATTGCCTGTCCACCCGGAGTATCGCAACTGTTCTTATCAGATTTGTGTTCCAACATTTGTGAGCATCTTCATTGGTTTCTACGGCAATGACGTTGCGTTGGTGGGCATATGCCAAAAACAACAGCAACAACAGCGATTTGGAGGGGCTTGTTGCAATACAGCCAGGATGTTCTGTCTTATTTACAATATGACAATATGTAGCGGCCACACTGGACTACTGGCTTCTGGCATGCGTGGCTTTATTCCATGCCGTCATCTCCGCCGGCCTGAAAACATGACTCCATTTATAGGCTATTGTAATTTTCTGCTCGAATGGCATTTGCAAAAACAACAACTTTATTTCTGCTGCAACTTTCAGTATATTTCCATTACATGTTTACTTTTTAAATGGTGTGAGAGTTACATAAACCACACACAATCTGATCCGAGTGGTCAGACTGAAACGGATTTCCAGAAAAACAATTTGAAAAGGATTTCAAACCACATATGACTTTTTTTTTTTATAAATCTGATTGGATTTCAATTGGATATGCACAAAAGATGGATTTGGGTGGACATTCTGAACGAGGTTAAACACACTGTGTTTTGGACCCAAATAATATGTGAACGCAATTGAACCGGAAAAAAGGGTTAGCAATCGATTCAGATCAGGCAATCAAACCTAGTGTGAAAGCATCCTGAATCTACAAAATTTCTTTAAAACCGTTATAGGCACTATTCATAGTTAAAGATAGTTAAACCATAGCCAGTTATCATGAAGAAGATGTTTGACTTTCCTTATCACAATCACATTCAACTTGAATGAGAGCTTGTTTTTTTCCTGAGTGTACCATCTCATCTCTCTCCAGGATGAAGAGATTAATCAGCAGTCTCAGCTGGTGGAGAAGCTCAAGCAGCAGATGCTGGACCAAGAGGAGGTTAGTGAGCTCTCATGTGCACATATGAAACTGTTGCAAATGACTATCCGTAGGTAAACACTGTATGTTCATGCTCATATGTTTTTTCACGTGCGTTGCAGCTGCTGGCCTCGTCACGGCGAGACCATGATAACCTGCAGGCGGAGCTGACTCGTCTGCAGATGGAGAACGATGCGTCTAAAGAGGAGGTGAAGGAGGTGCTGCAGGCCCTAGAGGAGCTTGCTGTCAATTATGATCAGAAGAGTCAGGAGGTTGAGGACAAAACCAAGGAGTTTGAAGCGCTCAGTGAGGAACTTAGTCAGAAATCTGTAAGTGCCAGAAGGGCTAATTATATATCAGTCTTTTGCTTGCAATGAATGACACTAAACTTGACTTTAAAACACTCTGTCTCAGAGCACCCTGGCATCTATAGACTCAGAACTGCAGAAACTGAAGGAAATGGCAAATCACCAGAAGAAGAGGGTAACTGAGATGATGTCGTCACTGCTCAAAGATTTGACTGAGATTGGCATTGCTGTGGGCAACAATGACATCAAGGTAAATGACAAACATAAATGTTTTTTTTTTTTAAGGTAAAGGTGAAGTGTGTAAGATCTGCCAAAGTAGAATCGCTAGACAAAATTTTAAACACTCCCCCATCTGCTATTGGTCAGAAAGACCGATAGACCCATCCAAAACTCAAAGCAGTGGTTGAACCAATGTTGCTGTGTTTTTAATGCTTAAACAGAAATCATATAAAGTGTCTTTTTTATTAGGCTATATTAAAGGTTCCTAATTATGTTTTGGAGGTCTCCTACAATATGTTTACATGCATCCAAAGTCATGTAACTGGAATTACTACCAACTTGTTTAAGGCAGTTCATAATCGATTCTTTCTTTTGGGAGACAATAACTCTATTTATTGTGCACTTATTTTTACTACTTACATTCACAAACATCTATATTGCACACTAAATCAGTGGTCTTCACTATTTTTTTCATGAGAGCCACACTGATAGAACAAAGTCAATAGGAGAGCCACTTTTGCCATGAAGTATCAAAAGTTACATCCAGTACATGAAAAAATACTATAGTAATTTATATAGTAAATTCTATAGTGTTTTTGAATCATACTATAGTAAATTGTAGTATACTGTACATATAGTATTTACAACAATGCTACAGCATACTGTAGTATTAACTATAGTGAACTGATAAACTGTAATAAACTAATAAATACTGTAGTATACTTTAGTTTTTTCTACAGTAAACTGTAGTGTATTGTAGTATAATATAGTACCCTATAGTTGTAGAAAACTTGGTACAGTATTGAGTAAAGTCATTTGTTTATATTACTATAGTTGTTATATTACCACGAAACCTATAGAATTACTACAACAAATAATTCAAGTACTTTACTATAGTATGGTTCAAAAACACTATAGTATTTATAAATGACTATAGAATTTTGTCATGTTCATAAATAGAAAATCTGCTTATCAATCTGTCATCCCTAAACATACAATATGCAATGCAATAAATACAAAAGGCGGGGGGAAAAAATTCATTATCATTTACCAGAAAAATTTGTTATTGAGACGAGATGATTTCCCTTAATGACAAAAAAGCAAGATTACCTTAATGCTGGGATGAGAGGAAGCATGCATTTCCTTGACTTTTTATATGTTGTATTTGTAGATTGTTGTTAGCAATCCTTGTGAGGTATGCAAGATGGTCATTAATGAGGCAGTTTCTCCGTTTCCTCTTTATAGTGTTCATGGTTGAGATTTTTTCGGTTTCTAGAGTCGTAAAGTGAGCAGGATGTGTTAAAATGTAGCGCATGGATTCGGTAGGCATGTATTCATGATACTAAGCAGGCAGCTGGTCTCGGAGGGTGTGTCGAGCCCTCCCTAGCTCTTCAGCGCCTTGCAAATTTCCTTCGTAAATCTGTGTTGGAAAATGGAACTGCAGCACGCTCTCATAGAGAGCACATTTTCACATATTATTTATGTGAAAAAAAATTAATCTTGGCGAGCTGCAGGTGGCTCTTAAGCTGCGCAATGAGTAACACTGCACTACATGATAGATAATATCTGAAAAAGAATAATAAGGTCACTTTAATGGTTCCACCACAGTATTTACACTTTTTGGGTTAACTTATGAATGGCTTATTATTGTATTGTAACCAGGTATCTGTATTTATGAAGTGCCTATCCAAATATTTTGTCATGTTTATAGATTTTAACAAAGAATTATATACTTCACCTTTTAATAGCTTATTTTTTTAGCACTTTTAGTAGCTTTATAATTAACTAAATTCAACTATAATTAGTTGATTTTTGGACTAAACTGAACTTTAAACAGTCAAAGCAGAACAATATTGAGGAATCTTTCTGTCTTTACAGCAGCATGAAGGCAGTGGTCTTATAGATGAAGAGTTCACTGTAGCCAGACTCTATATCAGTAAGATGAAGTCAGAAGTCAAATCAATGGTCAAACGTTGCAAGCAGTTGGAAAACACACAGTCTGAGAGCAACAAGAAGGTGGATGAAACGGAAAAGGAGCTTGCGGCATGCCAGTTACGCATCTCTCAGGTACGGTTTCACACTCCTCTGCTGGGTACTGCCTACTAAAAACTCACTTATTTCTTATATTTGCACTATAATCTACTAAACAATAAAGATATGAAGAAATAAACACTTTATATTAACAAATAGATGTTTGTTTTGCAGCACGAGGCGAAAATTAAATCTCTGACAGAGTATCTGCAGAACGTAGAGCAGAAGAAGAGACAGCTGGAAGAGAATGTGGACTCCCTTAATGAGGAGCTGGTCAAAATCAGTGCACAGGGTATACAAAGACTTATACAGATAATGATTATGCATATAAATGTGCTTTTCAAAACTGGCTGTAATTTTCTGTGCTTCTAATGTTTTGTGATTGTGTCTTTGTGGCAACAGAAAAAGTCCATGCAATGGAGAAAGAGAGTGAGATTCAGAGTGCCAATGAGGTGAAGGTAAGAAATGCACACATACAAATGGGCTTGTTTAGTTTGGATTTTTATTTTTATTTTAATATGAGTGTTTTTGTGTGTTTAGGAGGCGGTTGAGAAGCAGATCCAGAGTCACCGGGAGGCCCATCAGAAACAGATCAGCAGCCTGAGAGACGAGTTGGAAACCAAAGAGAAACTCATCACTGATCTACAAGAGTACGATGCACACAATTCAGTCAAAATAAAGCAATTTAAGTTCAAAATTAAACTTTTAAAGTGCATGTAAATATACTCACTGATATCCAGATTTATGATACCGTCAGAACTAATCTATAGCATCACATCAAAGTTAAAGGGTTACTTCACCCAAAAATGAAATTCTGTCATTAATTACTCACCCTCATGTTATTCCATGCCTGTAAGACCTTCGTTCATCTTCAGAAAACAAAATTAAGTTATTTTTGATCAAATCCGATGGCTCCGTAAGGCCTGCATAGCCAGTAATAACACTTTTTTCAATGCCCAGAAAGGTACTGAAAACATTTTTAAAACAGTTCATGTGACTACAGTGGTTCAACTTTAATATTATAAAGCGACGAGAATACTTTTTGTGCACCAAAAATAACAAAATAGCGACTTTATTCGACAATATCTAGTGATGGGTGATTTCAAAACGCTTTGGAAAACCACTAGCCACAGTGGCTGGTGAGCAAAAAAATTAATGTCAAAGTCAAAAAGTTAATGTCAAGCCCTGATAATAATACAGCAGTAGCTAATAAATTCTCTTTCCCTCTCTCTAGTCTGAATCAGAAGATCATGCTGGAACAGGAGCGTTTGAGGGTGGAACATGAAAAACTCAAATCCACTGACCAGGAGAAGAGCCGCAAACTACATGAGCTCACGTATGTAACGCACAGTCAGTTCTGTTCATCTTCCTCGTTGTAGAGGTTGAGCTGATAAAACCTTGTATATGAGCCAAATTTCTCGTTTCTGTTGTACATCTGAAGAGCTAAGCCGGAATATTGCACAAAGCATAAATACACTTGCGGTGTGTATTTATATTAAGTGTATATTAAATTAGAGGTGTGCATGAATTGCATGTCTTTATTGATCAGCTGTTTTAATGGTTTTGTGTGCATTACAGTTTGATGCAGGACCGCAGGGAACAGGCCAGACAGGATCTGAAAGGCTTGGAGGAGACTGTGGTGAGTACTATTCCACATTTCAGCTCTAGAGGGAGAAAACAGAAGACTGTTTTAATTACATCATGTAGTATGTACATTTAAATATTGCTGTTTTTCACCTATTTAAGGCCAAGGAGCTGCAGACTCTCCACAACCTCAGGAAATTGTTTGTTCAAGATCTGGCTACTCGTGTTAAAAAGGTGGGAGTGGATCTGTCATCCTTTAGTTTTCATGTCTGCTGTGTGTATCTTTTTGAAAGTTAACTTAATTCTGCCATTTAGGGTCGATTGTAAATCCATATATTGAGTTTTCTACTAAGCAGTTGACTTGGACTTGGTGGCTGTTTAATAGAAGGGTTTTTGTTTATTGTGTGTAGAGTGCAGAAATGGACTCTGATGAAACTGGTGGCAGTGCTGCTCAGAAGCAGAAGATCTCTTTCCTGGAGAACAATCTAGAGCAACTCACTAAGGTCCACAAACAGGTAAATCCAAACCAGAAAGTTCCCCTTAATATGATTCTCACGGGTTGAAATGTATAAACTCTTACTTAAAGATTTCCTTTTTTTTTTTTTTATATAAATATAATTATCTTACTCTATATATAGTCAACTGTGCTTTTAAAACAACTTACATAATTTACTAAAGATGACAAAGAATGACAAAGAAATGTTGTCTGTCTTTATTCTTTAGCTGGTGCGTGATAATGCTGACCTGCGTTGTGAGCTTCCTAAACTGGAGAAGCGTCTGCGGGCGACAGCAGAGCGTGTGAAGGCTCTGGAGTCGGCACTCAAAGAGGCCAAAGAGAACGCAGCCCGTGACCGCAAGCGCTACCAACAGGAGGTGGACCGCATTAAAGAGGCTGTGAGAGCCAAAAACATGGCCCGTAGAGGACACTCCGCACAGATAGGTGACTGCACGCTTAAACACACAATTTACCTTAATAATAAAATTAATGTCTGGTGTCTATAATTTGGGCTTATAAAAATAAAAAAAGTTAATTTTAGTAACTGTGATGTTTTGTTTCACGATTTGCCCTCTATTCTTTGGTTGTAGCTAAACCCATCAGGCCTGGACAGCAACCTGTAGCTTCTCCCACACACCCCAACGTGCTACGTGGAGGGGGTGGTGTCCTCTACCAGAACAGCCAACCTATGCCTATCAGAGGGGGCGCTAAACAAGAGAAGAGGTTCGTACAGTTTTTAAGAGATTCTGTAGCTTTTGTTTGTAGGAAGACCATAATGGCAGCACATTTGCATTTTATTTGATGCTTTTCTGACCCACCTCTATTGTAACAGGCAGGTTTTGAAACATATTTTGACAGTTTAATTCACTTAAGAATAATGTCTAACAATAATTAATAAATAAAACAATAGATTATTTATTATATAAATATAATTACAATAATAACTATATTTATTAATAATAATTTTGTGATGATGTTATCCTGCCACAGCCAGTGATGTTAATGGTTCCTGGTTCAAAACCAGCAGATTTGATTTGGTTATTAGCCAAATATTCCACCTAGAGAACACTCCAGATAAAGGCCAGAACACACCAAGCCGACGGTCAGCCGTCGGGCAGTTTTTGTTTGTCGGCCGAATAAGTTTTCCCAGTGTGTTCCGCACTGTTGGCTGAAGTTGGTCCTCGTCGGCATTTTTTTGGCCGATTCGAAATGTTGAATCGGCGTTGGAGCACGTTGGTCCGTCGGGCATTCTGATCATTCTGATTGGCCGTTCAGCTACTGCCACCTGCTGGCATGGAAAGACATTTCAACTTGCGCAGACGCAGAATGACGTGCTACTTGACTGTCGGGTGTCGAGCGTCGGCTCGGTGTGTCAGGACAACTTTGGACAAAGAAGCTGTCGACATGAGCCAACCCCGCAGTCTGCTTTCGTCATCACTAGTTTGTCTGCATCGGCTTGGTGTGTTCCGGCCTTAATGAGTATTGAAAAATAAAAAAAAATAAAAAAATTAATTCTACAGTTTTTCCACTTTTACTTTTGCCAATACACTAAAATACCATATTCGAGTAATATAATTTTTACAGCATTTAATTAATGTTTGTTAATGTTTGTTGATAACACTATAGTTTTTCATGTTTGTTTTACAGTGCATTTACTAATGTTGAAGGTACACTATGTTAGGGCTGCAACGATTAATCGTTTGCAAAATAAAAGTCTGTGTTTACGTAATATATATGTATGTGTTCTGTGTATAATAATTATGTATATATAAATACACACACATACAGGTATAAAGTTTATAAATATATGCATGTATTATAAATATATATATTTATATATATTTTATATTACATATAAACATAAATATTTTATATATAAATATAACATTTTTCTTAAATATATACATGAATGTGTGTGTATTTATATATAAATAATTATTATACACAGAACACACACATATATATTACGTAAACACAGACTTTTATTTTGCAAACGATTAATCGCGATTAATCGTTGCAGCCCTACACTATGTAACTTGTCAGACTTTGATGTTGATTTTTAAATATGTTATTTAATTGTGAGTTTGGCAAGCAGTTTTTGAGATTTCAAGATTCCCCCATTCAGGTAGATAGAATTTGGTCAAATATGGCCACAAAGTGAACAGACTTTCCTTGAATGAGACTTTGGCCAAGCCAATGTTGGTTCTTGTTTTATTACAAGCTCTGTAGCATTCTCTTTTCCCCAGCAGACTCCCTTTTTTTGTATTTAAACATGTGATTCCCCAGAGGTTGGAGAGTTAGCACATTCCATGTGAACCTCTCACAACTAACAAATCTATACACTCCCACACCATACATGGATCAAAGTAGTCAGAGCAACGTTTCTCTATTTACGGATATGATAAGAAATTGTATGCAAATTCCCTTGAAAACCGTCCTAAAAATATAAACCATAGTGAATCAGGTTAAGACAAAAACGTGTTAGAAGAAGGATTGATGACGCATTTAAATTTTGTTAATTTTGAAGTAAAAGTTGCATAGGGTACCTTTTAACACTAAAATAAAGTACAGTTTGGATGGCCTCATAGGCACAGAGGGATTTTGGAGTATAAAAAAATATTTCATCCAGCTTTCTCACTGCCTTCTTTTCTTGTCTCTTTTTAGCTGAAGATGAGTTTTTTTTCCCTCACTACCGAAGCTGCGAGAATGCAAGAAGTCTTCATGGAAATGTCATTCCATTAACATAATCCCTCCTGCAGGTGCACATGGGAGGACATCCCAATCGAAATTCATGGCTGTACAGTTCCACTCCCCATTGTTGTTGTTTTTTTCGACTCCAAAGCAAATTATTTTATAAATATTGCACTCACACATGCACCAAACATGATATAAAAAAGGAAATCAAGAAATAAACGTAAGCAAAGTGAACAATTGACCACGACCCAGAAGCCTGTGCTATCAGCTGTAATCTGTCCAAACATCCGCAGGCCTCAGCTGCTCTCTGCACACCTGTAACCTCTGTTAAAACTACTGCCTGATAACTGCGAAAGCCCTCGCTCCTGGCTTCACTTTATACGGGTCAAGCGTCTACTGCAGCAAGCTTGAATAGAAAAATACCCGAATAGAGAATATGCAAGCGTGCTCGTCAGCAGATCACCTGTATCACTACAAACTCAGATATTCCTGTGTGAAAGTACTCTGAACAGATTCAGATCTGAAAAAGCATGGTTTTTACTTTCTGTAGTAACTAATGGTTCTAAAGGGGAAGGTGGAGAGGATTGTAGACTTACACAGCAGGCTAATGCTGTAAGCATCTCAATTTAAACATGCGGTTGCAAAGGCAAATGTTTGCTTTTGGTGTTGTTTTTTAACAAAACAAATGAAGGTTGTCCTGTCCTACTTTTCCCACGTATGGAAATTCTTATTTGAATAGTTATTAATGTCTATATTTAAGATTACTCTGTGTATTATTATTATTATTCATACTTTTTCTGCCTGTATCCTCAATACATAACTATGTATTTTAATGTTTTGGATTTGAATGTTGTGGTCAGTTAATGTCTGTAAAAGTCCTCATGAGACATCATTGCTTGTTTGCTCTGCCACTGTTACTGATCAACCAATCAGTTTAGCAGAATGATGGTATGGGCTTGCTTGTTTCAAACCTTAACTTGTATCTACAAGAGGACATTGCAGAAATGGGTTGCTTGCTTTGAACTCTATCTCCTTATAAGGATGTGGAAGGAATTTGGATCATCATTCAAGCTAGCCTTAAATGTTTTTGTTTAGACTTTACACTCCTGATATTGTAAAAAGAAAGCTTATGAATTGTGGATTACAGGACATGACAACCTTCAGTATCATTATTGCTTTCTGGGTGTTTTATACCTGTAAGCGACGTCACAAGGACCATTAAGAGCGCAGTTGTGTTATTAGCCCTAAATTCTCCCCTTTTCAGTGCATGAAGGATAATTAATTGATGTTCATGGGGAATGCCACACATTTAATGAAAACTTTAAATAAATAGCTAATTTTTTATTACTGTGTAATAGTAACTCCATGACTGATTGACAGAGAGTTCCACCAATGGACAAAGGCACTGGATCATTCCAACAGTACAAGGTGTTTTTGGAAGATTCTGGTTGAAGGGGAAAGCATGAGAGGGGATGAAATTACTGATGACACTTTTTTTTCTGGATGGACTGCATGACATGTATGTGTGATTAAATCAATATTCTGAAAAATTAACTTCCTTTCTCCTTTTTTGTTACCTGTGACTTGATGTGTTATTAAAGGGATCGTTCACCCAAAAATGAAAATCGTCATCATTTACTCAGCCTCAGTTTGTTCCAAACCTGTATACATTTCTTTGTACTGCTAAACGCAAAAGAAGATGTTTTGAAGAAAGTTTGTAACAGGCCGCTTTGGGCCACCATTGACTTCCATAGTATATATATATTTTTTTTCTTCTTCCATGGAAGTCAATGTTGGCCCAAAGCGGCCTGTTACAAACTTTCTTCAAAACATCTTCTTTTGCATTTAGCAGTACAAAGAAATGTATACAGGTTTGGAACAACCTGAGGCTGGGTAAATGATAACAGAAATTGTATTTTTGAGTGAACTATCCCTTTAAGCCTGTGAAAAAATGTATCACACTCATTGTGTAAATGACAATGAAAATCTTGTTTCTTTCCAGTCAGATTATTTTTTTATTTTTTTACCAATTATTTTATCCTTTCACTTAATATAAAGGCAGCTCACTATATATTATTAAACATGCAAGAAGCATTAAGTTTTTTTTTTTCATGAGTGTTCAGTAAAAACTTGTTGACTTTTGCATTGCATAAACTGTTTCATTGTCACTTTCCCTTGCAGTGTAAGTGAAACTGACAAAATCTGTTGATTTTGAGTTTCTTGTGTTAACCCAGTAACCCAAACGTAAAAAAAGGGGGGAAAAGATTGATTTAAAACAAAAAGATTATGTTGCTCTTTCCTTTTCGGAGCATAACAGTACAAATATTCTTTTACAAAAAAAAAAAAAAATCACTAAGGTTTGAAGAGACTCGATGAGTAAATGGTGACTGCTGGGTTTTTTGGGTTGAACTATCCCTTTAAGTTTCTACTATGTGTCCACTGGGGGCGCTCCTGCGCTAAGGTCCGTCAACAAACAAATACCGTGGTGGCAAATAATGGCGAAGGTCATGCACAGTATTATCCTATGGGAAATATTTCTATGGTAGCAATTCAAGGCGTCGTAAGGCTACTAAAATCGTTTTTGGTTTAACTGATATTGTTACGTGCCTGTGCTTCTGTTCAGTTTATAATGCTACAGCAAAATAAAGCTGCTGTGTTGATCCATAGACAAACATACTCCAAAGCCAAGTGAAAGACAGAGTGGAAGTGCAATCATAGTCCTCGAAGCTCTGAGGTAAACTACGTTTTTCCATGGTTAAAGTTATCAGCTGTCACTTATGCACGTCAATAAATGCTGGCTCTTGTTGCTCGCTACAGTAGCAGTCTGTTGGATATGATTTTACAGTACTGACAGACAGCAGTGTCCGTCAATGTGACATGCTATAGTAGGCCTGTGTACTTTTGTTTTTTTTTTTTAAATGCTAAGGAGCTCCAAAACATGACCCCCTTGTGAGGGACCACCTTCCTAAAATATAAAGGCAACTAAATATTTGATAAAAACCCATTTATAGTGTTAATATTTATAAACTTGTTTCCAAAATTAAATAATTGGTTTTATATTGTTGTTGTAACTAAAGCAAATGTATCAAATATTATGTGGAGACATTACTTTTTAATAAATTAACAGCATATCTGATTAACACTTTCTGATTAACGCAAGCATTTATTTTAACAAGGCTTTAAACATATGTTTTCTTTTATGATTATGATTTTAGGATAAAGATTGGTTAATGTGAATGAGTCCTGGGACATGCTTCACTTTTCTAATTTTTTAAATGACATGCTTTTGTATAAGCTTATATTTATTTAGAGATATGGAATATTTAATGAAAAATGTTTATATAATTGCAAAAAAATAGATTAGAAGATTAGTTAAAATTTGTGAAAAAACAGTTACAACATCTACAGTCAAACTATTAGTTTGTAGTTTTTTATGTTTTATTTTTAATTAAATTAAATTAAAGTATTATAGGATTTATCAACTATCATAGAAAATAGTTATTGGTCTATGATAATCAAAATTTTAATATCAATGCATTCCTAATTAATTTAACCCAAAAGTTAGTTGTTAAAAAAATTTGTTGTATGTCAAATGCTTTCTTTTTAGGAAGAGTACATGATAACATTTTCTGTGTATATCATATGAATAATCACAGTAGTTTGTATGAGAAATATTCTTATATGTATTTCAGATTAGTTCTAGAAATTATATAATACATAATATTTATAATATCTCATGAGGGGCATTCAAATATAGTATTTAATATATAATATTTCATATCCCTCATTATTTATCCCTTATTGCAGTCATGGCAATGATCTCTCAGATCACTCCCACTCTGTACCTGAGTGGAGTGGAGGCCCTGAATCAGTCGGCGCTGGACCACAGAGGCGTTACTTTGCTGGTGAACGCCTGCGCTGAATATCCCTGCCCTGAGTATGAGGGGGTGAAATGCATTTGCGTGCCAGTGGAGGACCGTCCTCACGCCCCTCTTGACCAGCACTTTGACAGCGTGGCTGAGCGGATCCAGCAGAACCACACTGGAAGCTCGCTGGTGTTCTGCTCGGCCGGTAGAAGCAGGTCTCCGTCTCTTATCATGGCGTATCTCATGAGGTTTGAGGGAGTCTCACTGCTTCAGGCTCATCAGCGGGTTCTGGCTGCACGGCCCTTCATCCGGCCAAACGCAGGCTTCTGGAGGCAACTGCTTCAGTACGAGAGGAAACTGACCCACTGCAACAGCATCAGGATGGTGGCCACCTCACAGGGCGTCCTACCTGAGGCCGTCCAGCTCACACAGGACTCGTCATCATACTGCCTTAATTTATAATTCACGAGGATGTTTTGAACTGGATATATTTATATGGTGTGTGTGTGTGTGTGTGTGTGTGTGTTTGGGCCTGGTTTCACAGACAGGGATCAGATTAAACCAGGATAAGGCCTTAGTTTAATTAGGACATTTAAGTAGCTTTTATAAGCGTGCCTTTGAAAAAACATTGCTGGTGTGCATCTTGTGACAAAACAATGGCACTGACATATTGTGTGATGTCAGTGCAAGTTGCTTTCAGTTAAAACAGCTCAAACATCTGGGACTAGGCTTAAAGCCCGGGGACACACCAAGCCGACGGACCGTATTTAAGCATCGGCTGACTTGAGTTTTCCCGCTGTGATCTGCACCATTGGCTCTAGTCGGACACCGTCATTCAGCATGTAGAATGAGTATGAGGTCTCTGTGGAACAAAAGTGGGCATTTCCATATTTATAGGTGTTTACAATCTGGTGGGTGTTTATATATCATGCAATGAAAATGATCCCCTTCACCTGACCGTACCCCTAAATCCTACCCACAAATCAGGTAACATTATGGCCTCACCCACTGATCATTATTGTCCTGCAGAGACCTGTACTTGTGCAGAATCGGCGTCGGGCGAGAGAGAGAACTCTGATTGGCTGTTAAGATTAGTGAATGAAACAAGTCAACACAGTACAGACAGAAGGCTGTTCTAATTTTACCTCATGTACCTGAGTGTTCCTGGGCGAATGTTTAATATTAACGTGAGCCAATTGGAATAATGCATTTAATGATGATGACGTTTCGGACAAGTCCCGAACCTCACTACACATATAAATTTACATTTGCGTTGAAAAGTCTCTACATTGTTATTATATTAATAGACTACATAAAAATAGTGAGTTCTTCATTCAATGTCACTGTAAATAACAAAATTATTATTGTTTAATTAGCTCATAAAAATAGATGTTTTTATGCTTTGTAAACATCTTATTAACCTTAGACCTATGTGATGTACAATATTTTTTAAGCCAGTAGTAAAATAATTGTTTTTAGGAGGAAATATTTCCCCTAACCCTAACTCATGTATTTTAACAATGTGATGAGTATTTATAATGTTTTTTTTTTTTTCACACCTACTTACATTTGCATATACATGAAATTGACATATTGAACATTATGACAGTGGTTATGCTGGGATATGCTTAAAGGGTTAGTTCACCCTAAAATGAAAATATGTCATTTATTACTCACCCTCATGTCGTTCTACACCCGTAAGACCTTCGTTCATCTTCGGAACACAAATTAAGATATTTTTGATTAAATCCGATGGCTCAGTGAGACCTGCATTCAAAGCAATGACATTTCCTCTCTCGAGATCCATAAAAGTACTAAAAACATATTTAAAAGGGTTCATGCGAGTTCAGTAGTTCTACCTTAATATTATAAAGCGACGAGAATACTTTTGTGCGCCAAAAAAACAAAATACAACTTTTCAACAATATAGTGATGGCTGATTTCAAAACACTGCTTCAGAGCTTTACAAATCGAATCAGTGATCTTCTATCAAATGGCTCCAAATCACTGAATTCGTTCGCAAAGCTCTGAAGCAGTGTTTTGAAATCGGCCCATCATATTGTTGAAAAGTCGTTATTTTGTTTTTTTGGCACACAAAAAGTATTCTCGTTGCTTTATAATATTAGAACCACTGAACTCGCGTTAACCATTTTAAATATGTTTTTAGTTCCTTTATGGATCCTGAGAGAGGAAATGTCATTGCTGTGAATGCAGGCCTCGCTGAGCCATCGGATTTCAACTAAAATATCTTAATTTGTGTTCTGAAGATGAATGAAGGTCTTACAACTGTGGAACGGCATGAGGGTAAGTAATAAATGATATTATTTTCATTTTTGGGTGAACTAAACCTTTAATGTATTTGTAAACATTTTAAGGAACACATTACTAATGCAATTAATGTCCAATAAAGGTTGTTTTAAAGCACTTAATTCAAGACATTTTCCATGTGTCATGGTTTTGTTTCATGTATGTTTTCATGTCTTTTATTTTGTAAATACTGTAAGTTTTTCCTGGAACACCTGCTTCCTGTTTGTCATGTACTCCCCTTGTGAATGGGTCATGTTGTCATTGTTTGATCTAGGGTATGTTTACATGACAACAATATGCTTACAGTGGTGGAAAGAGTACTCAAAAAATATACTTAAGTAAAAGTACCATTACATTACAAAAAAATGTAGTATGAGTATAGTAAAAAAGTACTTGTCCAAAAAACTACATGAGTAAGAGTAAAAAAGTAGCTTATTTAAAAGTACTCATGAGTAATGAGTACTGAGCTGTGGATTCTAAACCCTGTACATTGCAATTTTAACATTTAGAAAACATTGTACATACTATAATTCACATTTTCTTTTGTTGTTTGTCATAAAGAATGAAGAATATCTATCCATCTTTTTAAAATGCATGAAAACAACACGGAAAGACTAGTACAGAGATGAAAAGATGAAAGAGTTCTCAGTACACTCATCCCCATTGAAATATGAAAAATATGAAAATATGTAAAATCAGGTGTAAGGTCACTGAGTGTGAGCATACTATTGTTGAAAAAAAAAACATGCAAAAGAATACAAAAATTCATATCAGAGTTCAGCATCACACACCATGAGATGAGGTAAATAGAGAGATTAAAAAGGCAATTTATTTCTAAAACAGTGCAAGTTTTAGTGTTTTGTGAATGAGAATGAATAAAATGAGAATATTATCAAACAGTTTACCTCACCTAATGTACTGAAAAAGGATAAGATAGTGAGCTAACACTAATTACACTAATTCCATTTCATTCCATGTTACAATTTAAACTTAATGTGCATTGTTCTAGAAAACTGAGGCATCATCCCCTACCTTTTACGCAGCTACATTTACTCAAATTGTTATGCTGATAATATAATTTGTAAGGAAATTTTTGCATCAAATAGGGAAATATTTCACACTTTCACACTTGTCTTTGCTGTCTCTGTGCTGTTTCAGCAGCATCCAACAACTGAACTGAACAAAAAATGCTGATATAGGCTACAGCATGTCAAGAAACAATATCAAAAAGGAAAAGAAGAAGAGATATAAATGAAAAGAAAAGAACAAATATCTTTATTAACTAACCAATAAAGATAAGTTAAATCATTAGAATATTACTATTTTAGTATCTAAGTTAGATAGATGGCTCCTTTGCCTGCTAACGTCCCGTCTCTTTGCCCATTTCAGTTATCCGGGAGTCACGTGCGTTGACGCGGCCTCATTTTCGCTTCAAAAATGCTCTTCAGAAATCTACGGGTGACGTCACGGACACTACGTCCATATTTTTTTATAGTCTGGTCAAAGAGTATAGAACCCAAAATTGTGTTCACTCTACTGGAGCATCACTGCCAGGGTTTGAGTCAGTCTGTCCCGAAACTGCTGAGGAGTCTGGGTCAGCTGGCAGAGAGAGGGATTCTGGAACAGCAAGTTTTGTTGGATGAGAAAACTCTTTATGGAATGGTTTCAGATCCTGCTTGCAGTCCATTCCTGTGCAAGTTCCTTTTTAAGAGAAGAATCCACCAGGAGACGATGTTCAGTTTCATACATCTCAGTTTTCAGGAGTTCTTCACTGCTCTGTACTATGTCCTTCTGGATGAAGCACAGCCTAAGAGGAAATTTAGACAGTTATTTTCCATTCATGCAGATTTTGCTTATAGTCCTCCACGTTTTGCAGCTGTGGTGCAGTTTGCTTTTGGTCTGTTGAATAAGTACGTGAGGCGCACTCTTAGGAAGAAACATGGTCTGATTGTTCATCCAAACACACAGGCCTATCTGAAAAACTGGATTTTGAAAGAGATTCGACATGTTTTTCCAAGTTCGAATAGAGTGACCTTTTATCTACATTGTCACTATGAACTTCATGACGATGACTTTGTGAGAGAAGCTATGAAAGCCTGGAAGTCGATTAATGCATATGGTGCAGTGCTAAGAAGAGCAGACTGCTGGGCCCTGCTGTACTGCTCTAAGTGCTGTCAGTGCATCAAAGAACTGCTTCTCGTTGATTGCAAATTAACATCTGAAAAGTTGTTTATGATTCTACCTGCACTCCACAAGTCTAAGAAATTATGGTAAGGTGCTGTCCGTTTACACCACCACCACTAGACTGGTTAGTTAACTTGCCGAAGGATTCCTAATGTAATCCCTAATACGCAAGTCTTACAACTTTCAATCTAATAACAGAATAATATTAAAATAAACATTTAAACTTATTTGTTTTTTTGCATAACATCTCTGAAGGTACATTTTTCACTCAAATCTTATATTTAAATATTTCTTTACTAATACATATTTTATACATGTTTTTAAATGTCATTGTTTTTGTGGTTTGTTATTGGAAGTTTAACTTGATTATTTTTGTTGGTCCCACAAAAATACACTGTTGACACTTCCATTACCCCTTAACCCAGTCTTAAACATAACCACCAAACCTTACCCATATCCCACCTCAGTAGCAGCAAAAGTGATTTGAAATGCAACATGAACATGAACCCAAGTACATTATACCTAACAATTATTTTTGTAAGTACATAATTCAAAATACTTAATGTAAAGTGTGACTAAAGTTCTGGATTTGACTTTGAAGGTTAACTCCAGAAGATCCATCTGACTCTGATCTTGTTGAACTGATGTGTGCTCTCACAAGAGGACAGACCCTCAGCACACAGCCGTGTCCCCCTCAATATTGGAAAATGCTGCATGTGTCCCACCCAAAAATTAGCCTATACACCGCAGGAACAAAAACTGTACATTTTGAACTTTTATTTTGAATACGCGACGAAGAAGATATTCGGTTTTGTCAGTCAAACCCAGAGTGATTTCATTCATGTTTGAATAATCACCATTCGCCAATCACCAGCTTCATATTCTTCACTTTTCACCTATAGTCGGACTCGGAGCATCTGATTGGTAGAGAGAAGTCAACATTACACTACGAACATTCAAATACGGTATTGGTGCGCACCAGCTTTGAACGACTCGACTTTGTATGAGGTAAATTAGTCTCAGTCAAGCGGTTTAAATTAACAAGCTTTTTAAAACTGAATTATGGATACGAGGCATGACATTAAATCAACAGTGGAATTTTGTATGGCACGTATGTTATGCTTTGCGAGAGGAGGTTAACGTTACGTTAGGTAGATAGCCATATAGCGGGCAATCGATTTCTCTGTGTTAACCTTAGTATGGAAGTAAAATAATGCCAAATGTTTTTGAAATAAAAAGCTTGTTGAATTGCACTATTTGAAAAAAATATGCATTACATTAGCTGTACTTGCATTTAGATGCACTGTATTTTTAAGGCTTGCATTTTTATGGGCTGAAATTCAACATGGTCGTATATTTAGGCTGTGAATATTTCAATTAAAAATATTTCACACACATTTTCATTATTAAAAATTCAATAATTCATATTCACATTTTAGATTTCACTTCCAAAATATTCATTCTGTTTAAAAATACAACCTATAAAATTCAACTAGCAATTTTCAGTCCATTTTATTTCGCTTTACAAATTCGCTTCCACAAATTCAGTGGCTCAAATTCGGCAGAAAATTCAACATTTCACATCCGGGAACTGCAGGAAGAGCAGTAGAGTGCCGATGCATCATCTCTATCTGCTGTTGGTCTTCTTCACCAGCAGGTGCCGCTAGCGGCTGTTTAAGACGAGATCACGGCTAGTAAGTCATCATTCATTCATAAAAACAGATTTACAGAAATGGAGCAAGCGGTAAGTGAATGTGTGATGATTATCAGGGCCAGTATAAATGCAGAAAAGCTGATAAAGACACAAAAGCTGCATTTATGTTTAATTCAGTGTATTTACGCTTACTTTCCCAGTGTAGCTACAGCTTTCTCTCCAGTGAACAAGATAACGTTATTGCCCGATGCTGGTGTACAGATCAAACGTTAAATCTGAGATAGACATATATTTCTCTCTGTTGTTTAGTTTCCTTAACTTTGTATCGCAGCGCTGTGTTGTAATACTAGGGCTTCCCTCATCCGTCATAGCTGCCATCAGGACATATAAACTCTTAACACAGCTTAATGGACTCGTACAGTGATATAAAAGACCAAACTCGCACCTCATTTGTGATGTAGGTTAGACTATATAGGCTCCAAGAAAGCAGATACTGGCATTAAGTTGATTTGACGCTGAACGTTTGATTATGATATTCGCAAATTTAGGGACTGTCTCTAAAGTTACAACATTATATATTCACGTTTCTACCTTCAATAGCATTTAAAGAGAATGACTTAGTCACAAAACCAACTGTAAATTGTTCATCTAGGTGTCAGGTATAATGCAAACCTTTTAGATTTTTGATGTTTATTAAAATAAAAGGTAACACTTTATATTAAATAGTTGATATGAACGAACAATGAACTGCACTTCTACAGCACTTACTAATCTTTGTTAATGTTAATTCCAGCATTTACTAATACATTATTAAAATCAAGAGTTGTATTTGTCAACTTTAGTTAATACACAGTGAAGTAACATGAACAATGAACTGCTGTATTTTTATTAACGTTAACAAAGATTAACAAATACAACAACAAATGTGTTGCTCATGGATAGTTCACATTAGTTAATACATTATGAACCTTACTGTAAAGTGTTTCCAAATAATCTGTCAAGTAATATGTAAAGATTGCTATGTATTTCACTACTGTATTGGATCATACAAAAAAATGCCATAATTTAAAGCTCAATAGCATTTGATGAGAATGATTTACAATCACCAAAACTACCTGTGAAGTGTTCATCTATAGGTGCCAGGTCGAAGAGTGATGCACCCTTCTCTCTCTCTCTCTCTCTCACACACACACACACACACACACACACACACACACACACACACACACACACACACACACACACACACATATTCAAACACACTCAACTCAAAGTACATGCACATATACTTTTTCTTTTTTTACACATTCATCACACAATTAGTTCTACTTAGTTAATTTTATTTCTAAATTTAATTTAAAATTTGTATAAGCAGGATAATCTATGATCAGGTAAAATAAAAAATGAACAAAGTAAAAAAAAAATTGTGTGATGAACGTGTAAAAAAGAAAAAAAAAAAGAAATAGTATATATGCATGTACTTTGAGTGGGGTGTGTTTGAATATGTATATGTGCATGTGTGTCTACAAGAGTTTGGTAGAAGGTAGAAACGTGAATACAGAATGTCGTAACTTTAGAGACGGTCCCTAAATTTGCGAATATCATAATCAAACGTTCAGCGTCAAATCAACTTTATGCCAGTATCTGCTTTCTTGGAGCCTATATAGTCTAACCTACATCACAAATGAGGTGCGAGTTTGGTCTTTTATATCACTGTACGAGTCCATTAAGCTGTGTTAAGAGTTTATATGTCCTGATGGCAGCTATGACGGATGAGGGAAGCCCTAGTATTACAACACAGCGCTGCGATACAAAGTTAAGGAAACTAAACAACAGAGAGAAATATATGTCTATCTCAGATTTAACGTTTGATCTATACACCAGCATCGGGCAATAACGTTATCTTGTTCACTGTAGAGAAAGCTGTAGCTACACAGGGAAAGTAAGCGTAAATACACTGAATTAAACATAAATGCAGCTTTTGTGTCTTTATCAGCTTTTCTGCATTTATACTGGCCCTGATAATCATCACACATTCACTTACCGCTTGCTCTAATTCTGTAAATCCGTTTTTATGAATGAATGACTTACTAGCGTTGCTTTGGTCTTCCTAAACAGCCGCTAGCGGCACCTGCTGGTGAAGAAGACTAACAGCAGATAGAGATGATGCATCGGCACTCTACTGCTCTTCCTGCAGTTCCCGGATGTGAAATGTTGAATTTTCTGCCGAATTTGAGCCACTGAATTTGTGGAAGCGAATTTGTAAAGTGAAATAAAATGGACTGAAAATTGCTAGTCGAATTTTATAGGTTGTATTTTTAAACAGAATAAATATCTTGGAAGTGAAATTTGAAATGTGAATATGAATTATTGAATTTTTAATAATGAAAATGTGTGTGAAATATTTTTAATTGAAATATTCACAGCTTAAATATACGACTGTGTTGAATTTCATCCCATAAAAATGCAAGCCTTAAAAATACAGTGCATCTAAATGCAAGTACGGCTAATGTAATGCATATTTTTTTTTCAGTTAGAGCAATTCAACAAGCTTTTTATTTCAAAAACATTTGGCATTAATTGACTTCCATACCTTAGCAAAAGTAAAACGTTCTGTCATCTCTTTTCAGCATAATGCCACCACAGAAAAAAATAAAACCAAAGGAAATAACGTTGCTGAAGTTTTTTACAAAGAGTAAGGTTAGTGTAAATAGTTATAATACAACACATTTTACACAAGGACAGGGCGACATCATAACCTTCATTTCATCAAATATTTGCCTTGTAAAGTGCCCCTTTCCTTTCTGCCCGCAATTGCAGGGGGGCTTGTACACTTTTATGTTTCCCAACTTCAATATTTGTGTAATAATAAATAGATAAATTAAACAGATGAACAGATGATAAACAGATGATTTTGTTTATTTATTTTGCTGTTATTTCATATATGTCGTACCACGTGACGTCACCATACTGTATGTTACTATTATGGTGGCGAGATGGACGTTGATTCATAATGGCCAAAATGTCCCCCCCAATGTCAAAGTGGTTCCTACGCCCCTGGTAATGTCTCAAAATACCTTTTAAACATTTAATGTTTTTATGCACACATGAGCTATTATTTGAGTGTGCTTTCGTTTTACTTTTAGTTCATAGATATATTTCTCTCTGGTTTGCAGTGTTGATGTCAACCCCAGAAGAACAAATTTTGAGAATTCTTCTGTCGATTCATGGTATCGCTATCCAGGTGAAGAAAAAGTGAACTCCTTTTTTTCTTTTCATCAAATAGCTGTTTCTCATGATAATACTACTATCATAATATATAATATAATGATGATAATACTTTGGATAACCAGTTATATCATCACCTTGTTCAAAAGCCTTAATAGCGTAATAACCTTTACAACATAATTACCCTTACCCATACAAATGTATGCCTGGCAAACATCTCACATTTATCTGGCTTGTTTGTTCTCCACAATCTAATAGCTTCAAATTATAATTGTGGTAGTAATAATGCAGCTAAATTGGTGACTTAAAGCAGATCAAAATAAAGTATCACACTTTCAGCTTCTTTGATTACTGCTGATGATGCAAATAATGAATGGTACCCAACAAACCACGAATTAATCATAATAATAAAAACAAAAATAGCAGATCTTCTAAGAAAAAACTTGTTGGTTTATAGATACAACAACAACACTGATGCCAAATCTCTCTCTCTCTTTTATAATAGTATCTGCATTGGAACTCCATGTTGTCACGCCCCAGCCGCATCTTTGCGATCACTCCGTCTCACCTTTCCACACGCAACGCTAATCAACATCGATTGGACCAAACTTTTTCAGCTAATTCACCAAAAGGATTCAGAAGCATTATTGCATTTTCTCTATTCTATCTCTAAACTGAAAAAGATGAAGATGAAAGTGGACTGTCTAAGTAAGATGTGGTCTGTTTGGGCCCTCCAAATCATCCAGAACTGCTCCAGTCTGACAAAACTCGAGTAAGAAAAAGATCTGACATCACTTTCTGTCTTCTTCCTATATGAATTTGTCTGTTGTTAGGAACTGTTTAGCCTATATTTAAAGGGATAGTCCACCCAAAAAAGAAGTAATTTATTTTACTCACCAAACCTGTATGACTTTCTTTCTTCTGAGGAACACAAAAGAAGTTATTTTAAAGAATGGTGGTGTCCCAAAACAGTTTCAAAACAGTTTTCACTTTCATTGTATGAACAAAAAATACAACATAATTCAATGGGAACAAAACTATTTTCTTACCGACCTTATTCAAATGATCTTTTGTGTTGTGCAAATGAAAGTCAGTCATACAGGTTTGGAATGACATGGCAATGACATAACATTTATTTGAGTGAACTATCATTTTAAAACATTACCCCATTTCATTCAGTGAGATTTAATGCGAGATTACACAATGATCACAAATTCTCCCTCCTGAGGTAATGAAAAACTTAGATACGCATCTAGATCAAAAGAACTATTGTAATTTTATTTTGCAATGCTCTTGCTAGTAGATAACCTCAACTAACAACTATCTAGTATCCCTTACCCTTATCCATTTAAATAGTTATGCAATTGATCAAATGAATGTGTGAAAAGCATAAGTATAAAGTATGGCATAAGCAGGCCCTAAAATCTAAATCATTTTATCTGTATAATGTGTATCTAGGGTGGATGCTGACTTTTTGCTGGAGGATGGAATCAAGATCTTGCAGAGGTCACACACAAGACCAGCCTGCATTATGATTTTTCATGGGTTTGTATTGGTTTATTGGTACTTTACAATAAGTGTTCAGTCTTGTTAACTAAATACTTTAGTTAACAAGACTGAACAATACTTGTACAGTATTTATTAATCTTTATTAATGTTAATTTCAACATTTACTAATATATTATTAAAATCAAAAATTTTATTTGTTAACAGTTAATGCAGTGTGAACTAACATGACATTAGTTACATCATTACTGAATGAATTAGCATTTTTGAAAGAATCTCTTGATTTAATGGTTCAGTGACAAATACATTTTTAACACTTGTCGCCACCTATGCTGTAACAGTAATGTAATCAATCGTTATTTGAAGCACCATGTTACTTTCAAAAGGTGATTTGCTCTATTTTGATCGCTGCTATAGACATCAGTGTTTATAACTATAAACTTTTTTCCCAGTACTTCTGTGATAATTTGAATTATTGTAAGACATAACGATATCGTGTGTGTGTGGTTGAAAGGACTGTTTGTGAAGCTGTTTCATACCTAAACATGACAACTGATCTCTCTCTGGGTTAGTGGCAGCGCAAACGCAGATTTAAATGTTCCAGAACTTTCAGTGATTTTGTCAAAGTTTTAATAGACACTGGCAAATCATTGTCATTTAGGAATATGAGCACGTTGGTGATCGGTAATACATTAACAAATGAGACTTTATTGTAAAGTATTACTGGTTTATCTTCATACATAAAGCTTTCAGTCTTTAAAAAGGGCACAAAACACCTTAAAATTGTGCAGCATATTCCATATCCTCTAAAGACACATAATACCTTTATATGAGGTGGAAAAAAGTGTGAGAATTGCCTGCTAATCTACTTAATTAGCAATCATTAACAACATCAATTTTGGTCTGTTTCTCACACAAATCATTGTTATAACTGTAATTATACTTTATTGAAAGCAAATGTCAAGTTTGTTAAAGACTCTGTAGTGATGCTGTACTTTGTGCTTTCTGATAAAGGTTAATATGCAATAAACAGTCTCAAAAAATGCACACGTTATGATGACCGTCAACTCAGATGCAACCAGGAGGTGAAGATTCATCTGAATTCCCAGGGCTTTTCAATGGAGACTTTGCGAAAGTAAGTTAAGATTAACTAAGAATGCATCAGTAACAATGAGAACTGTAATATGACACCAACTGGTGAAAAGATTTTATTGTATCATTTATACAATTCCTTTTGAATATTGAATATTATATGTACAAGCTTTCAGTGCAAAAGCATATGATCATAGTGTATACTGTGGCATATATCTACATGTTTTAATGTGTTTTATCTCTTGTATCTCCATTTCTTAGGCCCTTGTTTTGGAACTAATGGTACAGTTTGATAACTAGGAGAAAACTACACAAGCAGCATCCTTACTGAGAGCAATTGATGCGAATAAAGACATCAACCAAGTATATCTAAAATCATTTAGGTGCGATGCAATATTAATAGTCATGTGTCAGTTTATTATTGTGTTTCACATATTGTTTCAAAACAGCTTTATAAAGATTTATGATTTAACAGCTTAGAGCTGAATGATAGTAAAGTTTATATGTAAAGACAATATAAACTCTCAAGCATTTGAGATTTGCTTTATGGAATATATATTGTATATAGTAGTTGGCATTTTAATTTATGCATCGACGTGGAGAATTATGAATCTGTAAGGTTTTGTACAATTTTTTAATAGTTTGGTGTACTGACAAGCCTATTTACTATTTGATGATGTTCATCACTGCCACTCTTAAATGACACATAACAACAGGGTTAAGATTTCGATCATAGTTTAACGAAAGGCATGATACAAAATATCTTCAGTCCCCTAGTGTGCAAGCCAAAGGTGACTGTGGGAAGGAATGAAAACTTTATTTTAGGGACTTGACTGTCGGTGTCTTTTAGAAGAGTCATATTAGAACGTATGTATATGATTTCTCAGTACGAAGACTAAAAACAAAACATGAAATGCTGTTCTTTTGAACTTTCTATTCATCAAGGAATCCTGAAAAAAGCAGCAAATCAGCATATTAGAATGATATCTGAAGGATCATGTGACACGGAAGACTGGAGTAACGATGCTGAAAATTCAGCTTTGCATCACAGGAATAAATTACTTTGTCAAATATATTTAAATAGTACACAGTTATTTTAAGTTGTAATAATATTTCACAATATTACTGTTTTTTACTGTATTTTTAATTAAATAAATGTAGCCTTGGTGAGCAGACGAAACTTCTTTTAAAAACATTAAAAATCTTAGTGGTTCCAAACTTTTGGACTGTACTGTATTTCATGTCTATTAGCTACATAAATAGTAATAAGAATTATATTGTGAGCAGCGTTTCCTAAAAGCATCGTGAGTGGCAGTGGTTCTACTCTACTACGATGCTTTTGGGCAGGGGCGCCGTTGGCACGGGGGACAGGGGGGTCAGGACCCCCGCAGTTTTGAAAAGATAGAAGTCGACCCCCGCACTTTTGATAAGGGCTGCTTCAGTCACACTATATCACCTTTTAGCTTAGGATATTGTCTTTCAAATTAGACCATTTTCACGTTTCTGTGAGCTTTCGTTCGTAAATAATCAGCTGTTTTGTCGCGGATATGAACAGGAAATGCGCTCTCAAACGGAGAAACACACGATCTCCAAACCATCGATCAAAGCGTGCTAACGTTTTAGCGTTAGCGTTTGTCAATCAAGCCAAACCGTCCATTCAGAAACCGAAATTTGACACTTTAAGGTAAGGAGGCTCTCTCAGGTTGACGCGCGAGCTGGCTTGACTGAAGTTTTCGTGAGGATTTATAGTTTATGGACTGTTTTGATTTCGGTAATTACATCTTGAAAGGCAAAAGCATTGATGACATCCATAAAAGAGATATCTGAAATAGAAACGAAAGTGATATTGCCTCATCCAGTGGAGGACGCACGAGAGGACTGTAAAACTGCATTTACAATGCTTATCAGTGGCGTGCACTTTGATCGTGAAAGTGCCTTTTGCGGTCGCATCGCGGTGCTCATTTCATACTTCATTTCCCGCGTTCCGTTCAGTCTCGCGCGAGCCTTTCAGAGAAACTCCTTTGCCCATGAGCGCGGAAAGACCATGGGGAAAGACGCGTTCGGCGCATGCATATGTGCACCGCCCGTTGTCTGCTTTTGGGAACCGCAGCTCAGATCTATTTTTCTATCTCCAGTGGAGGGGTCGAACATATGATAGGCGGGGCAGAGAACTCAGACATCCGGTTCATGTAGAGGTAATGTACCTTTACGCGAGAAGCAGTGTTGCTAATAAAGCGACTTAAAATGTAACAAAAGCGCGTTCAGGTTTCTTCAAAACGCGTCCCTGAGAAGCCAGGTGAGATTCTCTGTGATGTCGTCGTCGTTTTGTGTACGTTTCAAGGGGTTAAAGTTCAAACCCCTCCTGTAACGTATCTGTACAGTTTTGTTTTGTGACTGTCATTTAGAAAATACCATATTTGGGTTTATTGTACTTTAATACTATACATAGGGTAATTTTTAACCATGTGTCATAAAAGCTGCCTTCATCAGTTGCTAGAACTTTTCAAACTAGGATCTAGTAGATTTACCTTTGTTTTATTTTTCTAGAGGACAACTTAAGACAGCTCGCTCCAACTGGACATGTCACAGACACTTATGAGACACCATGAACTCAGAAGACTCAGAGCGTAAGTACCATTATATGGTAAAAGAAGAGAAAGTCATATGCAAAACAGTCTGTGTTACACTGAATAAAAGTGAAGTGGCCCAAATAAACATTTGCTACACATAAAAATGTATGGATGTTATTGCAAATCATATGCACACTTTTAGTGAGACATTTCATGAAAAGTCATGAAATTAGTTCTGATAAAAATCATTTCAGCTCACATGAAAAAAAAATACTATAGTAATTTATAGTAAAAAGTATAGTGCATTTGAACTATACTATAGTAAAGTAGCTACTTGAATTAATTTGTTGTGGTAATATAAACTATAGTAATATAAACAAATTACTTTACCCAATACTGTACTAAGTTTTCTACAACTATAGGTATACTACAATACACTACAGTTTACTGTAGTAAAAACTAAAGTATACTACAGTATTTATTACAGTTGATCAGTTCACTATAGGTAATACTACAGTATGCTGTAGGATTCATTAACAAAGTGTTGTAAATACTGTAATATGTACAGTATACTACAATTTACTATAGTAAACACTATAGTATTTTTTCATGTGGGGGGACTGGGGACCACTAGGGGGCTTAGCAAACTTCCAAGGGGGCCACAGAATGACTTAATTTTTTTAATTATTATTATTAATAATATAATTAATATAACATACTTAATATAATACTCGTATACTAATATAATCATATATCAGTAATTCATATGAACAATAATAATATATTATTATTATTTTTAAAAATGTTTATATTTCATATTCTAACTAAATCAAGATTAATTGGTAACACTTTACAATAAGGTTCATTAGTTAATTAATGTATTAACTAACATGAACTAACCATGAGCAATACATTTGTTGATGTTAGTTAAACAGTTGTTCATTGTTCATGTTAGTGCATTACCTAATGTTAACAAGATTTTAATAATGTATTAGTAAATGTTGAAATTAACATTAACAAAGATGAATAAATGTTGTATATGTGCAGTTCATTATTAGTTCATGTTAAAAGTGATAGAGAGGATCTTTTCGTCAACTGAGAATCCAAAGACTGTTACTGAGTTTTTCAAATGAGCGCATGCGTAAGAACAACCCCCCTCCTTCACAGCTCACTTCAAAGGAACGCCTCCCAAAAATCGTGCACGAGTATTGGAACACGAGTGTTTACCACCGGAATTCGCTGTGTCGTGTTAGTGGATTCATTATGTCGGACTCACCGCAGGTAACTCATAATCTGCAGTTGTTACTCCTGTCTCCGGACAAAAACACTGCATGCGGCGCCTGTGGAGTGTGGAAAGTTACTGGAGCGCGCAGCCGCTCTCGTCTCTCACAAGGAACGTCATGGCAGTGATTGACAAGCCAGAGGGCCAATCCTTTACGCGATGATTGTGTAAACGATTGGCTGTTTTTAAGGCCCTACCTCGTGCACAGATGATGTATATTAATATTACTTTCAGTGCACCTAATAAATAGTCTTTTATCAGTTAGCAAAGACAGTTTCAAGTAATATTGCAAAAATTTATAAAACAAAACATCCTCTTTAGCACCTTTAACTAATGTTAACTAATGAACCTTATTGTAAAGTGTTACCAATGATTTTTTAAGAATTGCAAGAAAAGAATTGTGGTTAGTTAATTTACCAATATCAACACTCACGGTTTCTGTTAATAATATAATATACTATTCAGGGGGCTCTTGAATTTTTCAAGTCAAAAAGGTTGAGAACAACTGATCTATTTTCAATGGAATTGAAAAGTTTAAGTGTGACTTAAATGTCCAAATTACTCTTTTGATGTTTATAATATGTATATGTTGAATGTCTAAAATCTGCTGTTTTGACTTCTTTTCTTGTGACCAATTATCATTTTATTATCTCTCCACCAGGTGCTCGGTTTGTGGATGCCCACTGGGCGACACTTGTCCAGAAAGTAATCATGGTGATGCCGATAGCGGATGAGCTGCGGTCAGCTGGTATGCTGGAGTGGGAGCCGTACTGTAAGATCAAAGCAGCAGATATAAACCAGGAGAAAATGAGAGAGTTTTATGAAGTACTGCACTCTGGAGGAGACGAGGTTAAATCTGCCTTTTATTCTAGATTGGAAAAGCATGAGCAATCTCTGTTTAGATCCTTGGGTATGTGCACACTAATTTTGGCTATTATACCACGTGCATCTAGACCTTTGTACTGAGATATGTTCTGTTAAATGCTACCTGTAAAATACCTTTTACAGGTAGCATTGCTGAAACTGCAGAAGATCTTCTAACAAGCTTAAGTGAGTATTTCATCTTAATTCATCATCATCTTAAGTTTCATTTGACTTAAATGTTTATGCTTAGGTTGGATGCTTGTTTAAAAAAATTACAAAAATACAAAGTAACAGGTGTTTTTGTAAGGATAGCTACATGAAAATTCTGTCATCATTTACTCAACACTCTAATCCATATAATGGAAATGAATGAGGACTAAGGCCGTAATGCTACAAAATTGCAAAAAAAAAAAAAAAAAAAAAGCGCACCAAAATATATTGGTTCATTTGACTTGTCATGAAGCCATACAATAGCCAGTGGCATTTGTGGTCAAATGGAATCGATGCTCTATTTTTGAAGACCCTACAACCTTCGTAGGCATTTTAAAGCCTCAGAATAGATAGTTAAGAGTGAATATTGCCTTAAATTTTGGTCCATATCTTTGGTTCGTATCTGTATAACTTCAAAACACTATGAATATGATGCAAGTTGCACAGACCATGATGCTTTTTTTCTCTCATTTTGGGGCTTTACAGGCCCAGTCCCCAATCTCCATTCATTTTTATTATGGAAAAGAAGTGGTTTGAAACAAGATGAGTGTTATTGAAACAAGATGAGTGTTAGTCAGTTTTCATTTTTGGCTGAATTTTCCCTTTTAATTGAAGTTCAGCAGTGCTTACAAGCTGATATGTCCATTACTCACTAACAATGTATTATACACAGACAAATATAAGAAGTGGATCCAGAAGGAATATGAATATGTGAGTGAGTATAACTCTTTGCCTGGTGAATATGTGCTGCTGTCCAAGCGCTATACACAACCTCTGATCATCACGAGACACAGAGAGAAGAGAGAGCGAGAAGAAGAGATGTGTTCCGTGGGAGAGAGTTTCCAGCAGCTCCTCACCTCTAGGAATAATGCGGAAAAGGGCAGCTCAGTCTTGGATGAGCTTTTTAGCGCTGATAATAAGGGAGTCAATCCTAGTGCTGTCATTCTTCAGGGGAACTCTGGGCATGGCAAATCCTTCACAGCTCAAAAGATTATGCTGGATTGGGCATCAGGAAACCTCATCAGAGAGGAATTTGATTGTCTTTTTCACTTGAAATGCAAAGAATTGAACCACATATCTGGAGAGCAGAGTTTGGCGGAGCTCTTGAGCTACAACTCCGGTTTAACATCGGCCCAGATCTCCCAGATCCTGCAGAAGTCACCAGAGAAAGCTCTCATCCTCATTGATGGATTCGATGAGCTCAGGTTTTCATATAGTGACACATCGAATATGCCAAAACTCAGGCATTTTTCAGAAAAAGCTACAACTGAGGCTTCTCTGAAGGCTTTGTTGAGGGGCCACATCTTGTCTGAGTCATTCCTGCTGGTCACCACTAGGTCTACAGCTACAAAAACCCTAGGCGGTCTGCTCAAGCACCCTCAGCGCTTCACTGAGATTATCGGTTTCTCTGAGAGGGAGGTGGAGGAGTACTTCATGAGGTTCTATCAGGATGAAGAACTCTTCAGGAGTGCTTTTGAGTGCGTGAAGGCAAATGAAACCCTCATTACTGCCTGCTCCATCCCTGTTATCTGCTGGATCATCTGCAGAGTTATGCGGGAGAGGTTCAGTGATGGTGCGGATGCGACAAGTGGACTGGAAACCACCACCTCCATCTACGTTGACTTTGTGTCCACTCTACTGGAGCATCACTGCCAGGGTTTAAGTCAGTCCGTCCTGACCTTGCTGAAGAGTCTGGGTCAGCTGGCAGAGAAAGGGATGCTGAAAAAGCAAGTCCTGTTTGAAGAGAAAAGCGTGCAAGAAACGGTTTCAGGCAGTCCATTTCTGTGCAAGTTCCTCCTTAAGAGAAGAATTCGCCAGGAAACGATGTTCAGTTTCATGCATCTCAGTTTTCAGGAGTTCTTCACTGCTCTGTACTACATCTCACTAGATGAAAGAGAGTTTCTGGATAAACTAACAGAGCGATTCCACTCTCAAACACAAAGCTATCTTGCCCTATATTTGGATAAGAAATTTCCACTGAAGTATGGGTGTCCTGAACCTCATTTCCTGCCTGTGATTCAATTTCTCTGTGGTCTCTCTAATAAAGAAGTTAGCAGCACACTTGAAGAGACGCACAATCTGTCCGTCCCTTCTTTTGTACAGGCACAGCTGGAAGAATGGATCCTCCATGTTAGCACAAATGGAGACTACAATTACTTGCCCTTCATTCTCCACTGTCTCTATGAACTCCACGAGAAAGAGTTTGTGCAGAAAGCCATGGAAGCTTGGCAGGAGTTAGACATGTCCTGGGATCAACTGAGCAGGACAGACTGCTGGGCGTTGTTGTATTGTCTGGACTGCTGCCCTCACTTCAGAAGCCTGAAGATCAACTTTGCAGCTGAAGAGCTGAAGATGCTTCAGCCTGTATTGCGCAGGACCCCAAAACTAGAGTGAGTGTGCAAATCTAGTCATGAACCAATTGGGAATATTGACAGCTAAAAGTTATTTTTTATGTTTTGGACATTAATGTGAACGTCACTTCAAAGTGAAAAATGAAAAAGCTAAAGGCTGGAATACACTACACAACTTTTAAAATCTGAACAGATTTTAAAGGTTTGATATCCTCTGACTGGACGGATTCATAATCTGAAGCTAAAAAGTTCCATTAAAGTCTACACAACTCTCTGTGAAATCTGTGGACTCTGCCCAAAATCTGCAAATGGGTTCTGACTTTCGACAACTAGCATTGACTCGTCCAGACTTTAAATTAGGGCAGAAGTTTGTGTAGTTTATTCTAGCCTTACAGAGGCAGTGAGCAATTTCTGTGAAATGCTGTTGAAAGTGAATCAGACTGAGCACCACAACACACTTGTAGCCAATCAGCAGTGTCCACTCATGATGGGGGAGGAGAGAGAGTGAGAAAGAGCTAGATTTGAAAAAGACAGTAGAAAGAGAGATGACTAAGACACATTACAAAAGATACAGAACAGTCAGAGAAATATCACTGAATAAAGAAGGGTTATCATCAGGCAAGAGCTTTAGGATGAAGATAAATATTAGATAAGCTTAACAGAGCTGGGGCCTGTACCATGAAGCTGGATTAGCTGGCTAGCCAGGTAAGTGTCAGATTAGTTTGCGCCAATCCCGGGTTTTCGGTACCACGAAAGTGACTTGGCTTTTAGCTGTATTCATCGCCATGGTAACTTACGCTCCACAGCTAACCTGCTCCGGGGCTAGAGATCTCAAACTGAAATTGGACCAATCAGATGTACGCTAAGTGACACTACAGACCCAAATCACTATCCCAGTTTCTCTTCCTCCAAATTAAAGGTCATTATATAGTAAAAACAAATATTTAATGATAATACTTAGGACCATGTGATATTTCAGTTTTTCTTTTTTAATAAATCTGCAAAAATGTCAACAATTCTGTGTTTTTCTGTCAATATGGGGTGCTGTGTGTACATTAATGAGGAAAAAAATAAACTTAAATTATTTTAGCAAATGGCTGCAATATAACAAAGAGTGAAAAATATAAGGGGGTCTGAATACTTTCCGTACCCACTATAATATATATATAATATACAGTACAGTCCAGTCCAAAAGTTTGGAACCACTAAGATTTTTAATGTTTTTAAAAGAAGTTTCGTCTGCTCACCAAGGCTACATTTATTTAATTAAAAATACAGTAAAAACAGTAATATTGTGAAATATTATTACAATTTAATATAACTGTTTTCTATTTGAATATATTTCACAAAGTAATTTATTCCTGTGATGGCAAAGCTGAATTTTCAGCATCATTACTCCAGTCTTCGCAAATCAGCATATTAGAATGATTTCTGAAGGATCATGTGATACTGAAGACTGGAGTAATGATGCTGAAAATTCAGCTTTGCATCACAGGAATAAATTACTTTGTCAAATATATTTAAATAGTACACAGTTATTTTAAATTGTAATAATATTTCACAATATTACTGTTTTTTACTGTATTTTTAATTAAATAAATGTAGCCTTGGTGAGCAGACAAAACTTCTTTTAAAAACATTAAAAATCTTAGTGGTTCCAAACTTTTGGACTGTACTGTATATATACATATATATATATATATATATATATATATATATATATATATATATATATATATATATATATATATATATATATATATATATATCATATGTAATATAAATAAGGTGTAAATATACTCTTTATATGACTACATGTGACCTTGTATGTTGGAGTCTCTATCACTATATATTATCAAGTATATACACTAACTTCAGTTTCACTTGCACTGATAGAGAAATATCATTTCTTTTATTTTTCCTCTTTCATGGACAAGCATTTTCCATTAGTGTAAATGCGTTTAAATTCATTCATTTTCAGCAAAAGAGTTTTGAATCACACTGGCTCTCTCGCGAGAAGTGAATCAGTTTATTTCTGTTGCAAGGCATCTGATTGGCTGTTCACCACTGATGTCACACATTCATGTGCACGCACTCCACGAACTCAGGATCAAAGCCTGAGTTGACAAAGTTGATGATCAGCATCATGGTACCAACAAAGCTGGATTGGAGTGGTTTGGTTTTGTCAACTTGAAACTAATCCTATAACCCTGAGTTTGTTCAACTACCATCATGGTACAGGCCCCGGAGAGACCTAATTGGGAAGGCCTGAAAACAGACTCCGTGGTAACATTGGTACTGTTGTTATAATGTTAGCTATAGTAACAGGACAGTTTTGAGTGTCATTGAAGCATTTTTTTTCCGCTTCAGCTATGATAAAGAGACATCCAATCTTGCATTGCGTGTTCGTGCATTTTATTGGGCATAGCAATGAAGGGAGGGGTTTGTTTGATGGGTGGATTTCAAATATCAACAGTTTTTCTAAGAAATCGCTTACTGCACCTTTATTCTGAGAAAGTTTTTGTGAGATGTAAAGTCACATTTGTAGGATTTTTAACCTACAATTACGAAGGGGAAAAAGTGGAAGTTGAAGATCAAAGAAATGTTTGAGAAATGCATGCATACTTACGAGAAATACAGTTTCTTTTTATTTATTTATTCATTTTCATTGAGGTGGGCTTTCATAGTTTATCTGTTTGTTTCCAATAAAGAAACAAAAATGTGTTTAAAAGTTACATGATCAATATGTTAAGTGATTTTTGATGGTTTATTGATTTATTTATTCTTTTTAGGTTGACTGTGCAAAACTTTTCAGACACAGATGTCACTAATCTGCTCTCAGCTCTTGGAGAAGGAAAGCATCTGAGAGAACTGAAGTAAAAATCAGTGACTTTTCAGCACAGAACTGCTAATTTGTTTGTGACTGATTAATGTCACATTGTTGATCAGATTATAAATCTCTTTTACAGGCTGAACAGCAGCTGTCTGTCAGATCAAAGTGTGCTGCAGGTTCTTAATGCTCTAAACAAACAGATTAGTGTGGGTGGACTTAAGATTGTGGTGAAGAGCATCTCAGCTGACACTGCCCTCATCCTCACTGACTTCCTGCAGAGCAAATTGAAATGGGAGGAGATCAGGTATCAGTAATCAGTATCATTTTCTTACATTTGCATACTTTAAACTTCACACACCTTCATCAATGACTGGCCCCTCACCACTCACATATCTAAAACCAAATTTCTTGATTTTTAAGTTTAGATATTAATGTTAAAACTCTGTATTCTGATTGGCAGTTTAAAGACAAATGATGCAGAGAGTCTGTGCTCATCTCTTCGGCTCTTCAGCTTTGAAGGAAAGCTTGTGTAAGGATCTCTCCCACACACCTGAACTCCAATCAATTCCTTTTTGATCTGTTATAATTATTAATGAATCATTAAAGGTGCCATAGAATGGAAAATCGAATTGACCTTGGCATAGTTGAATAACAAGAGTTCAGTACATGGAAATTACATACAGTGAGTCTCAAACACCATTGTTTCCTTCTTCTTATGTAAATCTCATTTGTTTAAAAGACCTCCGAAGAACAGGCGAATCTCAACATAACACCGACTGTTACGTAACAGTCGGGATCATTAATATGTACGCCCCTAATATTTGCATATACCAGCCCATGTTCAAGGCATTAGACAAGTATTAACATCTGGATCTGTGCACAGCTGAATCTTCAGACTAGGTAAGCAAGCCAAGACAATAGCGAAAAATCCATGATAACATGATATTTTTAGTGATATTTGTAAATTGTCTTTCTAAATGTTTCGTTAGCATGTTGCTAATGTACTGTTAAATGTGGTTGAAGTTACCATCGTTTCTTACTGTATTCACGGAGACGAGCCATCGTTATTTTCATTTTTAAACACTTGCAGTCTGTATAATTCATAAACACAACTTCATTCTTTATAAATCTCTTCAACAGTGTAGCATTAGCCTGTTAGCCACGGAACACAGCCTCAAACTCATTCAGAATCAAATGTAAACATCCAAATAAATACTATAGGCTACTCACATGATCCGATGCATGCTGTAACATTGAGTCCACTGGAGGCGAGTGTGGTAGAACCCAAATGCAGTTTAATAAGAATAAATCCCAAATACAAACGTGAACAAAAACAGACGTGACTTGACTTGACTTGAACAGACTAGAACATGAACAGACTTGGCTTGAACATACTTGACATAAACACTCACCGACAGCAGGTTACTTTGAAAATACATGACAAAGGAACATGGGGAAGACAATGGCTATAAATACAAGAACTGATGGAACACATGACTAGGACAACCAATGGGGAAGTGACACAAGGAACATGAGAACCAATGACCGAACAGAACTGAAAACCACATGACTATAACCAACCAATGAGAACATGACACAGACTAAGGGAGAACATGAGGAGCAAGGGAAACATGACACAAACAAGCGACATGAAACAGACTACAAAATAAAAGACATGGAACCCAAAACATGAACACAAAACCAAAACACCCGTGACACATGCATGCAGTATGCATGACGAACACTTTATAAAGATCCATTTTGAGGGTTATATTAGCTGTGTGAACTTTGTTTATGCAATGTATTATAGAGTCGAGAGCTCGGGGGCGGGGAGCACAAGAATTAAAGGGGAAGCAGCCTGAATCAGCGCATATTTAATGATGCCCCAAAACAGGCAGTTAAAAAAATTAATTAAAAAAATCTATGGGGTATTTTGAGCTGAATCTTCACAGACACATTCAGGGGACACCTTAGACTTATATTACATCTTGTGAAAAAATGTTCTAGGGCACCTTTAATGAATAGTAAGACAACACATTTTCACTATACAATGTTGTTCAACTGCTTACTGGCAGACTTACTGGACAAATAAACTTGATTATGCTTGAGATATTTGAGGAAATAAATGTGTTTCTTGTTGACAGGTTGAATGTGGTGAGATGGTGTTCAAGCCCACAGAATGAGCCGTCACTGTCAGAAATAATTCTGAAATGTCCACGTTCAGAGGCATCCAGTATTAATGTCAAGAGCTTCTTGCAGGCGTTTCACAGTGTAAACTGTATAACAGAACAGTATGTCTTCAAAACCACCCTCACCTCCCCATCTTGATCTTTGTGTATGGAGATTCTCTAAAAGCTTCTCTCCGTCTATAGAAGTGCCGATTTTGACAGGCAGGTCGATGCTCTGCTGTCTCAGCTGCCATCTGTGTCTGGTTTAAGTGCGATAAATCTTTCTGTTCCCCTCCTGACGGAAACATGGGCTTCCAGAATCCTTTTCCTGGTCGAGTCTTGCCCCAGACTGGCTGCGATCAGGTGAGAGTTATTAGCTCTTTGAGTGTGCCTTTAGTTTATGTGCATTTATATTTGCACTGTGCTTAATATATGATTCATTCTACAATAACTGTTGCAGTGTAGAATCACACATTTTTATATAAGCTTTATCTCATCATTCTCACAGTAATATCTCTGTTTTGTAGTTTTCATGCTGGTTTATGGGGCTCTGAAGGTGGTCAGTGGCTCGCTGGTCTTTTAATGGAAGAAGGAATCAAGTTACTGAAAGAATCTGCAAAACGTCCAGAGTGCATTGTGAACATTAGAGGGTTTGTAATCTTCACTGCAAATCTGTTTATTTATCGTCATATTTTCTGTTAGTTCTAAATAATCTGCTAGTGAGTATTGAGTGTTTGATGAATGTGAAATATTATACTTTGTGTATGAAAATATGCATGTTTCACATTTACACTTCTGTGGTGTGATCTCACACATTTATGCACCTGGCAACGAATATAAGATATTCTTTCAAATACTGTTACTATTTTAATGGAATTCATGTTTAAAATGAAGTGTCTTGCGCTGATTGAATGTGGTGAATGTGCTGCTGTGAAGGTTCAGATGCAGTAAATCCTCTGACCGCTGCACTCGTCACACCGAGCAGATCGAGGAGCTCAGCTGCAACCAGAGAGTGACCATTCAGTTCTGTGGCGAGAAGTGTACAGAAGACATAAAGTGAGTTCTGATTAGGGGTCAAGAACAACCTTTAAAGCTTTAATTTAATATAATTTATATTATAAATATGTTTTTATTATAAAGTAAAACCCCATTCTCTAAAGTATGACATTATAATCTTCTACTTATTTTTCCTGTTTCTCCTCAGATCTAAACTTGTACTGCCTGATGAAAACTGAATCTGTTGAATTGGTCTTCATGAGTCTCTCTTGTATAGAAATTAAAATTTGTCTCTCTTAAGTAACTCGATATAACAACTATGTGTGAAATTAATACAGAGACATAATAATGCACAATAAATCACTGCTGAAAGAATTCTGAACATGTGTGAAATGAACTTTGTTAAGTGTTCTGTGTCCTGTTAGTTCATCCTGCCTGTAGACACACTGGTTTATACAGGTATTTGTTTTGTATTATGAAGGCAGGAAAAAAACTTTTTTTCCAACAACCAACTTTAATGTTTCTGATTATTGTATGTATATATATCATATATGAACACTGCAGTCATGCTTGGGTCTTGAAAGAGGTTGTTTTGAATCAGCCAGATTGAAAATAAACTTTCTGGTTCACTTATGTTGAGAAACAAAAACAAGACAGTGAACCATTGCTTGACTCCCACTCTAACTGAGACATTATGTATATATACGTGTGTGTAAGAGACTTTGAAATAATTTCAACAACAAGAATGCTTGATTGACATGCATTTGAAGAATGCCGTCTTGACAAAGCCTTGACTCCTGCTGCAACTAATACATTATATATATTGTGTGTGTGTGTGTGTGTGTGTGTACTCTGCCCAATGAGACTAATAATGAACTACACTTTTACAGCATATATTATTCTTTGTTAATGTTAATTTCAACATTTACTAATACATTATTAAAACCTTGTTAACATTAGTTAACGGACAACCAACATGAACAAACTATGAACAGTTGTATTTTTATTAATTAACAGTAACAAAGATTAACAAACACAGTAACAAATGTATTGCACATGGTTAGTTCATGTTAATTAATACAGTAACTGATGGTAACAAATTGCCAGTGCTACCAAAATGCCATTCAGTACTTCATATGCTGGTTTTTTATATGTACGTTTACAGTTTTAGGATTTGATGACAGACATGGATGTGTTGCTACTGTCTTGTTTTGTTTTGGGGTTTTTTAGTTGGTTTTTAATGTCAAACATTTCATCCTGTCATCAGAGTTTTTTTATTTTGTTTTGTTTTTTTAACTCAATGGAGATAAACAGAGCAGGCATTCTGAATATGTTTTCTGAGACAAGGAATGATTAAATTCCCAAAAGACTATTTTTCAGATATGACCTAGGAATTTAGAAAGATAGAAAGATTTGGAGATTATCCTGGAGATGTTCATGAGTTTGTTTAATTCTTTTAACTTTGGCATGAATTGCCGCACATTGTACAACATACTTTCAGATAGACTTTAAAAACTTCTAAAAAGATGGATAGCTTGTGACATATTTGGACTGCTTCTTCAGGTTGAACCTGTTTGTCATGTTTCTATAACTTAGGGTCTTACAGTTCCTGCAGCTTCAGGTATAAATTGAGCTCCTTCAAGCAAACTGAAGTCACTGCACTGTCTGCCTGAAGAAAAGCAGGTGTACAAACTTTCAGCATTAATGTCTTATTTTAACAGGCAGATGAAACATCAACCACATTACCTGGACCAAGAGAACTAAAATCCACATTTTTGGAAAGATCAGGTAACATTTTAACCATTTTCCATATTAACATTACAACTAATTATTAATATTGATCTCTCTTGTGGTATTTCTTTTCTTACAGAGAATGTTCCGGGACTGTTGTAACAGTATGTCAAACTTGCAGTTTTGTTAAAAATGTATACAAAGCTTGTATATTTAGTGAATATGGAATAGGTGTTCATGTTGATGTTTTAGAATAGAAACAGTAACACTTATGGCCTTGTTGTTGTATTATATTGCCTAAATATTTCCGCTTCTAGAGTTTTGCGGTAACAAAGACATAACTGGATCTCAAACTGGGCCAAATGTGAGCGCTTCAGCTCAAAGTGGAAGCCATATTACAGCACCTACACTTACTAACACTAAAATAGCAGGCAATGTCGTTTTGTGTACGTTTCAAGGGGTTAAAGTTCAAACCCCTCCTGTAACGTATCTGTACAGTTTTGTTTTGTGACTGTCATTTAGAAAATACCATATTTGGGTTTATTGTACTTTAATACTATAAAGTGCATGCAGCGCATAGGGTAATTTTTAACCATGTGTCATAAAAGCTGCCTTCATCAGTTGCTAGAACTTTTCAAACTAGGATCTAGTAGATTTACCTTTGTTTTATTTTTCTAGAGGACAACTTAAGACAGCTCGCTCCAACTGGACATGTCACAGACACTTATGAGACACCATGAACTCAGAAGACTCAGAGCGTAAGTACCATTATATGGTAAAAGAAGAGAAAGTCATATGCAAAACAGTCTGTGTTACACTGAATAAAAGCGAAGTGGCCCAAATAAACATTTGCTACACATAAAAATGTATGGATGTTATTGCAAATCATATGCACACTTTTAGTGAGACATTTCATGAAAAGTCATGAAATTAGTTCTGATAAAAATCAATTTCAGCTCACATGAAAAAAAAAATACTATAGTAATTTATAGTAAAAAGTATAGTGCATTTGAACTATACTATAGTAAAGTAGCTACTTGAATTAATTTGTTGTGGTAATTCTATAGTTTTTGTGGTAATATAACAACTATAGTAATATAAACAAATTACTTTACCCAATACTGTACTGTAACGATCACCGTCTGTTCCTGTCACTCCCCGGACTACGCTTCCCACAATTCTCTCTGTCAGTCACATGTTCACTCCACACCAATCACCTGTCGCCACATACAGCCATGCACACACTCCTCACTAATCACCACACCCAGCTGCAGCTTGTTAACAGGACTATAAAGGACTTTCACTCACACCACCTCACCGCGAAGTCTTGTTTTCACTCGTGTTGCATTTCTGAGCATTACCTTGTATCCTGTTTGTCTATCTGTGATTGATCTTGCCTGATTCCTGTTTTACGACCCATTGCTGCCTGCCTCGAACCTTGCCTGTACCCTGACTACAACTCTGCCTGTTCCTTATTGCTCCTGTTTGTTCCTGTTTGACCCTGCCTGTACGACCACGCTCACTTCTAATAAAACGCTGCATTTGGATCCCCTGCCTGAGTCTCCCTTTGTAACAGAAGACTTCGCCACACCAAGATCCAGCAGCTACCGTGAGTGTTTCTGTCACCTCTAATATGAACCCATCGGCTCAGCTAACAGGTCTCCGTCAGGGAGACAGATCCATTGAGGAATATGTCATGGACTTTATTGAACTGGCACCGTTAACTTGTTTTAATGAGGAGTGCCTCATGATATTTTTTCGCGGTGGACTATCTGATCCGCTCAGTTCCGTCAGGCTGATGTAATGGCATGACGGAACTGAGCGGATCAGATAGTCCACCGCGAAAAAATATCATGAGGCACTCCTCATTAACATTGGAATGTTATATTGATCTGGCATTGCAGCTGAGAGGCTCTCCCTTTTCTGTGGGTGCCGCGGAGGAATGCGACACTTCGCCGAATCATGTAATGGCATGTAAAAAATCATGCACGAGTATTGGAACACGAGTGTTTACCACCGGCATTCGCTGTGTCGTGTTTTTTGGATTCATTATGTCGGACTCACCGCAGGTAACTCATAATCTGCAGTTGTTACTCCTGTCTCCTGACAAAAACACTGCATGCGGCGCCTGTGGAGTGTGGAAAGTTACTGGAGCGCGCAGCCGCGCACGTCTCTCACAAGGAATGTCATGGCAGTGATTGACAAGCCAGAGGGCCAATCGTTTACGCGATGATTGTGTAAACGATTGGCTGATGTTTTTAAGGCCCTACCTCGTGCACAGATGATGTATATTAATATTACTTTCAGTGCACCTAATAAATAGTCTTTTATCAGTTAGTAAAGACAGTTTCAAGTAATATTGCAAAAATGTATAAAACAAAACATCCTCTGTAGCACCTTTAACTAATGTTAACTAATGAACCTTATTGTAAAGTGTTACCAATGATTTAAGAATTGCAAAAAAAGAATTGTGGTTAATTAATTTAACATTCAACACTCACGGTTTCTGTTAATAATATAATATACTATTCAGGGGGCTCTTGAATTTTTCAAGTCAAAAAGGTTGAGAACAACTGATCTATTTTCAATGGAATTGAAAAGTTTAAGTGTGACTTAAATGTCCAAATTACTCTTTTGATGTTTATAATATGTATATGTTGAATGTCTAAAATCTGCTGTTTTGACTTCCTTTCTTGTGACCAATTATCATTTTATTATCTCTCCACCAGGTGCTCAGTTTGTGGATGCCCACTGGGCGACACTTGTCCAGAAAGTAATCATGGTGATGCCGATAGCGGATGAGCTGCGGTCAGCTGGTATGCTGGAGTGGGAGCCGTACTGTAAGATCAAAGCAGCAGATATAAACCAGGAGAAAATGAGAGAGTTTTATGAAGTACTGCACTCTGGAGGAGACAAGGTTAAATCTGCCTTTTATTCTAGATTGGAAAAGCATGAGCAATCTCTGTTTAGATCCTTGGGTATGTGCACACTAATTTTGGCTATTATACCACGTGCATCTAGACCTTTGTACTGAGATATGTTCTGTTAAATGCTACCTGTAAAATACTGCAGAAGATCTTCTAACAAGCTTAAGTGAGTATTTCATCTTAATTCATCATCATCTTAAGTTTCATTTGACTTAAATGTTTATGCTTAGGTTGGATGCTTGTTTAAAAAAATTACAAAAATACAAAGTAACAGGTGTTTTTGTAAGGATAGCTACATGAAAATTCTGTCATCATTTACTCAACACTCTAATCCATATAATGGAAATGAATGAGGACTAAGGCCGTAATGCTACAAAATTGCAAAAAAAAAAAAAAAGCGCACCAAAATATATTGGTTCATTTGACTTGTCATGAAGCCATACAATAGCCAGTGGCATTTGTGGTCAAATGGAATCGATGCTCTATTTTTGAAGACCCTACAACCTTCGTAGGCATTTTAAAGCCTCAGAATAGATAGTTAAGAGTGAATATTGCCTTAAATTTTGGTCCATATCTTTGGTTCGTATCTGTATAACTTCAAAACACTATGAATATGATGCAAGTTGCACAGACCATGATGCTTTTTTTTCTGTCATTTTGGGGCTTTACAGGCCCAGTCCCCAATCTCCATTCATTTTTATTATGGAAAAGAAGTTGTTGAAACAAGATGAGTGTTAGTCAGTTTTCATTTTTGGCTGAATTTTCCCTTTTTAAATGAAGTTCAACAGTGCTTACAAGCTGATATGTCCATTACTCACTAACAATGTATTATACACAGACAAATATAAGAAGTGGATCCAGAAGGAATATGAATATGTGAGTGAGTATAACTCTTTGCCTGGTGAATATGTGCTGCTGTCCAAGCGCTATACACAACCTCTGATCATCACGAGACACAGAGAGAAGAGAGAGCGAGAAGAAGAGATGTGTTCCGTGGGAGAGAGTTTCCAGCAGCTCCTCACCTCTAGGAATAATGCGGAAAAGGGCAGCTCAGTCTTGGATGAGCTTTTTAGCGCTGATAATAAGGGAGTCAATCCTAGTGCTGTCATTCTTCAGGGGAACTCTGGGCATGGCAAATCCTTCACAGCTCAAAAGATTATGCTGGATTGGGCATCAGGAAACCTCATCAGAGAGGAATTTGATTGTCTTTTTCACTTGAAATGCAAAGAATTGAACCACATATCTGGAGAGCAGAGTTTGGCGGAGCTCTTGAGCTACAACTCCGGTTTAACATCGGCCCAGATCTCCCAGATCCGGCAGAAGTCACCAGAGAAAGTTCTCATCCTCATTGATGGATTCGATGAGCTCAGGTTTTCATATAGTGACACGTCGAATATGCCAAAACTCAGGCATTTTTCAGAAAAATAGCCAAATGAGGCTTCTCTGAAGGCTTTGTTGAGGGGCCACATCTTGTCCGAGTCATTCATGCTGGTCACCACTAGGTCTACAGCTACAAAAACCCTAGGCGGTCTGCTCAAGCACCCTCAGCGCTTCACTGAGATTATCGGTTTCTCTGAGAGGGAGGTGGAGGAGTACTTCATGAGGTTCTTTCAGGATGAAGAACTCTTCAGGAGTGCTTTTGAGTGCGTGAAGGCAAATGAAACCCTCATTACTGCCTGCTCCATCCCTGTTATCTGCTGGATCATCTGCAGAGTTATGCGGGAGAGGTTCAGTGATGGTGCGGATGCGACAAGTGGACTGGAAACCACCACCTCCATCTACGTTGACTTTGTGTCCACTCTACTGGAGCATCACTGCCAGGGTTTAAGTCAGTCCGTCCTGACCTTGCTGAAGAGTCTGGGTCAGCTGGCAGAGAAAGGGATGCTGAAAAAGCAAGTCCTGTTTGAAGAGAAAAGCGTGCAAGAAACGGTTTCAGGCAGTCCATTTCTGTGCAAGTTCCTCCTTAAGAGAAGAATTCGCCAGGAAATGATGTTCAGTTTCATGCATCTCAGTTTTCAGGAGTTCTTCACTGCTCTGTACTACATCTCACTAGATGAAAGAGAGTTTCTGGATAAACTAACAGAGCGATTCCACTCTCAAACACAAAGCTATCTTGCCCTATATTTGGATAAGAAATTTCCACTGAAGTATGGGTGTCCTGAACCTCATTTCCTGCCTGTGATTCAATTTCTCTGTGGTCTCTCTAATAAAGAAGTTAGCAGCACACTTGAAGAGACGCACAATCTGTCCGTCCCTTCTTTTGTACAGGCACAGCTGGAAGAATGGATCCTCCATGTTAGCACAAATGGAGACTACAATTACTTGCCCTTCATTCTCCACTGTCTCTATGAACTCCACGAGAAAGAGTTTGTGCAGAAAGCCATGGAAGCTTGGCAGGAGTTAGACATGTCCTGGGATCAACTGAGCAGGACAGACTGCTGGGCGTTGTTGTATTGTCTGGACTGCTGCCCTCACTTCAGAAGCCTGAAGATCAACTTTGCAGCTGAAGAGCTGAAGATGCTTCAGCCTGTATTGCGCAGGACCCCAAAACTAGAGTGAGTGTGCAAATCTAGTCATGAACCAATTGGGAATATTGACAGCTAACAGTTATTTTTTATGTTTTGGACATTAATGTGAACGTCACTTCAAAGTGAAAAATGAAAAAGCTAAAGGCTGGAATACACTACACAACTTTTAAAATCTGAACAGATTTTAAAGGTTTGATATCCTCTGACTGGACGGATTCATAATCTGAAGCTAAAAAGTTCCATTAAAGTCTACACAACTCTCTGTGAAATCTGTGGACTCTGCCCAAAATCTGCAAATGGGTTCTGACTTTCGACAACTAGCATTGACTCGTCCAGACTTTAAATTAGGGCAGAAGTTTGTGTAGTTTATTCTAGCCTTACAGAGGCAGTGAGCAATTTCTGTGAAATGCTGTTGAAAGTGAATCAGACTGAGCACCACAACACACTTGTAGCCAATCAGCAGTGTCCACTCATGATGGGGGAGGAGAGAGAGTGAGCAAGAGCTAGATTTGAAAAAGACAGTAGAAAGAGAGATGACTAAGACACATTACAAAAGATACAGAACAGTCAGAGAAATATCACTGAATAAAGAAGGGTTATCATCAGGCAAGAGCTTTAGGATGAAGATAAATATTAGATAAGCTTAACAGAGCTGGGGCCTGTACCATGAAGCTGGATTAGCTGGCTAGCCAGGTAAGTGTCAGATTAGTTTGCGCCAATCCCGGGTTTTCGGTACCACGAAAGTGACTTGGCTTTTAGCTGTATTCATCGCCATGGTAACTTACGCTCCACGGCTAACCTGCTCCGGGGCTAGAGATCTCAAACTGAAATTGGACCAATCAGATGTACGCTAAGTGACACTACAGACCCAAATCACTCTCCCAGTTTGTCTTCCTCCAAATTAAAGGTCATTATATAGTAAAAACAAATATTTAATGATAATACTTAGGACCATGTGATATTTCAGTTTTTCTTTTTTAATAAATCTGCAAAAATGTCAACAATTCTGTGTTTTTCTGTCAATATGGGGTGCTGTGTGTACATTAATGAGGAAAAAAATAAACTTAAATTATTTTAGCAAATGGCTGCAATATAACAAAGAGTGAAAAATATAAGGGGGTCTGAATACTTTCCGTACCCACTATAATATATATATAATATACAGCACAGTCCAGTCCAAAAGTTTGGAACCACTAAGATTTTTAATGTTTTTAAAAGAAGTTTCATCTGCTCACCAAGGCTACATTTATTTAATTAAAAATACAGTAAAAACAGTAATATTGTGAAATATTATTACAATTTAAAATAACTGTTTTCTATTTGAATATATTTCACAAAGTAATTTATTCCTGTGATGGCAAAGCTGAATTTTCAGCATCATTACTCCAGTCTTCGCAAATCAGCATATTAGAATGATTTCTGAAGGATCATGTGATACTGAAGACTGGAGTAATGATGCTGAAAATTCAGCTTTGCATCACAGGAATAAATTACTTTGTCAAATATATTTAAATATTACACAGTTATTTTAAATTGTAATAATATTTCACAATATTACTGTTTTTTACTGTATTTTTAATTAAATAAATGTAGCCTTGGTAAGCAGACAAAACTTCTTTTAAAAACCTTAAAAATCTTAGTGGTTCCAAACTTTTGGACTGTACTGTATATATATATATATATATCATATGTAATATAAATAAGGTGTAAATATACTCTTTATATGACTACATGTGACCTTGTATGTTGGAGTCTCTATCACTATATATTATCAAGTATATACACTAACTTCAGTTTCACTTGCACTGATAGAGAAATATCATTTCTTTTATTTTTCCTCTTTCATGGACAAGCATTTTCCATTAGTGTAAATGCGTTTAAATTCATTCATTTTCAGCAAAAGAGTTTTGAATCGCACTGGCTCTCTCGCGAGAAGTGAATCAGTTTATTTCTGTTGCAAGGCATCTTATTGGCTGTTCACCACTGATGTCACACATTCATGTGCACGCACACCACGAACTCAGGATCAAAGCCTGAGTTGACAAAGTTGATGATCAGCATCATGGTACCAACAAAGCTGGATTGGAGTGGTTTGGTTTTGTCAACTTGAAACTAATCCTATAACCCTGAGTTTGTTCAACTACCATCATGGTACAGGCCCCGGAGAGACCTAATTGGGAAGGCCTGAAAACAGACTCCGTGGTAACATTGGTACTGTTGTTATAATGTTAGCTATAGCAACAGGACAGTTTTGTCATTGAAGCATTTTTTTTCGCTTCAGCTATGATAAAGAGACATCCAATCTTGCATTGCGTGTTCGTGCATTTTATTGGGCGTAGCAATGAAGGGAGGGGTTTGTTTGATGGGTGGATTTCAAATATCAACAGTTTTTCTAAGAAATCGCTTACTGCACCTTTATTCTGAGAAAGTTTTTGTGAGATGTAAAGTCACATTTGTAGGATTTTTAACCTACAATTACGAAGGGGAAAAAGTGGAAGTTGAAGAACAAAGAAATGTTTGAGAAATGCATGCATACTTATGAGAAATACAGTTTCTTTTTATTTATTTATTCATTTTCATTGAGGTGGGCTTTCATAGTGTATCTGTTTGTTTCCAATAAAGAAACAAAAATTTGTTTAAAAGTTACATGATCAATATGTTAAGTGATGTTTGATGGTTTATTGATTTATTCTTTTTAGGTTGACTGTGCAAAACTTTTCAGACACAGATGTCACTAATCTGCTCTCAGCTCTTGGAGAAGGAAAGCATCTGAGAGAACTGAAGTAAAAATCAGTGACTTTTCAGCACAGAACTGCTAATCTGTTTGTGACTGATTAATGTCACATTGTTGATCAGATTATAAATCTCTTTTACAGGCTGAACAGCAGCTGTCTGTCAGATCAAAGTGTGCTGCAGGTTCTTAATGCTCTAAACAAACAGATTAGTGTGGGTGGACTTAAGATTGTGGTGAAGAGCATCTCAGCTGACACTGCCCTCATCCTCACTGACTTCCTGCAGAGCAAATTGAAATGGGAGGAGATCAGGTATTAGTAATCAGTATCATTTTCTTACATTTGCATACTTTAAACTTCACACACCTTCATCAATGACTGGCCCCTCACCACTCACATATCTAAAACCAAATTTCTTGATTTTTAAGTTTAGATATTAATGTTAAAACTCTGTATTCTGATTGGCAGTTTAAAGACAAATGATGCAGAGAGTCTGTGCTCATCTCTTCGGCTCTTCAGCTTTGAAGGAAAGCTTGTGTAAGGATCTCTCCCACACACCTGAACTCCAATCAATTCCGTTTTGATCTGTTATAATTATTAATGAATCATTAAAGGTGCCATAGAATGGAAAATCGAATTGACCTTGGCATAGTTGAATAACAAGAGTTCAGTACATGGAAATTACATACAGTGAGTCTCAAACACCATTGTTTCCTTCTTATGTAAATCGTTTATTACTGTATTCACGGAGACGAGCCATCGTTATTTTCATTTTTAAACACTTGCAGTCTGTATAATTCATAAACACAACTTCATTCTTTATAAATCTCTTCAACAGTGTAGCATTAGCCTGTTAGCCACGGAGCACAGCCTCAAACTCATTCAGAATCAAATGTAAACATCCAAATAAATACTATAGGCTACTCACATGATCCGATGCATGCTGTAACATTGAGTCCACTGGAGACGAGTGTGGTAGAACCCAAATGCAGTTTAATAAGAATAAATCCCAATACAAACGTGAACAAAAACAGACTTGGCTTGAACATACTTGACATAAACACTCACCGACAGCAGGTTACTTTGATAATACATGACAAAGGAACATGGGGAAGACAATGGCTATAAATACAAGTACTGATGGAACACATGACTATGACAACCAATATGGAAGTGACACAAGGAACAAGAGAACCATTGACCAAACAGAACTGAAAACCACATGACTATAACCAACCAATGAGAACATGACACAGACTAAGGGAGAACATGAGGACCAAGGGAAACATGACACAAACAAGCGACATGAAACAGACTACAAAATAAAAGACATGGAACCCATAACATGAACACAAAACCAAAACACCCATGACACATGCATGCAGTATGCATGACGAACACTTTATAAAAATCTATTTTGAGGGTTATATTAGATGTGTGAACATTATTTATTCAATGTATTATAGAGTCGAGAGCTCGGGGGTGGGGAGCACAAGAATTAAAGGGGAAGCAGCCTGAATCTGCGCATATTTAATGATGCCCCAAAATAGGCAGTTAAAAACTTAAATTTTGAGCTGAAACATCACAGACACATTCAGGGGACACCTTAGACTTATATTACATCTTGTGAAAAAACGTTCTAGGGCACCTTTAATGAATAGTTAGACAACACATTTTCACTATACAATGTTGTTCAACTGCTTACTGGCAGACTTACTGGACAAATAAACTTGATTATGCTTGAGATATTTGAGGAAATAAATGTGTGACAACAAACTAGTGACAACACCAATTTGTATACTGTTATACATGTATATCTTGGATTGCCAGATTGGCATTAATCCCATTGTTGACCATATTGGAAGTTTGATGTCTTCACAGTACTGAAAGTAGTAGCTGAACAAAGCACTTTTAAATACTTTTCTGATCCTGATCTTTCCTACAATTGTCTGACTGGATCTTCATTCATTAGGTCTATCTATGCATAGATTATTGAATGTGCTTGCATTTATCTGTGTCTGAAATGACATAGAAAACACCCTGAACAACATTTTCTTGGGGGAGAACCCCCAAACCCAGCTCAAGGCTATTTGGCGGCCACATTTACCCATAATTTAGATCAAGTATGATGAATACTTTAACTTTTGTGCATTTGTGGGCTTTTGCAATGTCCTGGGGCTAAACTGCAATGAGGGGCCAGAATTTAGAAATTACCTTAAGTACCTTAAAGGCTGATAGTTTATACATAGTCAACCATGTCAGGGTTGTAAGGTCAATCAGCACTTGGTATAAAAGGTTTTGCGTCCCTTTGACCTGTCTTGAGCGTGGCTCTGGTGAGTTCTGCCACGCTAATGCTTCGCCACATCATTCTGTGTTGTCGCACTGAACATTTTTAAAGTCTTAAATTTTCCTTTTAGAGGACTTAAAAAGGTCTTAAAAGTTATTAAATTTGCTGTTAAAAAATGTGCAGATACCCTGCTAAAACAAGGCAAATTTTGGGCTGTCAGTGAAAATCTAACCATAACCCAAAAATAGACTAGTCATCAAATATACAGCTTATAAATAACTACATCTATACATGCAATAGACAACAAAATAATGGCTAAAGGATTCTTTTCACTTAAATATTACAGGAACTCATAAATGACAATCCGTCCAAACAAATTAAATATAAAAGGTTTTATTTAGAAAAAGAACTCAAGATAATACGAAATGATAAAAAAAAAAAAAGAAACTTAAATTTTACAAATACAATACAAAAAAAACCATAATAAAAATCATCTAGGTCACATATGTAACCATAGTTCTCTGAAATAGGGAACGAGACGCTGCGTCCAATAGGAGCGCTTTGGGAACGCCTCCAGCATGATAGCGTCTGATGCACGACTGTCAACTAGTCCAATGGCGAGAGTGAACGTCACGGGCGGGTGACGTCACGACCAGGAAAGGATAAATACACATCTGGTGCAACCGGCTTCAGCTAAAAACTGCTGAGGCAAAACGAAGGAAACAAGAATTTTGCAACTATGAGCGCTACAACTTTCTTTGCTTGTGTGAAACTCTGGCACACGTAAGACAGCAAAACCGATGATCCTGGAGCTGCATCCAGGTCAAGGTCATAATACCTCACAAAAGTGAGTGGCGAGGACCAACCGGCCGTGTCGCAGATCTCTTTGAGGGAAACCCCCGAGATTAAGGCCTTGGAGGCTGCCATACTCCTAGTCGAATGTGCTCTGACAGCTAATGGACACTGCTGGCCAGAGACCTCGTAAGCAAGTGAAATAGCCTTGACTATCCACTTGCTTACAGTGTGTTTAGATGCTGGACGACCTCTGTCATGTGGTCCAAAGCACACAAATAACTGATCTGCTTTCCTCCACAGGGCAGCTCTGTGGACATATGTGACCAGTGCTCGCACTGGACACAGCAGATTTGATTTCTCCTGGTCTGGTGTAATAAACGGGGGAGGACAAAAGGCTTGCAACATAATAGGCCTTGGAACATTAGTCAAAACCTTCGGAATATATCCAGGTTTGGGGTAAAGGAAGGCTTTGACCATCCCCGGAGCAAACTCAAGAGGTCTCCTACTCTTTTAAGGGATGATATGGTGAGAAGGAAGACAGTCTTAAGTGTCAGGAACTTATCTGAGACTGACTCAATAGGCTCAAATGGAGCTGTAGATAAGCCTTCTAACACAATAGCCAAATCCCAAGCAGGGACCCTTGTAACGAGTCAAACTTTGGAATTTTCAGAACGCTTTTAACCTGATGAACTGTGTTTTTAAATCACTAAATCGGCTCCGGCTGACTGCGACTTTTGGCAGGTTTGTGGACCCGTGAGGTTAAACAGAAAACTCCAACTTCCTAACTTTGGAGACTTCAAAAGGAGCACCCCCCTGGTGTGGGCCCAGAGACGGACCAGACAAATTCCACACACACACACACACACACACAAACAAAAACCGCACAAACATGCTTAGAGACTATGTACAGCTACTCTTAGAATATGACTGTTCCAAAATGTACCTGTCACGTATATCCAATGCATATATGCTTCCTAGTGTATAGACTTTAAATGATTTTTTTTTGTCTGTAAACCATAACTCCTTCTACATGCTTTTCTTATCAAGTTTAGATTCATTTTAAAGCTATTTCCACGTCTCATTCATCTATGTATGTTACATGGCTGTCAAATGCATTTTTCTATGTGTTTAATGATACTGTGAAGGAAGTACTCCATCTCGAAATCCGATCTGATAGTCATAAATTCAGCTAGGAGACAAGACAAAGAAAGAGCTTGCCCGCCAACTTTGCATCAATGTCATTGGCTATTCCACCTCAAGGTGTGTCGGCTTATCTGTCATAAAAGAGGAGCACCAGGATTTTTCTGTGTGTTCTCCCGACTGCCCTGAATCATCCATCGCCCACTCACGCACGTCTCTCCCGCTCATCTCTCGGGACGACCGAGAGCAAGCAAACTGACGCAAGTACCGTTTCTGAATCTTAGATAATGAAACTGATTTCTGTGCTGGCTCTCAAGGACTGTTAGGTTTTGCTACTTGCCTGTTGCGCCAGTTTGTATAATGGGCGCGACCGCAGACCCTCATGCCGATTTATATACGAGACTGATGTATTGTCTGTTCTGACTAGCACATGATGGCCCCTCAGGTCTGGAAGGAAGAACTTCAACGCATTGAAAACTGCCATCATCTCCAGGCAATTTATGTGCCACAAGAACTGATGACTCTTCCACAGACCCTGAGCTGAGCGGCCTTCCATTACTGCTCTCGAGCCTGTGAGAGAAGCGTCCATCATCAAAGTGACACAACGACATCGAGCTCCTAACACAGGGCCCTGGGACAGGAACCAATTCTTCTTCCATATGATCAAGGCATGGAGACAGCGCCGCGTGATCTTGATCATACGAAGTGGGTTGCCCCTCGGGGAAAACCCTTTGGTCCTGAGCCACCACTGTACAGGTCTTATGTACAGCAGGCCAAAAGGTATCACGTTGGACGCTGCTGCCATCAGACCCAACAGTCTCTGAAACTGCTTTACAGTGCGTGACTGGCCTAGCTTCAATTCTTTTACGGCTGATAGAATAGCAGTGATGCGAGCTGGAGAGAGACATGCTCGCATTGTCACTGAATCCCAAACCACGCCAAGAAAAGTGGTCCTCTGTTGTGGAGTAAGCACGCTTGGCATTCAGTCCCAACCCCAATTTCCGAATGTGTGAACCGCCATCTCCTCTGACTGTGCCAAAATCAACCAGTTGTAGATATAATTCAGGATGTGTATGCCCTGCAGCCTGAGCGGGGCCAGCGCTGCATCTACGCATTTTGTGAATGTGCGGGGTGAGAGAGCTAGGCCGAACGGAAGAACCCGAAATTGCTACGCTTCGCCACCGAAAGCGAACCTCAGGAACTTCCTGTGCTGTGGAAGGATGGAGATATGGAAGTATGCGTCCTTGAGATCTATTGTGACAAACCAATCCTCGGATTTGATATGAGTCACAATTTGACTTAACGTCAGCATCTTGAATTTTAGCTTTTGTACTGCTCGATTCAAATGACGTAGATCTGAAATAGGGCGCAATCCCCCATCCTTTTTTGGAACCAAGAAATACCGGCTGTAAAACCCCGACTCCCTGTCGGCAACCGGAACCCTCTCCTCAGGGGAAGTTTTTCACAATGCTCGCATTCAGCCCCCTCGAAGGCTAAAAGAGCATGCCCAAACACATAATGCACAAATCGTGTGTATCCCCACCCGTGAGAAAACGAGGGCAGGGAGGAGCACACGGTTTAAATGCTTGTGTGTTCGCCATAACTGTGATATTGAGCTGTATGGTAACAAGGCAACGATAAATAGACAAAGACAGTTTCACATAGAGCGCTTTGCCTCGGCAGTTTTTAGCTGAAGCCGGTTGCACCGGATGTGTATTTATCCTTTCCTGGTCGTGACGTCACCTGCCCGTGATGTTCACTCTTGCCATTGGACTAGTTGACAGTCGTGCATCAGACGCTATCATGCTGGAGGCGTTCCCAAAGCGTTCCTATCGGACGCAGTGCGAGTTCCCTCGAAAAGGGAAATAAAAGTTGACAAAAAAAAAAAAGTTAAATAAAAAAGGTTAACAATGTTTTTTGGTTTATAAAACAACCTGATTAATTTTCGGTTCCATAAATTCCATGTTTTATGTAAAGCACTTTGAATTACCTTAAAAATTGTTGTTGAAATGTGCTATACAAAATAAACTTGCCTTGTCAAATCAAAAACTCATATTTTCATATCATAATAATCAAAAGATTAAAAGATATATCAGGCTTCTGTAACAAATCATAATAGGGTGCGCAGGTTTCATGTTTACCCCCTTGTATTTAGATAATAATGAGTTTTAGGGCACAAGGAAACACTACAGTACATGTGCATGTATGTTAATCTAACATGTAACGTCTGGACCAATCAGCCACACAATTATTCATTGTATTTAATGAATTACCCATAAACTCACTCTCCCTATCAAAGTTCTCTGAACTCATCCCCCTAAAACTGTAACCAGCATCCCAATGTTGCTAGCACACAGGCCAACCTAGGTGTCCTGTTACAGTTATATGGTACTTTTATGATCCAGAAGAATTCTGGAGAGACTAGTGACTCATTCTTCCTGAGAAGGACAAATAAACTCTCTTAATCCTATGTATTCTCTATATAACCACTTGGGAAATGTATAAACATGTATCCAAGTTTCCCATCTCATGACTTTCCTTTTATAGGCTTTATTCTATGTATTAATTCTCTCTTTTGAACTATTTTGGTATTAATGTTCCATAGTTGCAAATGTATAGTTAACTGAGATCACATTGGCAGCATGCTTGGTATCTACGGACTCCAACTTTCATTTCCTATTTGGTAATTTATGTCACATGTTACTAACTCTGTGACACATTAGTATTATAAGAATCTAGAAGGTTATTCTCTCATTCATCCAATCCAGTGTCTTATGCTAATATCTTGCTACAGAACAAAGACTCGTAAAACTTCCCTCTGAAAGGGGAACTCCTTATTGGCTCAGACACCTCAAGAGGGTGTGACATCTTCACCCCTTATATTCACTGATCACAAGGAACCCCCTCTCTTCCTGCTCTTCCTCCTCTTCTTCTCTTTTACTGATGAATGCTGACGTCAAGATGATGCTTTAAGAAGCTAGAAGCTTCTAAGGAACCCCAAGCTTGTGCCAGGCCTCGGCCTAGACCTTCCATTCACCAAAGATCCTCTGAATCCAGCCGGTTCTCTTTCGTCAAGAAAATATCAGCAAAGATTCAACAGGAGCCAGTTTTAATTCAACTTGGAGAGACATGCAAGTATCAAACTTAGTCTCATTATCGGATACATTGAGTATCCTTACCCCTTTTAAAGAAGGGCCTGTTAAAACTAAACTGATGGTTTGCTCAAGGCTGTTGATCTGCTGAATGTCCAACAATGCTGTAACTTCTTGCTTCCTGTACTCTGCTTTCTCTCTCTCTCTTGGTAAACTGTATGCATGTATGTGTGTGAATGTTAGAGTAGTTTAAGTGTTTAGTCTAGTTAATAAAGTCTTGTTCATGTCACACGTAAGGTTGTCCGTGTTTTGCGCTCATGTACTTAGTTAATAAACAATTAACACTGTGTGTTCATTGAACAACAGGTTAATTGATTGTAATATTAATTTTATTACATTAAGTTAATTTTATTGACTGATTAAAATATTAATAATTAATTATAACTAGTTATGATTAATTATTCATATTTATTTTGAGCTAATTTGCTACAAATGGTGGAGAATGCGGGCATGAATAAACAAAGATTATGAGCTTAAACCACTGTCAATTTAAAAGTGTGCATTTGATAATTCCAGTCAGAATATGTCAGACGATGCGCATTTTGGTCACTAATTGCTGGTTTGTTAGATGCTGATAAAGTGATGGCTTGAATTGACATCTCTACTGTAACTGAAAGAGTCTACTCTTGACACATTTTAGCATATGTTCAAATGGTATCAGTGTAAAGTTAATCTGATTTTAGCGAAGAAATCCTAATCTCAGTATTAGAGCGTAAGCCTGTGTTGACGAAGGAATCTCAGCTCAGCGGCATGTAAACTGTACCAGAATTGATTATTCTGCTTTGGTTGGAGAAATACCAATTGCAGTATTGCTTAAACTGTTTCTGATGAATGAATCTCAGTACAGTGTTATATAAATGTAGATTTGGGTAATGCTCCCCTGTTATAGTTAAGATTGATGTCATTCATCTAAACTTTGCCTGCACCTACAAGCATAGCTACCTTTTGACCAAAACTGTGTTTCACTCGCTGAAAGGAATATCAGTATTCATGCACAAGACGGACTTAACTATATATGCTTAAACAAGCTTTGACTTACAGCAAACTGTGTAATTACCCTTTAAACAAGTACAAGACGTTGTTTAAAGTAGAGAGAAGAGTTTACATGAGTAAAATTTGCAAATGTCAAAACATATTTGCATTTTACTGAATGTAATATCAAGTTTTTGAAAATCTGAAAGTATAAGCGTCACATTTTAACTCTATACGTAACTTGTTTGAAATGAGCAGACAGTCTCAATAAACTGTTTGAATTGCCCAAATGTGCATTGGTTCCCATGACAACGACTTGTCACAGGAAGTGCTAACTCATCACCCTGTGATGCCATATTGTAAACAAACCAGGCTAGGTGGCTAAGCTAACCTCACCTAGCAGCCCTGCACCTCAGGCTAAGCTAACTAATAGCTTCTACAGTTAGTGGTTAGCATCATTTACGTGAAGCCTTTAACTATAGCTTGTGTGTATGCAGTGTGAACTGATCTAAACCAATTTCCCTTAACCACATTCCTGGTTTTCTGATTTCTTTCTTTCCTTACCTTTAATTCTTCTCAGCTAATTTCACCTGCACTTAGGTGCATTTCTCCCTGAACACTGTTCAGCTAAATCTGCAGTTACTAGGGTGATTAAATCTAAATTTAATTACATGTAAACTGTTTAACTAAAGAAGAATTCTAGGATTTATTGGGATATTTCAATAACACGTTGACTAAACTTCTGGGAGGGACACACACATGGTGTGGTCCTGAACACGCTGCAGCTGTGACCAACTATAGAGTGATTTCCAAAGCTAATCTTATTGTTAATCACTAGTGCTATTGACTATTCCCAATACCAGGTCATTCTGCTGTTTTAATCACTTCTTTAAATATTTTATTGATTTTAATTACAATAGCAGTCAGCTATTTGTTTTTACTAGTATTTCTTTCATCTATGTGATTTATTTACATTTTCCTGTTTAGTCTTGTGTGGTTTAATTTCCCAATATAACCACAAGCAACTAGACATACTCTCCTTCTTGATTTTGTTTATTTACAACAGTTGCTTCAATTTTATGAGCCAGTTACAAAGGAATCCGAATGATTGCTATGGCATAATTTTGAGCACCACTAATAAGCACAATCTAATAGGAAAGCTCTCCTCTTCCTCTCTCTTTCTCTTTTCCATTTGTTCGGAGGTCAAGCCTGTTGTGAGCCATCAGTAAGAAATACTAAGAAATAATCTGACTACAAGAACCATCTTAAGTCATTTATTAAAGCTAGCTGTATTTTATACACCTGGCTGCTCACCTCGCCTTTAGCCCTAAATTCTGTTTGATCTTGCAGTAGTCTCTTGCCCTTACTCTCACCACAAGCGTGCCTAAATGTTGCAGATGCTCAGCCTAACTGCCCAGATGGCAGACCAAAAGGACTGGCTATGTGTCGTGAGGAACACCCTCCTAACCAGTGCTGCTGAGCAATTACGGCACCAGAGCCAAAAGCAACTGGACAAAGATGGAAGAGAAGTAAAGGCAGATGACTCAAACCAGAGGTGTGATCACAATGATCTGACTGAAGTCAACTTTTTCTTGGCCCACATCCTCGCTGTTTTGAAACAGGAGGTGGACAACCTCAAACTCCAGATCACAGAGACTCACAAGGAGCTGATGCATGCTAAAAGCCACATAGACCAGCTAGAGATGGAGGCTCGGGACAGACACAAGGACCTGACAGAATAGAGACACAGAAGAAAAGAGAACTGAGACTCTCTTACCTGCAGCAAACAGAACCACTGCAGGAGAAACGTCTCACTTCACCGCATGGAGTCAGCAGAAGAACCTCCCCCAGCCAAGCACAGAGGTACAGAGGGGGAGGCCAAAGCCTTCTGCTTGACACCTTATCAGCCAATTTCCTGAAATCCTCTGCAGCTGCAGAAGGAGAAGGATTAATTCAGACAGACCCAGGTACCAGACCTACCACAGGGAGAAGCCAGGGATGGGAGCATCCTCTCCCTGCAGACACAGCAGGATCTCCAACAGCAGGCAGCCCAAGGACGACTGGACACGCCTGCATCGGACCTGCAGGAGCTTCTAACGCTAGTAAGATAGCTCCTTGAACAGTTCTTACCTGAGGAGTACTCAGCAGTACAAGCTTCTGACCACTCACACAACACCAGCTCAGAGACCTGAGCTTGTCTACTGTCTACATCAACCGCAATGGAACGACCACCACTCCAGGAGACACATACAACCAGAGCCCATCACAGCCTTCCAGCCTTGTGTGCCAGTGGTGTGTCTGATCTTTCTACACCTTCAACGTCGCTCGCTGGTGTCCATAGAAAGAACAACAACGACCGAAAGGGGGGATGTAACGTCTGGACCAATCAGCCACACAATTATTCATTGTATTTAATGAATTACCCATAAACTCACTCTCCCTATCAAAGTTCTCTGAACTCATCCCCCTAAAACTGTAACCAGCATCCCAATGTTGCTAGCACACAGGCCAACCTAGGTGTCCTGTTACAGTTATATGGTACTTTTATGATCCAGAAGAATTCTGGAGAGACTAGTGACTCATTCTTCCTGAGAAGGACAAATAAACTCTCTTAATCCTATGTATTCTCTATATAACCACTTGGGAAATGTATAAACATGTATCCAAGTTTCCCATCTCATGACTTTCCTTTTATAGGCTTTATTCTATGTATTAATTCTCTCTTTTGAACTATTTTGGTATTAATGTTCCATAGTTGCAAATGTATAGTTAACTGAGATCACATTGGCAGCATGCTTGGTATCTACGGACTCCAACTTTCATTTCCTATTTGGTAATTTATGTCACATGTTACTAACTCTGTGACACATTAGTATTATAAGAATCTAGAAGGTTATTCTCTCATTCATCCAATCCAGTGTCTTATGCTAATATCTTGCTACAGAACAAAGACTCGTAAAACTTCCCTCTGAAAGGGGAACTCCTTATTGGCTCAGACACCTCAAGAGGGTGTGACATCTTCACCCCTTATATTCACTGATCACAAGGAACCCCCTCTCTTCCTGCTCTTCCTCCTCTTCTTCTCTTTTACTGATGAATGCTGACGTCAAGATGATGCTTTAAGAAGCTAGAAGCTTCTAAGGAACCCCAAGCTTGTGCCAGGCCTCGGCCTAGACCTTCCATTCACCAAAGATCCTCTGAATCCAGCCGGTTCTCTTTCGTCAAGAAAATATCAGCAAAGATTCAACAGGAGCCAGTTTTAATTCAACTTGGAGAGACATGCAAGTATCAAACTTAGTCTCATTATCGGATACATTGAGTATCCTTACCCCTTTTAAAGAAGGGCCTGTTAAAACTAAACTGATGGTTTGCTCAAGGCTGTTGATCTGCTGAATGTCCAACAATGCTGTAACTTCTTGCTTCCTGTACTCTGCTTTCTCTCTCTCTCTTGGTAAACTGTATGCATGTATGTGTGTGAATGTTAGAGTAGTTTAAGTGTTTAGTCTAGTTAATAAAGTCTTGTTCATGTCACATGTAAGGTTGTCCGTATTTTGCGCTCATGTACGGGAGTCCCTATTCATGTCGGTCCTGACTACAGGCTTTTAGTAGATTGTTATTTCCCATAACCTGGAAATGAACATTTCTTAGTTAATAAACAATTAACACTGTGTGTTCATTGAACAACAGGTTAATTGATTGTAATATTAATTTTATTACATTAAGTTAATTTTATTGACTGATTAAAATATTAATAATTAATTATAACTAGTTATGATTAATTATTCATATTTATTTTGAGCTAATTTGCTACACTAGTCTGCACTGTTACCCGCTAAAATGTCACGGTTCCTACACATGATGTACATAAATAATGAACACATGTCAAAATGAAAAACACAGATACTTACAAGACCAAAAGCAGGAAAGAATTTGCTTTAACATTTGCTATTGCTTGCTCTCCGTCTCCAACTATTGTAAAATGCGGAAAGGTTTATCGCGAGATCTGGCTTCAGAGTTAACGTTCAAGTCTCACGTTGCCAGTGGTCATGTCTCAGTTAGAGCCACAGTTGCCATCTAGTGGTTGAGAATTGTAAATTTTTATTTAACTTAAAATTAAATACAGTCATATGTGTGTGTGGTAGGCTATATAATTATAATTCATATATATATATATATATATTAGGGCTGCACGATTAATCGCATGCTATTCTCACGCGCATTTCGTCAGTAAAGCCGGTTCCCTGATTACCGCTAAATCGCCATCACCTGCTTTCAAATGAAGCGGCATTTAATAGACAGAGCCGTAGATCACTGAAAAGCCACGCAATATCGCGTTCATATCGCAGATGAATCGCCTGCGATAATGAACGCGATATTGCGTGGCTTGTCTGTGAACTACGGCTCTGTCTATTAAAAGGCGCTCCGTTTAAAAACAGGTGATGGCGATTTAGCGGTAATCAGGGAACCGGCTTTACTGACGAAATGCGCGTGAGAATAGCATGCGATTAATCGTGCAGCCCTAATATATATATATATATATATATATATATATATATATCGTAGAATGTGTAGGATTGTGTGACAGCAAAAATATGCTGTTTCAAATGTATACTTGCATTTATATGTATATATAAATGCAATATATCATGAATCCCACAAGCTTTGTAGTCGAAAATTACTTAACACTATTTTGGTTAAGCTCATTACTGGTCTGAATCAGCGCTATAGCCAAGCCGTAAAAATTAGACTAGGCCTATAGATTGCCTCGATTTTGCCAGGTGGACTAAAAGCAGACTGCACATAGCCTATCCAATTCAGAACTAAATCATGACTACATATAGACCATGTCATGAAATGCCACTTACATCATTGACATTGCGAACATGATGAGATATCAACCATCTCATGCACTTCTTATCCAAAAACTACAATAAATTAGGATTGACTATATGTGGGTTACACATAGTCGGTCTATGCACTGCCTAGGCAATAGCTACTTGCCAAAGATATGAAACCAAACACCTTGTAGTCACTGTTGACTTTGCTTACATGATGCAATATCATACATCTTGCAAGTTATTTTGGCAAAAATGACATGTAACCAAATGATTATTTTGGCTAAAAGTGGGTTACACATAGCCGGACTATATCGGGTCTATAGTTAACCGAGACGGTGGGAACGCTGGAACAGAAATGTCAAAATACCGATTCTGCTCGGAGTGAAACGATTGAATTTATTTTTTTATTTTTTTATTTTTTTTTCATTTTTAAACTCTGCTTTTTTTTCCCCTGTTTCTCCTCAGATCTAAACTAGACCAGGCACAGTTGGTACAGGGGTACAGTTGAAACACCTTAAATAACTTGCGTAAGCAACAAGTCTTATCTGTGATATTTGCTTCGCACATGAGTATTAGTGCCCTCTTTGATCGTGTTAAATTTGAAGTAAGCTACATGGGCTTCTACGGAGCCTAAAGGGACATGGTGCAAAAAAATGGGAAGGAAGGAAATTTTATGTGGTGGTGGAAAAAAATTTGGGATGGGGGGGATTTTTTTTTTTCCAAATCTTTCGCGTTCCCTCGCAAAGATTGCGTTCCCTCGCAAAGATATTTTGTGTTCCCACGCAAAACATTTGCGTTCCCTCACAAAGTTATCGTTCCCTTGCTGTGAGCTCAGACAAACACTTCCTCTTTAAGCCCCACTGGCTGGCAGTAGTGTTTCAGTTAGTAACATAATAATGCACACAAATAATGTGTGGCTCATAGAGTTTGAACTTGTTGGACTCAAAAAACCAGAAATGCAGTCAGTGCTTATGTCAAGCAGTTCAGTTGTCAATATATTCACAGATTTGAGCTTCCCGGATTAATAACTCGTGAGCTAAACATTGTTAAAACTCAAATGCAGCTACTTCCAATCATAGTAACCTAGACAACAAGCTACAACAACCCAATTTTCCTCAAATGTGTTTTATAATAAATTGGGCAGAGATACACGCTTGAAGGGACCGTCTGAAAAGTGCAAAACACTTAGTTTGATAAAAAAAAAAAAAAGCATAACGTTTATGCTCACAGCAAGGGAACGATTATAACTTTGCGAGGGAACGCAAAAGATTTGAAAAAAAAGTTCCTCCCATCTCAAATTTTTTTTCCACCACCATGTAAAATTTCCTTCCTTCCCATTTTTTTTCTACCACCATGTCCCTTTAGGGGCTACATAGGCTTCTCCAGTCCGAAGATATCGGCGAAAGTTTTTTTTTTCTAAGGTAAATTTTTCACTTCACCGCGTCCCTTCCACATTGAATAGCTTCTCATCGTTACATGACTGTCAAAGTTAACTTACATTTTCGTAAACCTTAATCTGTGCTCTAAACACTGACATATTGCATGACTTTGTATCATGCAAGGTCATCGTAAAATCTAGAGAAATGTCCGAGGTGGTCAGCGGGGTACAGTGGAGACACAATGTATCAAATGTACCCGCACTATAGAATCCTATTGCGGCACATGCAGTTTAGTTGCACGATGTAAGATCACAAATTAATAGATTTCATCTGTTTTATTATTGCTGTTTGCAATTTTTGATGTTTTTTTACTTTTCAACTGTTAATATTAAAATTATGAACTGAAATTAAATATTGTATCGCTTTTTCCATTGCTGTTCAATGTTTTACAAATGGACTACTTTTAACTAAACAAATAATCAAATGAAATACTAAATGGAAATAAAAACTGTTGAATTCTCATTTTTAAAGGTATTTTACATTTGCAGTGAATTGGTTAGGCAGCTTTACAGCATTCCGGATGGGTGTCTCAACTGTATTCGGTATACTATTCCAACTGGAAAAAAAAGCTTCTTGTGTTTATGAGCAAATTTTGGCAAATATGACCTACTTATGGATGTTAATAATTATTAATATTTTAGTAGACAAGTAAAGGAAATGTGGTATGAAAAATCACTTCTTTTAAGTCCCTTTTCAGTTTTGGTGTGGTAACGGAAAAAGCAAAAAGTGAAAAAAAAAGTAACTCGATATAACAACTATATGAAGGCAGGAAAAAAAACTTTTATATATATATATATATATATATATATATATATATATATATATATATATATATATATATATGTGTGTGTGTGTATTGTTGTGGAGACAATTATAGATATGAACTGTACTGAACATTTCCTACCAAAAGTACCAATTCATCAGCAGAGGCCTATAGTTGATATGGTCAATTTGATTACTCAAGGTTTGCAAAACGAACAAGACGAAATCGAGAAGAAACAAGAACAAGATGAGGAAGACAAGACGAATCACAAGAGTGGAAGAGACAAGGATGGATCCGAAAGCCAAAGAAATGCTTAAATTACTGAGACAACAGCAAATAATTAATTTGAGGTTAATCATGCTTATTAAACAATCATGTATGTTGAATACTTTTATGTGTGACTTGGAACAGATTACAAACGAGGTTGAAGCTTTGAACACAGAAACTTCAGCGCCGGTTGATTCTGACTACTGTGTGTAAAGACCAAAAGGTTAAAGAGTGCATACTGGCCAAAAATGTATTCGTTATTTTTTCATATTTTTTCTTCTAGAAGTGATCAGCTTAGCTAACCACAATGTATGTTACAGTTGCTAGGCGAGAGGCATTAAGAGGAACTAATGTCAACAAAGATATGTTTTTCTGCAAGTTAGCAAAAATGGGTGTGTTTAATGCAAAGTTAACGTATGTTTTTACCACAAGTTAACTGAAATGTGTATTTTTAGTGCAAGCTATGTGCCTTTTACCGAGTGTGAAAGGCCATTGGGGCCAAGCTAATAACATGTGTTAAGACGTGCAGCACGTGTGTAACCCGTGGATGACCTTTGTATCTTACACTTTGACAAACAAGGAGATGTTTTTATGTCAGGAAAAGGATGTGATCAGACTATACTGGAAGTTGTACAATAAGAAATTGCCACACCTCGGGTGAAGACTTTACTCGCTTTTATGTTTTTTGTAACTTTTATTGTCTGTTTCAGAGTGAAGTTATTTTTTACATAAGACTATTATCTGAACCTGTAATTACTTTACCCCATCGAGCCTCAATAGCACCGGACCTGACTGAGCTGGTGAGGACTCCACCTTGAAACTTCTAACCGTCACACAGCGCTCTCAATCCTAGGTAAGACCAAATCTTTTTGATGAAGTTAAGGATTATAGAACTGTTTGTGTGATTTATTAGAGGTTGAGGGGGATAACAAATACAATATATCATATGTACACTGCAGTCATGCTTGAAAAAGGTTTTGAATCAGCCAAATTGAAAATGAACTTTTTGGTTCACTTATGGTGAGGAATAAAAACAAGACAACAAACCATTACTTGACTCCCACTCTGAGACATTATGTATATATATACGTGTGTAAGAGACTGTTTGTCCACAGAGATAACTTCAACAACAAGAATGTTTGATTGAAATGCAAAAAAATCTGAAGAATGCTGTCTCAACAAAGCCTTGACTCCCGCTGCAACTAATACGTTATATTGTGTGTATGTGTGTGTCTGTGAGTGTGTGTGTGTGTGTGTGTGTGTGTGTGTGTGTGTGAGTGAATGCATAAAGAGGTGTACTCTGCCCAATGAGAGGGAAGTTTTACTTGCAGGTGAATTGCAAAAAAAAAAAAACTTGAAATGTAGAAAATGAAAAATTTTAACAATTTAAGTCCTATAGAACTATAAAGAAATGCTGGTAAAACTTTACAATAAGGTTCATTAGTTAATGTGAACTAATAATGAACAGCACGTATACAGCATTTATTCTTCTTTGTTATTAATTTCAACATTTACTAATACATTATTAAAATCTTGTTAACATTAGTTAATAGACATGTAACTAACATGAACAAACTATGAACAGCTGTATTTTCATTAACTAACATTAACAAAGATTAACAAACACAGTAACAAATGTATTGCTCATGGTTATTTCATGTTAGTTAATATAGTAACTAATGTTAACAAATTGTAAAGTGCTACCAAAATGCCATTCAGTACTTCATACTCTGTTTTTTTATATGCACATTTCCAGTTCTAGGATTTGAAGACAAACCTGGACGTGTTGCTACTGAGTTGTTTTGTTCCCTTTCGTGGGAACTATCGACGCTACGTCGGATGACGTGATGGGAACCCTCTGTATTTTGTGTTCGTGAAGCACCTCTGTATCCAACCAATGAAAAGACGTGACGTCAGAGGCGGGTGACGTCACGGATCAGGAAGCTATAAAGCACACCTGAACACAAAGCACGCCAGCTTCTGTTGTCTTCAGCAAGCGCTCTCTGTATCTTGTTTGTCTTATTTATTGTTTGTCTGTCTGATATATTCACACAGTGATCTCTTCGTCCGAGGACAAGAGTTTCAAGCACAATAAAAAGACATATAAAGAAATATTATGGCGGAAAAGCAGCAGTTCAAGAAGTGTGTTCCTCCCTGCCCACGCTTCATTGTGGAAGGGGATACACACGACATGTGTGTAAAATGCCTGGGGGTTGAGCACGCACAGGCGGCTCTCGAGGGAGCTGTCTGTGTGCACTGTGAGCGGCTCACCCTCAGAGTGCTGCGATCGCGTCGAGCGCTCTTCGAGGAGGGCGCCGAGGCGAGTGTTCCCCGCGGGTCCGGTCCCCCTGTTGCCGAGGCACAGCGTAGGCTGCGTTCGTGGGGTTCACAGATGGATCTAGCGGAGGGGGAAGAGACGGGCCCTGCCTTATCGCCTCCCTTACCCGCTAGACCCAGTGTCTCTCCTTTGGTGGTGGAAGCACGCGTAGCGGTTTCTTCCCCCCGAAGAGAGGCACCGATGCTCAATATATCTTCCTCCGAGGAGGTTGATGTAGAGAGTGTCGATGATGTACCGCCATCAACTTTACCGGCTTATGAGGAGTTATTAGAGGTAGTGACCAGGGCTGTTGAAAAGTTGAATATAGAATGGCCTGCGGAGAAAGCCGAGTCCAGAGTGAAAAGTAAACTGGACGAACGCTTTCTTCCCCCTCGGTCACTGCCTCAGCGCCGGGGTCTCCCGTTCTTTCCCGACCTCCATGCCGAGGTGTCGAGGTCGTGGAAGAGACCCGTACAGTATCGGCTGTACAGCCCGCAGACATCGCTGTACAGCAATATTGTTGGCCTAAAAAAATCATGGCTATGGGGCGATGCCTCGGGTAGAGGAGACGCTTGCGAGCCATCTCTCGCCCGAGACCGCGTCGTCCCTTAAGACTCCGGCGCTGCCCACCAAGCCTCTGAAAACTACATCCAGCTTGGTGGGCAAGGCTTACTCGGCAGCAGGTCAGGCGGCGGCATGCCTTCATACAATGTCTATCCTCCAGGCATATCAAGCCGACCTGCTGGGGGAAATTGATCAGAGCGGGGAAGTGTCCTTTGAGGCAATCCATGAGTTGCGTAAAGCCACAGATTTAGCTCTCCGGGCCACCAAGGAAACGGCCAAATCCATCGGCCGTTCTATGGCAGCCCTGGTGGCCACGGAGAGGCACCTATGGTTGAATCTGTCGGACATCAAGGAACGTGATAAGAACACGCTCATGGACGCGCCGCTGTCTCCTGATGGCCTGTTCGGCGATGCAGTGTCAACAGTCGTCGACAGGTTTCAGGAGTCACGTAAACAGACGGCGGCGTTTTCTAAAGTTATTCCCCGCCGCGCTCATCCCCCCGAGGCTGCTGGGCGGGAGCAGCCTCGGCCGACAGCCAGCTCCTCAGCAACATCCGCGCACAGAGCGCAGCAAAAAGCCAGTGTCGCTTCCCGTACTCCCCCACGCAGTGCCTGGGGACCGGGACGGGCGGCACAGGCGAAGCCTTCTGGAGGTAGGGCGGATCTGAGGACCGTCATTATCTCCCGGAAGGCTTCAAAGAAGAAGTCCTGACACTAGTGTCACAGGACTTCTTGAGGGCAGCCCCATCCGGGAGGATTCGGATATCGGGTCCTCCTCGGTGCCTTCAGGGGACCGTTCTGCCAACCCTGCCACCAAGTGTGAGTCAGGGCGCAGCGGTCTCCACCGATCCTCCGAGGGGGGTCGGTCAGCACGTGGTTCGCCTGTCTGCCGGTGCGCCGCGTCAGATAGACGAGCCAAGTGCTCAAAAAACACCAGAGACCAGTCTCGAGAGACTGGTTCCCTTAGTAGAATATTTGGAAGAGTGGAAAAATCTCCCGAATGTTTCGAAGTGGGTGCTGCTCATGATAGAACAGGGCTACAGAATTCAGTTCGGTTCACGACCGCCCAGGTTCAACGGGGTGCTTCCCACGGTGGTAACCCCTGAGCAGTCTCTGGTGATAGAGCAAGAAGTAACGACGCTCTTGCAAAAAGGGGCTATAGAAAGGGTTTCCCCTCCCAGCAAAATGTCGGGCTTTTACAGCCGCTACTTCATTGTTCCGAAGAAGGATGGAGGGTTGCGTCCGATCATAGATTTACGTGTGTTAAATCGATCTGTAAAGAAGCTGAAGTTCAAAATGCTTACACTCAGACAGATCATCCCTCAGATCAGGTCCGAGGACTGGTTTGTAGCGATAGATCTGAAAGACGCATACTTTCATGTATCCATCTATCCTTCACACAGGAAGTTCCTCAGGTTTGCTTTCGGGGGCGAAGCTTACCAATACAGGGTTCTTCCGTTCGGCCTATCCCTCTCACCCCGCACGTTCACGAAGTGCGTGGATGCAGCGCTGGCTCCGCTGAGACTCCAGGGCATCCGCGTGCTGAACTATATCGACGATTGGTTGATATTAGCTCAAACAGAACAATTGGCAGTTCAACATCGAGATGTTGTTCTGTCGCACATGAAGAGGCTTGGGCTGAGACTCAACGCCAAAAAGAGTGTGCTGGTCCCGAGTCAGGTTGCAAACTACTTAGGTGTAATCTGGGATTCCACCACGATGCAGGCGCAGTTGTCCCCTGCTCGTGTGAGTTCCATTCTCGGGGCCGTGAAAGGGGTGAAGTTAGGCCAGTCACTCACTGTAAAACAGTTTCAGAGACTGGTGGGTCTGATGGCAGCTGCGTCCAACGTTATTACTTTTGGCCTTCTGCACATGAGACCCCTACAGTGGTGGCTCAGGACCAAGGGGTTTTCCCCGAGGGGAAATCCTTTTCGCATGATCAAAGTCACGCGGCGATGCCTTCGTGCTCTGGTCATGTGGAAGAAGCCTTGGTTCCTAACCCAGGGACCCGTGCTGGGGACTTCTGGTCGTCGTGTAATGCTTACGACAGATGCTTCCCTCACGGGCTGGGGAGCGGTCATGAGTGGCCGCTCAGCTCAAGGTCTGTGGGAGGACCATCAGCGCTCCTGGCACATAAATCGGCTGGAGATGATGGCGGTGTTCCTTGCACTAAAACACTTCCTCCCCATCATGTGTTGGTCCGCACGGACAACACTACGGTGGTCTCGTATATCAACCATCAGGGGGGTTTGCGGTCTCGCCTATTATCAAAGTTGGCCAGCCGCATCCTCCTCTGGTCCCAGGGGAAGCTCCTCTCGCTGAGAGCAGCTTACATCCCCGGGCGGTTGAATGTGGGAGCGGACGCCCTGTCGAGGCAGGGCGTGAGACCGGGGGAATGGAAACTCCACACCGAGGTGGTGGAGGTGATATGGAAAACTTTCGGTCGAGCTCAAGTCGACCTCTTTGCCACAGAGGAGTCAGCTCAGTGCCCTCTGTGGTACTCACTTCAGCACCCAGCACCTCTAGGGCTGGATGCCATGCTGCAGACGTGGCCGAGGCTACGTCTGTATGCATTCCCCCCAGTCTCAATGCTCCCGGGAGTTCTGGAAAAGGTTCGCCAGGAGAAGGTCGACCTAATATTGGTGGCCCCTTACTGGCCGACCAGAATATGGTTTTCAGACATAATGTCTCTACTACACGGCTCTCCCTTAGAGCTTCCTCTCAGGCAGGATCTCCTGTCTCAAGTGGGTGGCACGATTCTCCATCCCCGCCCAGATATGTGGAAACTGTGGGCCTGGCCCCTGAGGGGGCAAGGCTCATAGAAACTGGTCTCCCAACCGAGGTTGTGGAGACCATCCTTCATTCCAGAGCTCCCTCCACGAGGAAGCTGTACTTATACAAATGGAAAGTGTTCGCCTTGTGGTGTGAACAGCATAATTTGGACCCGGTCCATTCCTCAGTCTCAGACGTGCTTCGGTTCCTTCAGGAAAAGTTCTCGGAAGGTTTAACCCCTTCCACGTTGAAAGTATATGTCGCCGCTATTTCGGCTCATCACATCCCTGTAGGGGGCTCCTCGCTGGGTCGAGACCCCTTAGTAGTACGCTTCCTCCGTGGTGCACTCAGGTTGAGACCTGTGGCGCGCACAAAGACCCCGACCTGGGACCTCACTATTGTGCTCCAAGGGCTGGCTGAGGCTCCCTTCGAGCCAATAGAAGAGGTGTCAGACAAGTTCCTGACACTGAAAACTATCTTTCTCTTGGCCGTCTCTTCTCTGAAGAGAATTGGCGATTTACAAGCGCTGTCAGTCGCTCCATCCTGTCTCGAGTTCGCGCCTGGTATGATGAAAGCCTTTCTACATACCAGGCCGGGCTATGTTCCAAAGGTTCCGACGAGGGTCCCAGGCCCCATTGTACTGGAGGCTTTCTGCCCGCCTCCTTTCACAAATGTGGATCAGGAAAGAAAGAATCTGCTTTGCCCTGTAAGAGCACTAGATGCGTATGTCCACAGAGCTGCCCTGTGGAGGAAAACAGAACAATTGTTTGTGTGTTATGGGTCCCCTAAGAAGGGGGGTCCAGCATCTAAGCAGCGGATGAGCAAGTGGTTGGTCGAGGCCATCTCACTTGCGTATGAGACGGTGGGGCGCCCGTGCCCTTTGATGGTGCGGGCTCACTCCACGAGAGGTATGGCCGCGTCCAGAGCTCTTCTGTCTGGGGTCTCTATGGACGACATTTGTGGTGCGGCTGGATGGTCATCCCAGCACACCTTTATCAGATTTTATAATCTTCATCTTAATATCACTCCCGGGGCCAGGGTGCTACAAGATAGCAGCCAGGCACTTGGAGAGACGGCGTAGTTGGGATTGCGTTCCCATCACGTCATCCGACGTAGCGTCGATAGTTCCCACGAAAGGGAACGTCTCGGGTTACGAGTGTAACCCTTGTTCCCTGAGTAAGGGAACGAGACGCTACGTCACGTGGCCGTATCTCCTGCATACCTGGTGCGCTTGCTTCAGACAACCTACAGAAGCTGGCGTGCTTTGTGTTCAGGTGTGCTTTATAGCTTCCTGATCCGTGACGTCACCCGCCTCTGACGTCACGTCTTTTCATTGGTTGGATACAGAGGTGCTTCACGAACACAAAATACAGAGGGTTCCCATCACGTCATCCGACGTAGCGTCTCGTTCCCTTACTCAGGGAACAAGGGTTACACTCGTAACCAGAGACGTTCTGGGGTTTATTGGTTGGTTTTTAAGGTTAAACATTTCATCATGTCATCAGAGTTTTTTTGTTTTTTTAACTCAATAGAGATAAACAGAGCAGGCCTTATGAACATGTTTTCTGAGACAATAAATTATTAAGTTCACAAAAGACTATTTTCCAGATATGACCTAGGATTGCATTTTTATTTGGACTGCAGATTTGGAAATTATCCTGGAGATGTTCATGAGTTTGTTTAATTCTTTTAACTTTGGCATGACTTGCCACACCTTGTACAACATACTTTCAGACAGACTTTAAAAACTTCTAAAAAGATGGATAGCTTGTGACATATTTGAACTGCTTCTTCAGGTTGAACCTGTTTCTCATGTTAACAGTTCCTGCAGCTTCAGGTATAAATTGAGCTCCTTCAAGCAAACTGAAGTCACTGCATTGTCTGCCTGAAGAAAAGCAGGTGTACAAACTTTCAGCATTAATGTTTTATTTAAACGGGCAGATGAAACATCAACCACATTACCTGGACCAACAGAACTAAAATCCACATTTTTGGAAAGATCAGGTAACATTTTAACCATTTTTCTTATTAACATTACAATTGTACAGATTTCTCAACAAAAGGCAAAGAAATAAATCTTTTTTTTCCTTCTTATTGTTCAGTGTCTATAAATATTACAAGTGAAGTTTCTAAACGTAATTTAGGGAGGAGTGAGCCCATCTAATGTTCCAATCATTAGCCAGAGTATAAGCAGCTGCTTACCTCTCCAGTCTCAGATGTTCCAGCATCCCTCCACCTTCATCTCAGGTAACTTGCCCTATGTAAACATATCTTATATTTATTCAATGTGGGGGTATATCAGAGCTCGAGTTGAAGCTGCTTCTTCGAGCCCCTCATCAGTGAACAGCAAGCCAAAGAAGCTAACCTAATACCTTTAAGATTAAATGGGCAAACAAACTCATTGAATGTGTCTTAAATTTGACTGATGTTACTGATGTTTTGCCTTCATTGCCTTCATTGTGTAACTAGAATATTATTTGCAGTAGTCTGTGCATTGTGCATGTAAATTATTCATATTAATTTCTCTTGTGGTATTTCTTTTCTTGCAGAGAATGTTCCGGGACTGCTGTAACAGTATGTCAAACTTGCAGTTTTCTTAAAACCAAATTAGTTTTGGTTGTAACATGATGTGAACAAGACAAGGCTATAATATTAAAAAGGTTGAGTCATGTAAATTTTTCTCTGATCCTCAGCTGTATACAAAGCTTGTATAATTAGTGAATACAGAAGGTCAGGTTGATGATGTTTTACCTTATGTAACACCTGTATAAACACATTTATGGCCTTGTTGTTGTATTATATTGCCTAAATATTTCCCGCTTCTAGAGTTTTGCGGTAACAAAGACACAACTGAATCTCAAACTGGGCCAAATGTGAGTGCTTCAGCTCAGAGTGGAAGTCATATTACAGCACCTGCACTTACTAACAATAACATAGCAGGCAATGTCCACATCATACATAATGCACCTGGTAAGATATATTTATATATATATATATATATATATATTCATGATGACAAATTATATGACTAAATGTCGACTATGATCATTTTTGAGGATATATTAGATATTTTCCTGAGAGTAATCACGTCATGCACTAAAATGAAAAAAGATGTATCAGATACATGTTAAGATGTCAAGGCTCTATATTTTGTCATTTTTGTTATAAATCAAGTTATAGATTAAAGGTGATAGAGAGGATTTTTTCATTGACTGAGAATCCAAAGAGTTTTTGAAACGAGCGCATGCGTAAGAACAGCCCCCCTCCTTCACAGCTCATTGCAAAGGAACGCCTCCCAAAACTTGTGCACGAGTATTGGAACACGAGTGTTTACCACCGGCATTCTTTGTATCGTGTTAGTGGATTCATTATGTCGGACTCACCGCAGGTAACTCATAATCTGCAGTTGTTACTCCTGTCTCCTGACAAAACATTGCATGCAGCGCCTGTAGAGTGTGGAAAGTTACTGGAGCGTGCAGCCGCGCACGTCTCTCACAAGGAACGTCACGGCAGTGATTGACAAGCCAGAGGGCCAATCGCGTAAATGATTGGCTGATGTTTTTAAGGCCCTACCTCGTGAACAGATGATGTATATTAATATTATTACTTTCAGTGCACCTAATAAATAGTCTTTTATAGTAAAGACAGTTTCAAGTAATATTGCAAAAATGAATAAAACAAAACATCCTCTTTAGCACCTTTAAGCTTTAACATATAGATTTATACATTATATTTATACACACACACACACCGATTAGGCATAACATTATGACCACTGACAGGTGTGAAGTGAATAACACTGATTATCTCTTCATCACAGCATCTGTTAGTGGGTGGGATATATTAGGCAGCAAGTGAACATTTTGTCCTCAAAGTTGATGTGTTAGAAGCAGGAAAAATGGGCAAGTGTAAGGATTTGAGCAAGTTTGACAAGGGACAAATTGTGATGGTTAGACGACTTGGTCAGAGCATCTCTAAAACTGCAGCTCTTGTGGGGTGTTCCCGGTCATCAGCATCAGAACTGGACCATGGAGCTATGGAAGTAGGTTGCCTGGTCTGATGAATCACATTTTCTTTACATCATGTGGATGGCCGGGTGCGTATGCAGTGCTTACCAGGGGAACACACCAGGATGCACTATGGGAAGGCAAGTTGGCAGTGGCAGTGTGATGCTTTGGGCAATGTTGTGCTGGAAAACATTGGGTCCTGCCATCCATGTGGATGTTACTTTGACAGGTACCACATACCTAATCTTTGTGGCCTCTTTCAGCAGGATAATGCATCCTGAAAGCAAAAATGGTTCAGGAATGGTTTGAGGAAAACAACAACTCATTTGAGGTGTTGACTTGGCTTCCGAATTCCCCAGATCTCAATTCAATCGAGCATCTGTGGGATGTGCTGAACAAACAAGTCCGATCCATGGAGGCCCCACCTCACATCTTAAAGGATTTAAAGGATCTGCTGCTAACATCTTGGTGCCAGATATTACAGCACACCTTCAGGGGTCTAGTGGGACCAACACAACAATAGGAAGGTGGTCATAATGTTATACCGGATCGGTGTATATTTATATATATATATATATATATATATATATATGAAATGTCAGTTTATTCAGGGAAAGTGTGTCTAATGTCTTGCAGGTTTCACTGGATATCACACATACTCTGAAAAAACACAAACATCAGGTAACTGATTCATTTTATAGTAATATGTTTTAAATATTGCACTCATTCCACCTCTTTATTTAGCTGTTATTTGCTGCCTACTCTGAAATTTCTTACACTATTCAATTTAGAATTTGAATACTGATTATCTCTACAGAAATCAGCTCAGCGATTCACAAATATAAGAAGCTGATCTGCAGTGAATACCAGTATGTGACTGAGTATAACTCTCTGCCTGGTGAACATGTGTTGCTGTCTGAGCGCTTCACACAACCTCTGATCCTTAAGAAACATAGAGATCCAAGAGAGAGAGAAGAAGAGATCCGCTCCAGTGGAGAAAGCTTCCACGAGGTCCTCAGCTCCAGAAGCAGTGAAAACTCTGTCCATCTGAACTCTTTGTTTGACTCAGATGGTCATGGGATCAGTCCTAGTTCTGTTATACTGCAGGGAAATTCTGGAAATGGGAAAACCTTCACTGTGCAGAAGATCATGATGGACTGGGCATCTGATGACCTCTACAAAGAGCGGTTTGATATTGTGTTCCACTTAAAGTGTAAAGAAATAAACCGCATTCCTGGCAAAAACAGTTTGGCGGAGATCTTGAGTTACAGCTGCAGTTTAACATCAGATCAGATCTCACAGATGTTACAGCATTCACCAGAGAAGGTGCTTTTCATCATTGATGGGTTTGATGAGCTGAGACTCACACAGGACATTTATCACACATCACCAAACACTGATCTGCTTCAGAAAGCCCCACCTGTGGCCATTCTTTGTGACCTGCTGAGGGGTCGAATCCTGTCAGAGTCCTTCCTGCTGGTCACCTCCAGATCTACAGCTACAGACAAACTGAGTGAACTGCTCAAAGGACCTCAGCGTTTCTCTGAGATAATGGGATTTTCTGAGAAGAGAGTGGAGGAGTACTTCCAGAAGTTTTTTCAGAACGAGGAGCTTTTCAGGAAGGCTTATACATTTGTGAAGACAAATGAAACCCTCTTCACTGCCTGCTCCATCCCTGTCGTCTGCTGGATCATCTGCACAACTATCCAGGAACGATTCAGATATGGTGCAGATATAACAAGAGGACTGGAAACCACCACCTCCATCTACGTTGACTTTGTGTCCACTCTACTGGAGCATCACTGCCAGGGTCTGAGTCAGTCTGTCTCGACCCTGCTGAGGAGTCTGGGTCAGCTGGCAGAGAGAGGGATTCTGGAACAGCAAGTCTTGTTGGATGAGAAAACTGTTTATGAAACCATTTCAGACCCTTCTTGCAGTCCATTTCTGTGCAAGTTGCTCTTCAAGAGAAGAATCCACCAGGAGACGATGTTCAGTTTCATGCATCTCAGCTTTCAGGAGTTCTTTACTGCTCTGTACTATGTCCTTCTGGATGAAGAAGAGTCCCAGAGGAAACTTACTCATATATTTTCCATTCCTGGCTCAGACAATTCTAGTTATTCTCCTCCACGTTTTGCAGCTGTTGTGCAATTTGCTTTTGGCCTGTTGAATAAGCATGTGATACACACACTTAGGAAGAAACATAATCTGGTTGTTCATCCAAACTTGCAGACCTATCTGAAAAAATGGATTTTGAAACAATGTGGTTCATATTCAGACAGAACACTGTTTTGTCTTAATTGTCTCTATGAAATCCATGAAGATGACTTTGTGAAAGAAGTTATAGAAGCCTGGAAGTCGATTAATGCATATGGTGCAGTGCTAAGAAGAACAGACTGCTGGGCCCTGCTGTACTGCTCTCAGTGCTGTCAGTGCATCAAAGAACTGCTTCTCGTTGATTGCCAATTAACATCTGAAAAGTTGTTTATGATTCTACCTGCACTCCACAAAGTTAAGCAATTATGGTAAGTGCTTTGGTACAAAACAGACCCTTCATTGATGATGGATTAAATTATATACCCTTGAAATGATGTTGTCTGTCTGTAAACTTTTTTAATTTGCTTTCATATTCCTACTGTAATAATCCCTATAATGTCTTGCAACTGTCAAACTAATCCAGAATAATATTGAAACATTTGAACTTTTCTGACATTATCAAATTTTTTTATATATAAATACATATATGTTTCATTATGTTTTTTCTATTGTAAAGTGTCTAACTATTATGTATTAACATTCAAATTAATCTTGATAGAATACACGGTAACACTTTAGAATGGGGAACACATTCACTATTATCTATGACTTTTCCCTCAATAAACTCTTAATTTACTGCTTATTAAGAGTTATTAACAGTGTTGGGGAAAGTCACTTTTAAAAGTAATGTATTACAATATTGTATTACTTTTTCTCATCTGGAGTGGGCTTGCTTATTTGTTTTTTAATAACAACAAAAGAGTTATATTTTTGTCAAATGTTAAGGGCCTTTCACACCACAAGTGAAATGAATAAGCCTCAGACTGAAGGAAGTGCATATTTACACCTGTACAGTAGAGGGCGCAGCTCAAGCTAACCTTTCAGCTGTGCTGCCATTTTGAATTAAAGAAGAATAGTATACAGGAGAAGAAAGTTCAACACTCTCCTTTTTTTCTTTTTCTTTTTGTTAATTTATCCAAAACAAATAATCAATATAGGGAAATTTAAACTATCAATATAAAACACTTAAATAATCACAAAAATTATATTATTAATTAAATTAAAGTATTAAATCACTTGAAACCAAATATTCTTATACATTTGATGTGGATAAATCCTATACATTCCCTATATGAAAATAATAAAGCAAAAAACAACCAAACGGGAAAAAAATAAAATAAAAAAAATAAAGAACACCCAGCCATCACCAAAACCAACCCACCTGTCACAAACTCGGCCTCTGTGGCTCCCTCCGATCGCCACCTGATGGCGCCCTCACCTGAGTATTAACTGTTCCTGGACTACATTTACCACACCCCATATCTGGACTGATTGCACTCTCACCTGATCCTCATTTCCCGGACTATAAAAGACCTTCATGCCCCACTATGCTTTGCGAAGTCTTGTTTGCCACAGCTGCATTACTGAGCGTTATTCCTTGTGTTTGATATTCTGTGTTTGATCTTGGACTGCCTACTACCCCTGTTTACTGCCTGCCGCCTGCCTTCTGATATCTCTGCCTGTTATCGTTTCCCCTGTCTTGCCTGCCGCCCGCCCTGATTGTTTGCCTGGTTACCGATTCTGAGTTTGCCCTGCCTCTGACACTGTCTTTGCTGGTATCTGACCCCTGCCTGTACTACTACGACTTTCTTATTAAAAGCTGCAAATGGATCTCTCTGAGTCTGCCTCGTTACAGAAGACTTCACCAGACCCCGATCCAACGGCTTTACAACGCATGTCGACCGAGCTATCGACCCAGGCAAGTGTTCTAGCCGTCCACCAGCAACAGCTTACCCGTCTAACCTCAATCACGGAGGAACTGGTCAAAACACTGCAAAGCATGCGACTAACTCCCGCTGATTCTAGCCCGCCAGCAGCCACGCCGCCAATGGCGGCCGCCACACCCGCACCCACAACAAGCAGCCCACGCCTCGCCTTCCCCGAGAAATACGATGGATCACCAGCGAGATGCAAGGGTTCCTGTTACAATGCTCGCTGTTCATCTCGCAGCAACCAGCTCTATACCCCACTGACGCGAGTCGCATCGCCTTCGTTTGTCCATTGCTTACGGGGAAAGCATTGGAGTGTCCCGTTCGTCCGCCCAGCTGAAATCCCTCGATGGTGAGTCACATTCCTATTTCCTCCACTATTGAAATACCAGCTGAATTGTCATATAAGGATGAAACTATGCACACTCATGCTATGATTGACTCCGGGGTGGCTGGAAATTTTATGTATCCGAAGTTTGCGAAATCTCAGAACATTACTCTAATCCCCTGTGATTCTGTGTTATCAGTGGCAGTGCTAGACGGACGTCCCCTGGGGACTGGACAGGTCAACTACACTACTGACGATGTTTCACTCCAGATAGGATCATTACATAAGGAGACTTTGCGTTTCTACATCATCGACTCACCTCAAAGCCCTGTCATCCTTGGATAACCATGGTTACGCCAACACAATCCACAAATCTCTTGGGCGGAAAATCAAATAACTCACTGGTCTGGTCACTGTCGTCAGACCTGTATCCAGTCTCCACAACGTCCTAACACTCCAGGAATTACATTATCTAGCGACCAGCTCCCCAACGAATATAAAGATCTCTCCGAGGCCTTCAGCAAGGTTCAAGCGGCCCAACTACCACCACACCGCCCCAGTGACTGTGCCATCGACCTCATCCCGGGGTCTACACCACCCAAGGGCCGCATATTTCCACTTTCACAACCCGAGTCAGAGGCTATGCAGTGCTACATTGAGGAGGAGCTGGCCAAGGGCTTTATACAACCATCTACATCTCCAGCTTCAGCAGGCTTCTTCTTCATCAAAAAGAAGGACGGTGGATTGAGACCTTGCATAGATTATCGTGGACTGAACGAGATCACTGTGAAATTCCGCTATCCGCTACCATTGGTTCCTGCAGCCCTAGAACAGCTCCGGTCTGCCCGCTACTTCACCAAACTTGATCTTCGAAGAGCATATAATCTCATTCGTATACGGGAGGGGGATGAATGGAAAACGTCTGCTCCCATCCTTCATCACCCTGACCCAGAGCTTGAATTCATTGTGGAGGTAGATGCCTCCAGCACGGGTATAGGAGCGATCCTGTCTCAGCGGCACGGCAATCCCCCCAAACTATTCCCTTGCGCATATTACTCACGTAAGCTGACCCAACCGGAACGAAATTATGATGTGGGCGACCGAAAACTTTTGGATATTAAGGCCGCTTTAGAACAATGGCGGTATTGGCTGGAGGGGAGTAAACACCTATTCATGGTACTAACCGGCCACCGAAATCTGGAATACTTACGCTTAGCCAAACGTCTTAACCTTCGTCAGGCCAGGTGGGCCTTGTTCTTCACATGCTTCCTGTTCACTGTCACCTATCGACCTGGCTCCAAGAATACAAAAGCCGACGCACTTTCACGCCAGTTTGAGTCTACTACCACTCCACCAACGAACCCATTCTCCCCTCATCCATGATCCGAGATCACCCACGCTCACCAAGCAGAACCACCACCTGCTGATTGCCCTGCCGAACACACTTATGTGCCAGCCTCTCTTCGTACTAGAGTACTGCAAATGATACATACATCTCCCAGCTCCGGGCATCCAGGCATTGCGGCCACTACTCGACTAGCTTGTCAACAACCGGTTCTGGTGGCCTACGCTACAGGCCGACGTCATCACCTTCATTCATAACTGTACCGTCTGTCAAACTACGAAATCACCCCGTCAACTCCCTGCCGGACTTCTTCAACCGTTGCCTATACCACAACGTCCATGGTCCCACATAGCCCTAGATTTCATCACAGATCTACCCAATTCCCAGGGATTCACCACCATACTCACTGTGGTGGATCGGTTCTCCAAAGCCTGCCGGTTTATCCCTCTGCCCAAGCTCCCAACCGCCCTTGAGACAGCGGAACACCTCTGTAACTACGTGTTCCGCATCTATGGTCTACCCGAAGACATTGTCTCCAACAGAGGCCCCAAGTTTACCTCACGTTTGTGGTCCGCCTTCTTCCAGAGGCTCAACATAACCGTCAGTCTGACTTCCGGATACCAGATTTGGTACATTATTATGGTCAAAATGATATTGTACATCAACAAAAATACTTTACAGCTCCCTTTATCAGTCCATTCAAATGTTTCAAATACATAGACACAATAAACATTATATTTAATTGGCAGTAGCTTATAATGTTACTACAGTAAATGAATGCGTATTAATACAAAGAGTACACTAGGGGGAAAAAATGAAGGCGCCTCCTTGATTGACACGTTAAGATGGCGCAGAAGTGCGCTCCAAAAAATTTTTTTTACCCCTACACCCTTCATCCCTTCGAAGTATGGTTGAATTGTATCATTGAAGGTCAGCAGTAAAGACATTGGTTAATAAATTGAAATTAAATACATAAAGTATATCTGTGTAATTTAAAATAGTTAATTATTACAGCTTTGCGTAAAATTCTGAGATTGCATTTCATTGTTTTTATTCATTTTGAGGAATACTGAATTTTTTCAGTATGTTTTCTGAATGCAAGTGAGATGAGAAAATGCATGTTCACATTTAGTATAGAACTACAATAACCATCATGTTTACACAGTGCACACAATGACTCTGCACTTTTTTTTCTCTCAGCATGGGGACAGGAGAGCTGTCAGTCAATAAAAGTATAAAAAAAGTATAAAAGTAACTTGCGTTACTTATTTGAAAAAGTAACTTAGATGTTTTGTTGTAAATTGAGAAAGTAATGCACGATCACTGTCAGTTCCTGGAATCCAATTCCCATAATCCTCCCTGCCAGTCACATGCACACACTTCACACCAATCACCCATTGCCACATACAGCTGACGCTCATTATCTGGACTATTTAAGACTCACTCACACACCACCTCATGGCAAAGTCTTGATTCACCTTGTGTACAATTCTGAGCGTTTCCCTATGTTGATTGCCTGCCTGTTTTTGATCCTGTTTGCCTTTCATTTACGACCCTCTGCTGCCTGCCTTTGGACTGTGTATTGTTTCCTGACCTGTGAGTAATATCTGCCTGTATCCTGACCACGATTCTGCCTATCCCTTGTTGTTCCTGTTTGCCCCTGCTTTGACCCTGCCTGTACGACCACGCTCTTATTTAATAAAGCTTGCAAATGGATCTCTGCCTGAGTCCCGCTTCGTTACAATTACTTTACTAGTTATTTGAAAAAGTAATCTGATTACGTAACTCAAGTTACTTGTAATGCGTTTCCCCCAACTGGTTAGTAAGGTAGTTGTTGTAGTGGTTAAGTTCAGGTATGGGGTAGGATTAAGGGAAATAGAATACGGTCATGCAAAATAAGGCATTAATATGTGCTTTATAAGTACTAATAAACAGCCAATATGCTAGCTAATAAGCAACTTAAAAGTGATAATTGTTCCCCATACTGAAGTGTTACTGAATGCACTTACATGTTTTTACTCTGTACTTTTATCTAAAAAAAAATCCTGCATGTAATTAACGCTAGGGTTGCAATGGATCGCAGTTAAGCCGTGATCCTTACGGACCCAGACCCATGCAATTCAGTGCTCGCGCACACCTAAAGCATGGACACAGAGTGTTTCCGATAGTGTGCGAATACTGAATTGAGTTCTCACTTGCATCTCCTTAAGCTTGAACCCCTTAACCAACCCTCGGATCAAACCAAAAACAACTAATATAAAGTGTGATGGTAATGTTCTGGATTTGATTTTAAAGGATTACTCCAGAAGATCCGTCAGACTCTGATCTTGTTGAACTGATATATGCTCTCCTGAGAGGACAGACCCTGAGCTCACAACAGTAATGTCTCAAAATGCATTTTATACATTTCATGTTTTTTTTGTTTTTTTTTTTATGTACATGAAACATCATCCTTTAGTGTGCTTTTGTTTTACTTTTAGTTCATTGATTTCTTTTCTCTGTGATTTGTTTTGCAGTGTTGATATCGACCCCAGAAATAGAAAATTTGAGAATTATTCTGATGGAAGTCTGAGTCTGTCATTCAGTGAAGAGCAAACTAGGTGAAGATAAAGTGATTTTGTTTTGTTTTGTTTTTTGTTTTTGTGTTTTTTTTTTTTTTTTTTTAAAAGCTGCTGTCTGTAACTTTTTTTGTTCAAAATTTACAAAAATTATATAATGAGAATGTACAACCTGAATCCATTTTCCAAACCGTGTTTTTGTCTTACCCTGAATCATTATGGTACACTTATAATAAGTGTTTATATTTGGGCTATTTATACCAGTTTGAGATACGTTTCCCAAAAGCATTGTTAGCCAACTAACATCGCAAGTTCCGTTGTTACTTACATAGTTCAATGATTTGGTGTTTCCCGAAACCATAGATCAAACGAACATTCGCAAACTGCATCGCAAACTTGTGTGGTTGGAACGACCGCTCTCGAGCTGTAGTTAGAAGCATAGTTTCTTGTTTTTATGACATGTGGACTTAATAAATCATCATTTTGAGCAAAATAAGCAAGCTAACATTAAATACAATGTATATCTTTTATTTCGAATATATACAAATGTCATTTATATATTTTAGTTTGTCAAGAGATTTAAAGCACCGTTTTTGGAGAGTGCGCATGTGTGTACGTGCTCTGGTACATAAGAACAAGCATTTGATTTAATCTGGAAATAAAGCAAATTAACTGAGGAAAATGAGAATTAGTCTTCTAATGCCATGTCTGTAATTTATACCAAAAAAATCTTGCATTAATTCGATCTCAAACGGATTCATTAAAAAAAGTTATAAATTATCACCTGCATGACGTCATTCACCAACGTGGTTGAACGACAGGTTTGTGGCAATATGGTTTCGGGAAACAGTCATGACTAGCTAGTTGATTTGTTCATTGATGCATCGTACTATGAGTTACATTGTTGTTCTGGAAACGCACCCCTGGTAGGAACTGCTGCAGAGTAGCACCTGTGTGACTCGTCGTAGACATAAGAGAAAAGTAGCTATGGGTACAATGTTCTTTCGGAAGACGCATGCAGTTCTGTTTATTAACTGCTAGAGCACCAAAAGTTACGGACTGCAGCTTTGAGTAGGCGTTTCTCATAACCGGGGGAAAAAAGACGATTTTATTTTGGGAAACCATTTATATCATCACTTTGTTAAATAACCATAATAATAGTTCTACCACTTGTACATATAAGCCTTTTCCTAGCAAATATCTCACATTTATCTGGCTTGTTTGTTCTGCACAATCTAATACCTTCAGATTATAATTATGATAGTAATAATGGATATTCTGAAAGAGTTATCTAAAAAAGCTAAAAAAGTTATTCTAAGAAAGGACTTGTTGGTTTACAGACATAACAGCACTGACACCAATTTTGTTTGTTTGTTTTTTGTATAGGATCTCCATAAATCCTCCACACCGTGTAAACCAAACAGAACATTTGCCATCACTCAATCTCATGTTTCCACGCGCAGGGCCAATTGACATCAACTGGACCAGATTTTTTCAGATAATTCAACAAGAAGATTCAGATGCATTAATGTCTGTTCTCTTTTCTTCCTCTACACTGAAAAAGATGGACATGCATGTGAACTGTCTAAGTAAGAAGTGGTCTGTTTGGGCCCTCCATATCATCCAAAACTGCTCCAGTCTAACAGAACTCAAGTAAGAAAAAAAGAGGTAACACTTTACAATAAGGTTCATTTGTTAACATTAGTTAATGTATTAACTAACATGAACTAACCATGAGCAATACAAATAAAATATACATAAAAATACAGCAGTTCATTGTTTGTTCCTGTTAGTACACAGTGCATGTATTAATTAACATCAATAAACATTAATAAATGCTGTAGAAGTGGCTCTTCACAAAATAAATCCACCTCTTCTTCATATCATCGTTTTTAGGAAATTTAAATAAGGAAACCGAGCTGTTTTGTATATTTTCCCAACCAGGTAATATGCATTTGCGTGTACACAACAATGTTAACTAATTAACCTTATTGAAAAGTGTTACTGAAAAAGATGTGAAAACACCTAGCTTGTTCCTATAGGCCTATGAATTTCTGTTTTTAGGAGCTGTGTAGCCCATGTTTAAAGGGATAGTTATTTTAAAGAATTCTGGTGTACCAAACAGTTCCGGATCACATTGATTTTCATTGTATGGACAAAAAATACAATGGAATTCAATGGGAACAAAACTGTTTTTACCGAGCTTTATGTTCTTTTGTGTTCTGCTGAAGAAAATCAGTCATACAGGTTTGGAATAACATGACAATGACAGAAGTTGAATTTTTGAGTGAACTATAATTTTAAAATATTACTCCATTTCATTTAGTGAGATTACGGACTGATCACAGCTGGGTTTCCATCCAAACATGAAGCGAATCTTTTCAAAGTTTGCAAAAAAAGAAAAAACACGAATGCGAATTAGGTGCATTTCCATCAAGTTGTTTGACCGGATGATGGTGGTATTGGTAAATTAGTATCCAATAGTAAATAAAACACTGTGACTGTGCATTCATGAAGGGTTCGCTTATGATTGGGTGTCTCTATCACTCATTTCTGAAGCAATACTTCAAAATGTACATAAAAACAGGGTTACAGTCACCCACCTGTGAGGTATTGAAACAAACAAAAAGAACTGTTGTAATTTTATTTTGCGATGCTCTTGATAACCTCACAAAGCAAATATCCCATCTGTAGTACATGGCCCTCAACCATTATTCATTATCGTTATGGAATTGTTCAAATTAATGTGTGGAAAGCAATGTGTTAAGTATTGTATCAGTCTAAAATTGCAATCATTTTTTCTGTATAATTTTTAATCTAGGGTATATGCTACCTTTTTACTGGAGGAAGGAATCAAGCTCTTGCAGAGGTCACGCACAAGACCAGCCTGTATTATGTCATTTGAGGGGTTTGTATTGGTTTACCATCATACAATTTTGGCATTTCGTAAATGTCTTTTCCATGTCATTTCATTGAGACTAGAGCTTTTCTAGCTTTTTCTACCTTTTTGTGAGGGGAAAAAGTTGAGAGATGTTAAATTGATACATTTATTTTTCTTTACATCCTTCCTAGATCTCCTTGTTCATAAGCAGTCAATAATCAATTAAATATTAGTCCGTTTCACACATAAATCATTGTTATAACAGTAATTATACTCTATTAAAAGCAAAGGTTAGGTTTGTTAAAGACTCTGTAGTGATGCTGTACTTTGTGCTTTCTGATAAAGGTTATTTTGCAATAAACAGTCTCAAAAATGCACACGTTATGATGACCGTCAACTCAGCTGCAACCAGGCCGTGAAGATTCATCTGAATTCCCAGGGCTTTTCTTTTGAGACTTTGCCAAAGTAAGTTAAGACTAAGATTAACACTAAGAATGCACCAGTAACAATGAGAATGACACAAAACACAAAATATTGTTTTATGATTTATACAAATTTCAACATTGTATATTAAAGCTTTCAGTGCAAAAGCATATTATCATAGTGTACAGTGTGGATCCTAACCTACTGGTTAGCTTTGTATATAGACATTTCTACATGATTTAATGTGTTTATCTAATGTCTCCATTTCTAAGGCCCCTGTTTTGAAACTAATGGTACAGCCTGACAACTAGGAGAAAGCTGGCAAAGCATCTTTACCTAGAGCTAGGAATGGGAATAAAGACATCAACCAAGTATATCTAAAGTCATGTAAAGCCATGCGTTGTAATAGCAATAGTCATGTTAATTTATTTGCCTTTTGTGTTTCACAAAACATATTGTTTCAAAGTAGCTTTAGAGTTTTACTATGGTGATGCTTAATTGTCTACATTTAACAGTTCAGAGATGAATGATAACTTACTTTATGTGAAGACAAAATAAACTAATAAGTATTTGAGATTATATATTGTGACCATGTGAGATATTGTATGTATGCATTCAGAAAAAAATTGTATATAGCAGTTGGTGTTTTAAATTATGTGGTGTACTGACAAGCATAATCAAGGAACTTAATTTAACGAGTTTATTCTCAACATTTTATTTCGACTTTTTTCTCAAAATTTAACAACTTTAATCTCAAGATGGTCAAGAGAGTAGTCATGTTTGATTCATGAACAATCAATTTCAATAAACCAGTTGATTTAGTTCACAATGAATGGTTCCTTCATAGATCACAGAATTCACCAACATGCATTTTAATATCTGGACAAGTTTACTTTTTACTTGGGGTTGATCTGTGGTCAGTGGGTTTCATTTCTGAGAATGAACCTTTTAAAGGTTCCAGCTCCACGAGTGGAATTCTACATAATTGCATGGGTGATGAACAGAAAGCTGTAATTAGAATCATTTATTGTTCATAAATAGACTGGAAAGAATTACTAAGACCCTTAATCTAATGACAGGGCTGTCAGATCATAATATCAGTCTTTTTTTCCAGGAAGCTAAAAAAACATAGTTTTATTCCTCAGCCACACCAATATGTAAATATGAATCAGTCCCAACTAGTCAACAGGAAAACCTTGGGGTAGCATTAGGAGAGACTGAATGGAATGGAGTCCTCTCTAAAGGTGATCAGGGGCCTGTACCATGATGGTAGTTGAACAAACTCAGGGTTATAGGATTAGTGTTATAGGATTAGTTTCAAGTTAACAAAACCACACCACTCCAATCGAGCTTTGTTGGTACCATGATGCTGATCATCAACTTTCTCTGTCAACTCAGGCTTTGATCCTGAGTTTGTGGAGCGCGTGCACATGAATCCGTGACATCAGTGGCAAACAGCCAATCACATGCCTTGCAACATGATAAACGGTGATTCACTCTTTCGCTGAAAATGAAGAATTTAAATGCATTTACACTAATGGAAAATACTTGTCTGTAAAAGAGGACAAATAAAAGAAATTATCTTTCTCTATCAGTGCAAATGAAAGTTGTGAAGTTAGTTTATATAGTTGATAATATATAGCGATAAAGACTTAAAAATACAAGGTCACATGTAGTAATTTTTAAAGAGTATATTTACTCCTTATTTAGGCCTATATTACATATGATCTATATATATTAATATTCATTGAAACAAAGTGCTTAATAACTACTGTTACACTAAACTTAAAGCGTGTGTGTGTAATGGATTAATAAAAATATAGATCATATAATTATACAAATCATATAAATTATATTATCATAAAAAACAGACAATTTCATTGTTAAATATTTGTTTTTACTATATAATGACCTTTAATTTGGAGGAAGAGAAACTGAGGGAGTGACTTTATTGTGTTGAGTGTGTCAGTGTCACTTAGCTTACATCTGATTGGTCCAATTTCAGTTTGAAATCTCTAACCCAGAACATAACCTGCCCCGGAGCAGGTTAGCTGTGGAGCGTAAGTTACTGTGGTGATGAACACCACTAAAAGCCAAGTTAGTTTCATGGTACCTAAAAACCAGGATTGGCGCAAACTAATCTGAAACTTTCCTGGCTAGCCAGTTAATCCAGCTTCATGGTACAGGCCCCTGCAGAGTGACAGTGACCAATTTACATCAACAATTAAGAAAATTATTGGGCCCTACCTCAGAAAGCAGAGCCAAAAGAAAAGCAGGGACACTTTGCCCTGGCTAAATGAAGAGTGTACGAAACATATGAAGAAAAGAGATCAATTACTGAAACAATCTTTAAAATCAGGTCTTACAATAGACCAACAGAAATTTACCTCACTAAGAAATAAAGTAATAAAAAGGCTAAGACAAGCTAAAGCCAACTTCTTCATTGATACTATTGAAGAGGCGAGAGGGAAGAAGATATGGCAAACCATCATCAAGCTGATTGGCAGAAAACAGAATCATAACAATAAAGATTTAGAGTTGAAAATTAACACTGAATTAGTTACAAATCCAATCATCTTATCTACAGAACTAAACACCTTCTTTCTAGACTGTTTATGAAATAACTCAACTTTTTAATTCACCTAGTTATTCTGTTTGCTCCATTAATTATGCACAATTTTTTTTTTAACTTACAACAAATAACTGAAACAGAAGTAGCAAATATCATCAGTGGCTTAAGAAATTCTAATGCCATGGATATCTATGGCCTTGATACTAATTTAAAAAAAAGGCACAAATAGGCCCTTCTACAGCCTATTACATATTTGATTAATCAGTCTTTAAGACAATCCATTGTGCCATCAGCATGGAAGATGGCCTTGGTCACACCGATTTTTAAATCAGGTCAAAGTTCAGTTATGACCAATTATCGGTCAATCAGGAGGATTTTACCTGTTTTTTCTAAAATAGTCAAAAAATTAGTCGCTAAATTACAGATGCAACATCTCAATAAAAGCAACAATTCATTCCACCCTATGCAATTTGGTTTCAGGGCCCATCACTCAACATAAACAGCTAACTGTTTGTTTCTGGAAAAGGTTAAAGGCTACCTAGATAAGAGTTCTTATGTTGGTGCTGTCTTTCTAGACCTAAAGCAATCTTTTAATACTGTTAATCACAAAGTTATTTTATCTAAATTAACTTATTTCAATTTTTCTGAACAAGCTCTCAAATGGATAAAATCATACCTGTCCAGTAGAAAGCAATGTGTTTGTATCAATGATTCAAAGTCCCCATTATGGGAATGTCCAGTAGGTGTCCCAGTAGTAAATTTCTCTGTAGATGTTAAATAAACTAAGATGTTAGCAATATTGTTGAAGGTATAACTTAAAATGGATTCAACCAAAAATAAAAAGTCATTTTACACATCTTTGTGTCTCTCTCCTTTAATTAAGGCTAATTTAATGAATTAAAGCTAATTTAATTTTGTTTAATGGGACTTGACAATCATACTTTGCAAGCGACACATAGTCATTGCAAGTTTCTACATAAAACTGTATGTTTGATGAAGAGAAAGAGCTGTATTTGTTCATAGAAAATCTGAAATAAAATGTAAAAAAACTTTGCAAGGTTTACAGTGCTGATGTTCATTAACCTGTTAACTGTCATGGGCCCACCGGTGGGCCCACAGCCATTACATATTTAAAACAGTAATATTCTATACTAAACCTAGTGACTGATTTACAAAATAAATTACAGAGGAGCAGTAATTTATCAATTTGCAACAAGCATATTTTCATACTCATAAGGCATGTTCAGACCTTTATTTTGAAATAGCGATGAACATGAAAAATCATTAAAGATTGGTTGAAACATGTTTGTTTTCATGTCAAAAGATAACATCCATTCAATTTTTTGAGAAAAAAAGGTCTAAAAATGTTTTTAATAGAAAAAAAAAAATACATTTATGATTGTGGCGGCGATCTATAACCCACATGCATGTTATTTTTATGTTTATTAGAGGCTAAATTCATATCAAATTCTGCCAAACTTCCCATACTACTTCTATATAGGATGTCTACTTCATAAATTGTATGAAAATAATGGAAATATATGGTTCAGATCACTCAAACCATATATAGAAATGGAGGCGCCTTTATATGGTCAGTAATGGAGCTTGGTTGTCATCTAGTGAAAAAGTGTGGTACTGCGCCCAAACAAAATCTTACTGAAAGCTCATTTTTTGAGATATCAACCTGAAATTTGGAACACAACTTGTTCAGATTTTTGGCTTTGATTTCCTAGCAGCTTTAGAGTAAAACTTGTTTTGTAAAATATACATTTATATAAAATATAAAATATTATATTTTAACATTTTATATTTTCATAAACAAACTTCTATAACTTTTTTTCTGTTTCACTTACATAAGTTATTTCACTTTTACAATAATCTGCCAAATTTCATCTTTAAAACAAGACCAGCCTTATGTCTATACTCCAAAGAATTCTTGAATTACAACCATTTAAGTTTGGATAGTGCATTTTGTTGTCTAAAACAAAAAGTGGGGGTGACAGTTAACAGGTTAAAACACTAAAACAGTTTTTTTGTTTGTTTGTTTGTTTTTTGGTGTTTGAAATTATACAAGGGGGAATTTGATTGTAACCATCATACTTTAGCTGATAGCAAATAGCCATAATTAAAACTCCATAATGCTGTGATTTTTTAGAAAAAAAATAGTATGATTACATCACAGCATTATAATGTACAGTATGAATAATGGATATTTATTTTGATTTGCTAAAGATTATATTTAACAGTGTTATTAAATTATTAGTGTTTTTAAGATTACCCAAGAAATTGTTAGATGACAAATTTAATCAAATGGTTGATAATGAATTGTGCATGCTCAAAACAAAATAATTAATATCAACAATTGCAGATTTGCACATCCTGCTGTGACTTGGGGGATAGAATCTCATTGCGATTTTTCGGCTAGAAAATGTGACTATTTAGAAAATTGTGATTATAATAATGAAAAGACTATACAAACTAAATAATGATTATAACAATATTATTATTACATTATTACTAAATTAAATCACAATTTCACGGCTATATTTCACAAAAAAAAAACAAGCATTAGAAAAAAAATAATTATTTTATTTTACAGTTCAATAAAATTACAGTACAAATATTTATGTCTGTCTTAACGGTTTTAATTTTCAAACAATAAGCCATCAGACTTTTATTTTGGTGGAAAACCACAGGAGGCCCTTAAAGCACATGTGTCAAACTCCACTCCTGGAGGGCCACGAACCTGCAAAGTTTAGCTTCAAAACACCTGCCTGGAAGTTTCTAGTAATCCTTGATCCTTGGCTGAACTTTGCTGGACAGTGGCCCTAGAGAAACGGAGTTTGACACCCCTGCCTCAAAGCTTCTCTTTTGTTGACAACAGCCAGTTTATAAGCACTTTTCATTACAAGTTTAAAGGGGACCTATTATGCAAAATTCACATTTGCATGGTTTATAAATGTGTGTTGGCAGTGTGTGTACACAACCACCCTATAATGATAAAAATCCAACCATTCCTTTTTTTTTAATCCCCATAAATCATAAGCAGTGTCTCAGAACAAGCTGTTTCCAGATCCCTGGCAGTTTGATGTCACTTTAGCCACAGGCCCTGCCCATGAATGTTGACAGACACTGCTGTTTTAACATAGAACCGCCCTGAGCGTGTTCGCAGCTGTGAAAGCTGTCATTTCACACCGGACTGCTTTGTGAATGAATGCCAGAGGTGCTAAAAAGTTGTTACTCAAGGATAGATCAGTACTGTTCGTGATCCAGCTTACAGTCTCTAGAGCAGAGGTGTCAGGCTACAGTCCTGCAGAGTTTAGCTCCAACCCTAATTAAACACACCTGAACCAGCTAATCAAGGTCTAACTAGGCATATACTAGAAACTTACAGGCAGGTGTTTTGGAGCTGGTTGGAGCGAAACTCTGTAGGACACTGGCCCTCCAGGACCTAGTCTGGACACCCCAGCTCCAGAGTGATACTGGATTCAGCAGTAATGAAGGTGAGAGCACTTTATTACAGTTCATCGGAGTTTATTTATAGATATAAAGTTTACCATTTTATTAAGCACCAACCAAGAAGGTAAGGTCTTTATATATTTGTTTACTGTTAGTTGTAAGGAGTGTATCTGTGTAACTGTTATTTTGCAATGTATGTTGATCATAATGCAAGGGAGAGAGAGGGAGTTTATGGAAAATATTTTAATGCACACCTGCACTGTGTTTTATTAAGCTCTTACAGTGATTTTTTAGTACAGGTTTGTACTATTATAGTGGTTAAAAACAAGAAGACAATATAAGTTATATCCGTAATTAAACTAAACTATATCTGTTCTATCTCCATGCAGCATATATTAGCAGTTTCTGACATTATAGTGCGTCCTGACTAAATCCTGACACCGGAGAATCAGCTCTTGAAGCTCCGCCCTCTCCGTCCACAGCAGCTCATTTACATTTAAAGGGCACACAATGAAACAGCACGTTTTTGCTCAACCCCAAAAAGTGGCAGTTTTATCATGCTATATAAAATTATCTGTGGGGTATTTTGAGCTCTGAGACACTGAACACACTTGTATGTAAAAGAACATGAGCACATACTGTACATTGATGCAATTAAATCACACTCAAGCCATTTCACAATCTGAGTATTATTTTAGTTAATGTGCAGCCCTACTATTAATTACTACTTAATCAGGAATATTCCTTTGATTCCACACAGATTCTCACCTAGGCCCCATGCCGAGAGTATTGTGACCTTTGGGATGGGTCTGTTGGCATTGGCATTGATGGAGCTGTCTGACGCTGCATTATGTGAACTTCAGCACAATATGCTGATGATACTGTCTTAATTTATTCCATTATTCTCTTGTGGCCCTTTCATATAGTGAAACAAATGAGAAGAATAGTATTTCGTGTTAGACAGAACCTAAACATTCAGCATTAGTGGGCTGACTTACTTTTCACCATCAGTCGCGCGCACTTGATTGGGATTGGACTAACCCTAACCCAGTTCTTGGCTAATTTTCAGTCAGACTTGTTCATTCACTGGAGACTTGCTCCGAATGGATCATTGAATTCATTCAGAACCTTTTTAGTTTGGCTTGCTTTGGCATTGTCTAAATGAACACTGCAATCATGCTGATTCTCAGATGATCACCAACATAATCTGTACTGAACAAGGTGGTCTAAAAAAATAAAGAACTCTGGAGCGCTTGTGATGAGAAAGCAAACTATATCAACGAACCAATGCACTTCTCTGAAACAGGTGCATTGCAAGAATACTGTCTCGACAAAGGATAAAGCCTTGACTTTGTGCGTAAGAGACAGAGAGATAACTTGTCAATAAAAAACCCTTGATTGACATGCATTGGAAGAATGCTGTCTCGACAAAGCCTGTATAGTGCATAAAAACACATTTAAATACGCTTTGAAATGTAATGTTGTGCAACAAGTCCCTGTTTTAAAAAACAATATACAGGTGAAATGTATAGATACTTTCATTCCTTTGTAATACCAACTTTTATATTTGCTTTGGAAAGTCTCTACATAGTTAATATTATTGGGCTATAAAAAATAGTGAGCTCTTCATTCATTGTCACTGTAAATAACAAAATTATTATTGTTTAATCTCATAACAGTTAGATAATGTTTTTATGCTTTGTTAACAACTTATTAACCTTATAAGTGATGTACAGTATTTTAAACCAGTAGTAAAAGAATTGTTAATTTGTTATTAGGAGTAAATAGTTCTCTGTTTAGATTTGGTCACAGAAAATTGGAAAATGTCATTAATGAAGTGCTAAAAACAACCTTTATTATGTTCCTTAAAATGTTTACAAAGTACACATATGTTGGGTTTCAATGTTTTATGGGGACTTTCACATTTCAATTAATTTCTCATTTATTTGTATGCTTTTCACAGTAAATATCATTTTAAAGCAGCTTCATACAAAATGTATGTTTCTACATTTCAATTTAGAGTGATCTGTTATCAGGAGTGACGTGTCCAAGTAATGTCCAGATTTCTGAAATGTACAGTTCAAGAACATACAAATCATGCAGTTAGCTAAAATCATGTATTAATTTTAGGCAGAACAATGAGCTCATTAAAGCAATTACAAGTGATCATAATTACAATATATAGAAAAAATTTACATAGAAATAATGATTTTTATACTTAAACTATATTCTGCCCCCTAACCCTAACACTGATGTATTTTAACAATGTGATCTCATGAGTATTTATTTATTTATTTATTTATTTATTTATTTATTTTACCATTTACATTGACTTGCAAGACACAAAATTGGCATATTGAACATTACGACAAGGGTTATGTTTAGTGTATTTGTAAACATTTTAAGGAACACTTTAATACTAATGCAATTAATGTCCAATTAAGATTGGTTTAAAGCAATTCATTCATGACATTTTCCAATTTTCCATGACCTGAGAACTGTTAATAAACAAACATTATCTAACTCTTTACATATGAGCCAATTAAACAATAATTATGTAATTAAAAATATTTTTAATTACAGTGACAGATTACAATATATTAACTATGAACTTTAAACTAACAGTTTGCAAATGATTTTACTTTATTACCAAAATTTCAGAGTTTTAGAAGATTTGAAGAAGATGTGGATGTATTGCAACTGAATTCTTTTTTTAAAGGTTAAACATTTCATCATGTCATCAAAGTTTTTTTTCTATAACTTATAGGAGGTAAACAGAGCAGGCTTTATGAACATATTGACTGAAGGTGTGACTTTTTCAGATACGACCGTGGATTATTTCATTTTGGGAGATGCTTGAGAGTTATTCTAATTCTTTAAGCTTTGGCATGACTTGCCACACCTTGTACAACATACTTTCAGACAGACTTTAAAAACTTCTAAAAAGATGGATAGCTTGTGACATATTTGGACTGCTTCTTCAGGTTGAACCTGTTTGTCATGTTTCTGTAACTTAGGGTCTTACAGTTCCTGCAGCTTCAGGTATAAGTTGAGCTCCTTCAAGCAAACTGAAGTCACTGCACTGTCTGCCTGAAGAAAAGCAGGTGTACAAACTTTCAGCATTAATGTCTTATTTTAACAGGCAGATGAAACATCAACCACATTACCTGGACCAAGAGAACTAAAATCCACATTTTTGGAAGGATCTGCTCAGGTAACATTTTTTATTTATTTTTATTTAGTTAGGTATTACAATTGTCTCAAAAAAGTATATAATATCATTAAAACTTCTCTTAAATGTAGCTCATGTTATGGTGTTTCATTTCCATCTACCAGAAATCTTTTGGGAATCTTTTGGAATCTAATGATTTGATTCATTGGGATCATGATTCAATTAAAAATTGATTGATGATATATGCATTGATTTAATTTTAGATTTGTTTCTAAGTTTTGAAATTTATTTTATTTAAATTCAATTTAAAATAAATCTGAAAAAATAAAGGAAAATAAGTGATTAATTTAATTTAAAGGATTAGTTAAAAAAAAAAAAAAAAAATAAGGAAATGTGCAGTGGTGTGTCAAGAGTGCCTGTGTGGAAAGATGGATGAACTCTGCATGTTTACTCTCCTTTAATGGAGGGGTTCTTGAACTACGGGATCCTTTACAGAAACAGCTGATCTAAAACAGTATCAACCTTTTGTACCTGAAGCCCCCTCCTTATATATAAGAAAACCTGGGCCACCTATCAATGAAGATTAAACACACCTCATAGCTGTAATTAAACTTTAAAGTTTTGTTGAATTTATATTTTTTTAATCTCATGTTATTGTTTAACTACTGCTACTGATAAGTGCCGATTAGTCGGGAGTTATTTAATATATTTATAAATAAATATATACATCACCGCTCAAAAGATTGGGATCTGTAAAATTTTTAATGTTTTTAAAAGTGTTTTGTCTGCTCGCCAAGGCTGCATTTATTTAATTAAAAATATACAAAAAAAAACAGTAATTTTTGAAACATTATTACAATTTAAAATAACTGTTTGCTATTTAAAGATTTTCTAAAATGTAATTTATTCCTGTGATCAAAGTTGTATTTTCAGCATCATTGCGCAGTCTTCAGTGTCACATGATCCTTCAGAAATCATTCTAATATGCTGATTTACTGCTCAAGAAACATTTCTTATTATTATCAATGTTGAAAACAATTGTGTACAATTTGTTTTCAGGATTCTTTGATGAATATAAATCAGAAATAGAAAGCATTTATAACATTGTACACTACCATTCAGAGCTTTGGTGTCAAAACTGACACAGAAGACTGGAGTAATGATGCTGAAAATTCAGCTTTGCATCACAGGAATAAATTGCATTTTAAAAATATCAAATAAATGCAGCCTTAAGAGACTTAAAAACACTAAAAATCTTACTGATCCCAAACTTTTGAATGGCAGTGTACACACACACACACACACACACACAAACCATGACTCTTGTAGCCTACGCTAGATGGCTATTCTTATATAGAGGCTACTCTTTATTTTTCTGTCACAAAGCAAAAATCCTTTAATTAAAACAACACACGACTGGCCAAATTAGTCCAGTTTAGACATGACAATACCTTGAAATGATGTGTCACCATCATATCAGTTGTTGCCATTAAAGAGGGAAAAGTCACAAGAAAAAGCTTTGGATGATTATTATTTCAGAGTTAAATAAATGAGAGAGAAATTAATATATTTTTTTAATTAATTCTATACAAGAGGTGTCCAATCCTGCTCCTGGAAGGCCACAGTCCTGCAAGTTTGGCTCCAACACAAATTAAACACACCTAAACCATTTAATCAAGGTCTTACTTGGCATACTAGAAATTTCTAGGCAGGTGTGTTGAGGAATACTGGAGCCAAACTTTGCAAGACAGTGGCCATCCAGGACCAAATTATCTAAACAGTTTTTGTCATAATGCTTGACTCTCTTTAATGTTATGTGCTTTAAAACATGATTTAACACCATCTCTTATGACACTTTGCTGACTCTGCTCTGGCTGTGCGCGTTCATGTATTTTAGAGGAGGCGTGGGTTTTGACAACTCTGAAGGGAGGGTGGGATCTTATGCTTTCAATGCTTAGTTGCTCTTCCCTGAAATACCCAACCTTTAACAAATATTTTAAAAAATCTATCAAATGTGAATCAATATTTCCAGACCTATTATATATCTGGAATATAACAGTTGATGATGTAAATGATTGATATTGTGATATTTCAGCCTGGACCTGGGGTCTTATTTATAAAACTTTGCGTAGATTTCATCCTAAAAGTGTACGTACGCACCTATAGTATTTTAATTGTTTTAAACAATTCTAATCAAATTTATGCAGTTTTGCTGATAAGGTGAACATATCTTTTAGGAAGTTTATAAGCTATATTTTTTAGTGGAAACGGATAGGCCTACTTATTTATTGCAGTGAAAATACAATTGTCTTTCTCGGCGCTTCACTGAAGTATTTTAAAAAGGAAACGTCTCAAGTTACGCATGTAACCATGGTTCCCTGAGAACAGGGAACGAGACTCTGCAGTGAAATTGCGCTATGGGGAACGCCACTTGTGACCCGTGTTCGAAATGCCAAGAATCACACAACTCCAATCCTATTGGCCGGCGACAGCCTATGACGTCGAACCGCGCAAACCGTGACGTATAAAGGGAGCGCCCGAGGAAACAGTCGGACACCTTTTCGTCTTTGAGGGACTGTTCCGCAGGCACCCCGAAGCATGGCAGGGAAGCGCAGAGTCTCGTTCCCTGTTCTCAGGGAACCATGGTTACATGCGTAACCTGAGACGTTCCCTTTCGAAAAGGGAACTCAACTCTGCGCTGAAATCATGCTATGGGGAACGATACCCACGCCGCCATGCTGAAGGAGAGTGCATGTCCAAAAAGTCTGAACAAACGTCCGGCAGTTCCAGGGAAAAACTGGGAGCAACTCTCCAAGGCTGTCAGTGACAGCATTCCTTACGGCCAACAGCCCAAGCTGAGCCTAAAAGAGGCCTTCCGTAAAAGGCCTGCCAAGGTTGCTAGAGGAATCTGAGACCAACAACCCGTGGGGAAGTGGTCACTTAAAGGGAATGTGGCCAGGGAACCAGCTCGTGGCAGTGTTATCAAGCTCCAGGCAGAACAAACCAACTACAGATGAGGTTAATGAGTCAGCCGGAGCCCTGGCCAGCCAGCGACATAAAATTCCTTTTACTGTCTTCAAAAACAATGTAAAAGAAGCACTAAAGGTACATGCCAGCATATTCCCAAAGGAGGCTCCGAGGGCCTACCTGTTACATGCGGCATCAGCTAGCGGCCATTAAGAGATGGGCATCCCGGAGAGCAGAACTCAGCGCTATAAACCCTAGTATTGAGGGGAGTATAATCCGCTCAACCTAGGATCAACTCAGTGGCTGATAAAGCACTGAGAAGGCTGTGCGCTAGAGCAGTGGTTCTCAAACCTGTCCTGGGGACCCCCCCCCACTGCACATTTTGCATGTCACGCTCATCTAACACACCTGATTCAAGTCATCAGCTAATTAGTAGAGAGTGCAAGAGTTGAATTGGGTGTGTTAGATGAGGGAGACATACAAAATGTGCAGTGGTGGGGGGTCCCCAGGACAGGTTTGAGAACCACTGCGCTAGAGAACCCTGGTACAGGGGAGCACAAACCAGCCTGGGGCCAGTCTGAACGGGAGACTTCACAGAAGTCTACAACCAATGACCAGCTTAGGGAGCTAAGCACAATTACACAGTCAACCCAGAGGGAAGTACGAAGCTCAACCTAACAGACAGACCGTACTGTAGGCACATAACCATGGAGGCCAAACAAAAGGGGCCTACAACATAGCTACGAGTTCTATAGAGAACTAACATTACAACACGAACCCAACACACCAGGTGGTATTCAGGATGGCCCATACGGCCAAAGAACTGAAAACAAAGCATGCTGTGCACATGACCAACCAAGTAATTAGGTAGCTGTGAGTGCCCACAAGACAGCCCATCCAACACAATCCGACGAGCAGTGTACTCGGTAAAAGCACCCTTTTACTCTTTAAGCAAGAGGAGTACAACGTACACCAACACGCGCTAAAGAAGGCCCCATGGGCCTAAAACCTCAGCAGACACGTGGCATCAGCTCGTGGCAGAGTTATCAAGGTTCAGGCTAGACAGACCGACTACCAAGGAGGTCATTAGCCAGCCCGAGCCCCGGCCAGCCAGCGACATAAGACCCTTTACTGTAAGTAAATAAAAACTGAAAGGGAAAAAGCCAGCATGCTTACAAAGGAGGCCCTCAAGCCTACCCATCGCACACGGTGTCAGCTAGCGGCCACTAAAGTTCTAGGAGCAAAATAGAACCAAGTCATAGACAGGGTAGCTATTTAGCTTGACTAGAGCTAAAGGAAACCAAACTCCTGCGAAGGCCTACAACCCGTATACACGCGGCATCAGCTAGTGGCATCAAGACCCATCCATGGTGATGAATCGTATAGAAACCCACACAAAGCTGTGCCAATATGCAGACAGAAAGGAGGCCCTGACGGGGGCCTACAACCTTTATGAACACATGGCATCAACCAGTGGTAGCTTCATGACTAGGGCCAGCCCGCAGGCAAGGTACTTGAAAACCCTCGGGTATAAAAAGTACACACTACGCCACAGAACTCAACGAAAGGCCCAACATAGGGCCTACTCGAACATAGGTGGGCGCGGCCGAAGGCGGCGAGAGTCAAAGACATAACTCAACCATGGAATGAGTCCAGAAATGACCAACCCGCCTGGGTCAACACAGAAGCTACAAAGGAGGCCTGGCAAGGCCTACTACTTTTCGCGCCATGTGGCACCAGCCTGTGGTCATAACAGGGCCCAAACTCAAGGGGGCAGGTCTAGATCCTACACGATAAGTGGGGAACTAACTTACCAAACCTGAGCTCAAGCCTGCACATTCCAACAGGCAACGTACCTCGGAACATAAAAATGCTATCACGGTTTGAGGAAGGCCGAACAAGCCTATTACCTCAGACAATGTGAGCAAAAGCCTGAGGCAGTGCTACAAATACGTGAGCAAACTCATGATCATAACCAACAGCACCTAAACAAGCTGTGATAAGAAAGAGGCTACAATAAAGGGCCAACAATCTAACAGCAAATGCAAGACAGCTGCTGTGGTCACGATCGACTGGGAGTTAACAGAGATAGCTATTCTAACCAAAATAAGACTCTCTACACTCAACCAGAGTGTGCAATCCAACAGGTGATGCACTCAGTGAAACACACCCTAACCAGGGAGTAAAACAAAACACCACGTTCATAGATAGAGGCTAATCACAGCCTGCTATCACAGAAACAGGCATTAACCTGTGGCAGCACATGAGTAAGCTCACATATGTATGTAGGGCTAAAGCTTAGAACCCAAAGCAAACATGAATGCTTTGTAATACATGCCATCCAGACAGGATAAATGCTTCACAGAACAGAACTGGAATCTGTAATGAACCCTAGAGAACAAAAGCTAAAATATTTAGCTTCGTAATCTGAAACTTGACTATAATTCAAGGGGCTCATGTGAAGACATTATAGACATGACAAAAAGTTCTAAAAAGTGGGGCCTAGCAGCACTGCATAACTCATCTTCTCAAAGATAAGGGCCTACCACCTGGGAAAAACAGCACCAGGAAGGCTAATAACAGCCTATAACCTTAGCTGTTAACCTCAGCCATAGCACCTACATTTTCACATCAAAGGGGAAATGGGCATGCGGCCCTCAACTCCCTCAGGAGGAGGCCAGAACTAGGAACTATACAACCTCACAGGGATAGTAATAATAAGGGTGATGTAACAAACACCTAAACCTAGCTCTAGCCTAGCCACTAGCTAAGGCCTAATGGGCCAAGCAAGGCTTGGGCTTCATTTTGAAACCTTCAAATATGAGGAGAAAATGAAGCACTGCAAGCAAACAGTGTCAGGCGGCCAATAAGCCGTCCTGTACACAAATAACTGAAGCGACGAGTGCTAACTCAAACCAAACTAAAATATTAGCTGAGAAGCTACTCTAACATAAGAGGCTACAAAATAACGGCCATAAAGCGGCCTGCATATTTTGAAAATTAGCCAACCTAATGCTACAGTTATTTTGCCCAAATGAACCCCTTCTAACTTTACTGACTACATGCTCAGGAAAGCTATACAGGAAAAACAAGGTCTACACTTTTTATAAACATAAAAATATAGACCCAGCTTACCTTCCTGCGGCTCGCAGAACGAAGATTTTCCCTCCTTATTAATGCATCCTCCCGTCTGTCTGGCTCAGATCCAAATCTGAATGGCCAGGGGGCTTTCCATGCCCTCCCGATCTCAAACGCGGAGATCAGGAGAGAATGGAAAGTCTATAGGAGCCACAACATTCATGGATAGAAAGGAACCGTTCGTCGAGTCTTAACGCGCTCACACGGCAGCTGCAGCCCGCCGAAAAGCGCGTCCCAAAAACACAGCAGCTCACATACCCAGCGGCCAGAGCGGTGACATCAAACGCGGACGTCACCATCATCCCCAGGCACAGACGCAGACACCTCCTCCCTCAGGAAGAGTGTCAAACGAGAACGGAGTGTCGCAACAGGAGAGACGCTCACAGTAAGTAGACAAACACACATAGACGCCGCCCTCAAGCATCGTCTATGCGTTCGCTCCTCTCCAGACAGAAAAACACCAGAAACGTGTACATCAAGTGTCAAACCCCTGGGACACGGATGAACACATCCTCCTGGACGTTTGCAGATATAAATGGAGTAGTTTCCTACCGGAGTTTAGTGAAACAATGGCACGAACAAAACAGTCCCGAAAAGACGAGAAGATGTCCGACTGCTTCCTCGGGCACTCCCTTTATACATCACGGTTCACGCCGTTCGACGTCATAGGCTGTTGCCAGCCAATAGGATTGGAGTTGTGTGATTCTTGGCATTTTGAACACGGGTCACGAGTGGAGTTCCCATAGCGCGATTTCAGCGCAGAGTTCGAAAGTTCGAAGTTCCCTTTCGAAAGGGAACGTGCAAATCTTACCGTTTTCCTCAAATTATATCCTTCAAATACAGTGGTAATTGTTTGAAGATCCTTCACACGACATCAACACCTCCGTGCAGCTGTGGTTTAGTAGGCTATTATCATTGGAACTATTCAAACAGGACAACGGACCATTCAATCACCGAATCCAGCAGTGTCTTCCATAACATTGAAGTATGCATCGATCGTCGTTCTCGCTAAATTTTTTTGTACAACATCTGCAGTGTAGTTTAAAGAGGAATTATTGTGCTCCTAGCGCTCCTCGCTGTCATTAAAGCAGCGTGTCACAGGAAAAGTGATCGAAAGTAGCACATGTACTATGTAAATTCATATCACGTTTGATTAACTTCTCCATAATGACTGCGTAATGTAATTTCAGTGCTTATCGCCATTAGTGAAAGTGTAACATCAATGTAAATGTGTATATCAAAATGAAAACGTGAGTTTCCATACGAGTTTAAATCAATCTTTTATTTATTTAAACTGTTATTGTGAACACATGCACTGTATTTATGATTATGACTCATAATGAAGTGGTTCCCTTTCGATACTCTCACTCATACTGCGTATGGGGAAAAGCTCCTTTTTCCTCCTTGCTGAAGCCTTTTACAATAGCGCAGTGAAAACTGCACATCTATTGGCTCAAAGGAATGAAACTCTTTGAGCCAATGATGGCGCGGCGTAGTCGTGCGAGCCAATGGCAAAATAGCACGCCAACAAGCCCGCCAAAACGGGCGTGGCTTATGGCTATATAAGCCAGCGTTTCGCCGTTGGATTCAGTTCTCTCTCCTTTAGCGACGATCTACGCTTCGCTGGATCCTGCTGATCGCCTTCGCTGCTGGAATGAGCTCTCTACGCCGTGGAAGAGGCCCCGCAGAGGACAGCTGAATCTGTCGCAGGCTCCCGCCGGCGCCACCGAAGACTGCCGCCCAGAGCGCTGCTCTCGCCAACCGCCACGAGCTTCCGGTTCGCTTTCAGCGAGTCTCCTGCTGCCATCCGGTGAGCGTTTTCCAACGCACCAGCGCAGTTCACCGCCGCTGCTTCAGAGCTTCCGTTCGCGGTCTATACCGCTCTAAAAGAGCCCCCCCAAGCGCCGTTTTTACTGGAATCGACGTGCTGGCCTTCCGTGACCTCCGCAGCGCCACCGACCTGGCCCTGCGCACCACGAAGACCACGGCCCAGGCCATAGGCAGGTCCATGGCCAACCTGGTTGTGTTGGAGCGCCATCTCTGGCTTAACCTCACAGAGATCAAAGACGCAGATAGGATGGCCTTCTTAGATGCCCCTGTCTCGCCCTCAGGTCTCTTTGGGTCAGCCATGGAGGGGTTCACCGAGCGCTTCTCGGCCGCGCAGAAATCGTCCCAGGCAATGCAACATTTCTTGCCGAAGCGCTCCAGCTCTTCTTCTGCTGCAAGTCGGTCCAAACCTGCGGCGACCCATCCTCAGAGAAAACCTGCGCCTTCCACATCACAGCCAGCGCCACCCAAGGAGCAGCGCCTACGGGCCCGCCCAGCGAAACGCTCCACGCTCCACGCTCCCGAGATAGTGCTGGACCCAACGCCTCCGGCGTCTTCCTGATCAGGCAGGAAGAAAGAGGATGGGGTTAGGTCTCACCACGGCCGGACCGCCCCAAAAGCTCTCTCGCTTACATCCCCTACCACCTCGCTTAGCTCCGGGTGCTGGAATTCATCGGGTTATGTCCCCTGGGCCCACAATGACTGCGCCCACACAAACCGCCATTCTAATGGCGAACCCAATATTTTTACATTACCAAAAAGAGAGCAAATTTCCTCATCCTATAATGATGGTGCAAAGACCCCTGCACAGCGGTCTGTCACCGGACGCTATTCAACCCCTGGCCACACGGGTCGAGGCCTGGCAAGCCATCCCCGGAGTGTCAAAGTGGGTCATCGGGACTATATCCAACGGCTACTCCATACAGTTTTCCCGCAGGCCGCCTCGCTTCAGCGGTGTGGTCACCACTTCGGTCAAAACGGACGACGCTCATGTCCTCCGCGCAGAAGTGACGTCTCTGCTACAGAAGGGAGCCATAGAAATCATTCCCCCCACAGAGAGCGAGTCGGGCTTCTACAGCCGCTACTTTGTTGTCCCCAAGAAAGAAGGCGGTCTCAGACCCATCTTAGACTTAAGACTTCTGAACCTCTCCCTCATGAGGCGGAAGTTCAGAATGTTGACATTGAAGCAGATCCTCACGCAAATATGCCCCGGGGACTGGTTCTTCTCACTGGACCTGAAGGATGCATACTTCCACATCCAAATAGCCCCTCGCCACAGGCCTTTCTTGAGATTTGCCTTCGAGGGTGTGGCTTATCAATACAAGGTCCTGCCCTTCGGGCTGTCTCTAGCTCCCCGCACGTTTACCAAGTGCATGGACTCGGCGCTTCTCCCTCTAAGGAAGATGGGGATCCGAGTTTTGAATTACCTCGACGACTGGCTCGTACTGGCCCAGTCTCATACCGAGCTGGAATACCACAGATCCGTGCTCCTCAGCCACCTTCAGTGCCTGGGACTCAGGGTCAATTTTGCCAAGAGCTCACTGCTCCCCAGCCAGCGTATCACGTTCCTGGGCGCACTCTTCGACTCAGTCCGCATGAGGGCTGTAGTCTCTCCAGAGCGCGCTCTGACGATTTAGAAGCTCTCGGCATCAGTCAGGAACAATGCCCGTTACCCTCTGAAGACTTTCCAGAGGATGTTAGGGCTGATGGCTTCCGCCTCCCCAGTACTGCAACTCGGCCTCTTACGAATGCAGCCTCTGCGACACTGGCTGAAACTCAGGGTTCCAATACATGCTTGGCGGCACGGCCGCTTCCTTATCAGGGTCAATCAGGCCTGCGTTACAGCCCTGAGACCTTGGATGAACCCCAGCTGGTTCAAGTATGGAGTCCCCCTTCAGGCGATAACAAGAAGGAAGGTGCTTTTGACGGACGCCTCCAACACGGGTTGGGGCGCCGTTTTCGCGGGCAGACCAGCCTTCGGCTCGTGGACTCACGAGCAGAGCCATCTGCACATCAACTGCCTCGAGATGTTGGCAGTAGAGCTTGCCCTGAACTCTTTTCAGGCGTTCCTGAAAGGACATCACGTCCTAGTCCAGTTGGACAGCATGACGGTCGTGTCGTATATAAACCACCAAGGAGGCCTTTCATCCAGCCGCATTTGCGCCCTGACAAAGCGCCTCCTCGAATGGGCAAAGCCCAGGTTGCAGTCGCTCAAAGCGACACACATTCCTGGCAAGTCGAACCTTGGGGCAGACATGCTATCGGGATCTTCGGGAAGGCAGAGGTCGACCTCTTCGCCTCAGAAGACAACTCTCACTGCCCAACCTTCTTTTCAAAACAGACGGATGCCCTGGCCCAGGCTCCTCCTTTATGCTTTTCCCCCGATCACAATGATCCCTTGCGTGATCAGACGAATCAGGGAGGACAAACACAGAGTCCTGCTGGTGGCCCCACTCTGGAGGACCCGAACCCGGTCCTCAGAGCTGTTCAGGCTCTCCACGAGAGACCCATGGCCTATCCCCCTGAGAAGAGACCTCCTCTCTCAGGCGAACGGGACAATCTGGCACCCCCAGCCCCAGCTGTGGGCTCTGCACCTATGGTCCCTCGATGGGAGCCGCTAAGCCTTCCCAGGAACATTTTACATACCATTTCTCAGGCTAGAGCTCTGTCCACCAGGCGTCTCTACGCCCAGAAATGGTCTGTCTTTGTTGTCTGGTGCTCAACACGCAACGTCGACCCTGTGGAGAATGATGTATCCCAGATACTGTCTTTCCTCCAAGAGTGGCTGGATAGCGGTCTCACCCCTTCCACACTCAAAGTCTACGTTGCAGCCATTGGAGCGTTTTACGCACCTACCGCTGGCCAGACGGTGGGCAGAAACGGCCTCGTTGTCCGTTTTCCTAAGAGGCGCTAGGTGGCTTAATCCCCCTAGACCACTTACCGTTCCCTCTTGGGACCTTTCCACTGTCCTTGCAGCCCTCAAGGGTCCGCCCTTCGAGCCACTGCAGTCAGCTGACCTTCGGCCCTTAACGCTTAAAACCACTCTGCTACTTGCGCTAGCATCGGTTAAGCGCATCAGCGACCTGCAGGCCCTCTCTGTGAGCCCTGCATGCCTTGAGTTCGGGCCCAACGACTCTAAAGTCGTTCTAAAACCCAGACATGGTTATGTCCCCAAGGTGCTCTCGACCCCGTTCAGAGACCAGGTTATTTCCCTCTTAGCGCTACCTCCTTCCATGGACGAGCGAGAGGGATGCATTTACTCTGCCCCGTCAGGGCATTGAGAATCTATGCTGAGCGGTCTCAGCCATTCAGGCAGTCAGACCAGCTCTTCATCTGCTTTGGTGGCCGCACCAAAGGGTCTCCGGTCTCAAAGCAACGTCTCTCGCGTTGGATAGTCGATGCAATTGCTCTATGCTACTCCTCTATGGGCCTGGACTGCCCCATAAGAGTAAGAGCCCACTTCACTAGAGGCATGGCCTCATCCTGGGCGTGGTCTAGTGGCGTTTCTCTCAAATACATCTGTGAAGCGGCCGGCTGGTCCTCGCCGTCCACTTTTGTCAGATTTTATAACTTGGACATCCCGACCTTACATGCTCGGGTCCTCTCAGTGTGAAAAGACGGCCTCCCTGAGCACTGTCATCACACGCTCTCAGGGGCCTCCCAGCCCCAGTGTCCAGGGTTCGACGGCTTTCAGCCCTTCGCATATCCTCTGGGCCCCTCGGCGCTCAAGTTATGTTTTGTCGTTCCCTGTCGCGGCACGGCGTGATTGTATTCATTCCCCATACGCAGTATGAGTGAAAGTATCGAAAGGGAACGTACTCGGTTACGTACGTAACCTCCTTTCCCTGAGATATGGGAACGAGTACTGCGTATTATGCCGTGCCCCGACACTGCGCCTCAGTATCGTCGCTTCAGTCGAGCTAAAACTGAATCCAACGGCGAAACGCTGGCTTATATAGCAATAAGCCACGCCCGCGACTACGCCGCGCCGTCATTGGCTCAAAGAGTTTCATTTCTTTGAGCCAATAGACGTGCAGTTTTCACTGCGCTATTGTAAAAGGCTTCAGCAAGGAGGAAAAAGGAGCTTTTCCCCATACGCAGTACTCGTTCCCGTATCTCAGGGAACCGAGGTTACGTACGTAACTGAGTACATTTTCCTTCATCTGCCGTCAGTCCCTCAGCTCACCATCGGTGTCGCCAAACTGCTCTGTTTCCAGAATGTGCGTACGCACGGCTCAAAGTTTGCTTAAAGGTGCGCACATTCTCCTGTCAAGTTTGTTTTTTTTATAGATCACAACCATTGCGTGGGAACTGGCGTACACACGTTTCCAGCCCCGTTTTGTGCGTACACATGCTTTATAAATGAAACCCCTGGACTTGGGACTATATTTGGAAGAGTTCTTTGTTCTGATTTTACATAAAAGTGGATCTGGAACTCTTTACATTTGTATAACTACTACAACTAGTATGTGCTTTATGTAAATTATTCATATTTATTTATCTAATTGTGGTATTTCTTTTCTTGCAGAGAATGTTCCGGGACAGTTATAACAGTATGTCAAACTTACAGTTTTATAAAAGACATATTTATTGGTTTAGGTTGTAACATGATCTCACAGATAAAACAAGGCTATACTCTTAAAAAGGTTGAGTTGTGTAAACTTTTTCTCTGATCCTCAGCTGTACAAGGCTTGTGTGCATACAGAATAGGTATTTGTGTTGATTATGTTTTAGACTAGAAACACAGTGACACCTGTACAAACACATTTATGGCCTTTTTGTTGTATTATATTGCCTAAATATTCCTGTTTTTAGAGTTTCACAGTAACAAAGACATAACTGGATCTCAAGCTGAGCTAAATGTCAGTGCTGCAGCTCAGAGTGGAAGCAATATTACAGCACCTGCACTTACTAAAAATACAATAACAGGCAATGTCCACATCATACATAATGCACCTGGTAAGAAAATGGTTTTATATGAATAGATAATAATATTAACAAAGATCTTTTTTTTTTTGGATAATATATTTGATCAAGTAATGTGAGTAATCACGTCATGCACCTAAATGAATGTATCAGATATCTGTTTGATGTTGCATACATATAGGCTTGTGTGTGTGTGTGTGTGTGTGTGCACATTCAGATAATTGGGAGGAGCACAATCAGATAATTATCCTAATTAACACAAGATGAGCACATTCAGTTAATCAACTCAATTAATGATAAGAGGTATACAGCAGACCTACCTCACCACCCGGGGGTGGGGAGAGTACTCTGGGTTTGGACCAACATTCCGAGCTCGGAGCCCGCCTGGACATAATGCCAAATATGAATAATCTTTACTCTACTTAATTATATGTAAGTGTGAACTCATGAAATGTAATAAAATGCAAATTTTCATTGCAAATAACTGCATCATCACTCAGTTGCAAAACATATGGCACACAAAACCAACAAAATTCAATGTAAGCCGACGCATCATGACAGCGCTCAAACCATAGCAAATTAGCTACAGACTCTTCCACATCATAGACAGCTAACAGCGATCGTGCAGGAGGAATTGGCATGTAAAACTGACTATCCATAAATATAGTCAAAATATGAAATGTCCATATTTATCTGTATTCAGAGCAAATGTGTCTACTGTCTTGCAGGTTTCACTGGGTATTACAGATACTCTGAAAAAACACAAACATCAGGTGACTGGTGAATTTTATAGTTTTAAATATTGCACTCATTCCAACTCTTTATTTAGTTGCTATTTGCTGCCTACCCTGAAACTTCCTTCAGTATTAAATTTAGAATTTGAATATTGATTATTTCTACAGAAATCAGCTCAGCGATTCACAAATATAAGAAGCTGATCTGCAGTGAATACCAGTATGTGACTGAGTATAACTCTCTGCCTGGTGAACATGTGCTGCTGTCTGAGTGCTACACACAACCTCTGATCCTTAAGAAACATAGAGATCCAAACGAGAGAGAAGAAGAGATCTGCTCCAGGGGAGAAAGCTTCCACGAGGTCCTCAGCTCCAGAAGCAGTGAAAACTCTGTCCATCTGAACTCTCTGTTTGACCCAGATGGTCATGGGATCAGTCCCAGAGCTGTTATACTGCAGGGAAATTCTGGAAATGGGAAAACCTTCACTGTGCAGAAGATCATGATGGACTGGGCATCTGGTGACCTCTACAAAGAGCGGTTTGATATTGTGTTCCACTTAAAGTGTAAAGAAATAAACCGCATTCCTGACAAAAACAGTTTGGCGAAGATCTTGAGTTACAGCTGCAGTTTAACACCAGATCAGATCTCACAGATGTTACAGCATTCACCAGAGAAGGTGCTTTTCATCATTGATGGATTTGATGAGCTGAGACTCACACAGGACATTTATCACACGTCATCAAACTCTGATCCACTTCAGAAAGCCCCACCTGTGGCCATTCTTTGTGACCTGCTGAGGGGTCGAATCCTGCCAGAGTCCTTCCTGCTGGTCACCTCCAGATCTACAGCTACAGACAAACTGAGTGAACTGCTCAAAGGACCTCAAAGTTTCTCTGAGATAATTGGTTTCTCTCAGGAAGGGGTGGAGGAGTACTTCCAGAAGTTTTTTCAAAACAAGGAGCTTTTCAGGAAGGCTTATACATTTGTGAAGGCAAATGAAACTCTCATCACTGTCTGCTCCATCCCTATCGTCTGCTGGATCATCTGCACAACTATCCAGGAACGATTCAAAATTGGTGCAGATATAACAAGAAGACTGGAAACCACCACCTCCATCTATGTTGATTTTGTATCCACTCTACTGGAGCATCACTGCCAGGGTCTGAGTCAGTCTGTCCCGACCCTGCTGAGGAGTCTGGGTCAGCTGGCAGAGAGAGGGATGCTGGAAGAGCAAGTTTTGTTTGATGAGAGAAGTGTTAATGAAACTGTTTCAGATCCTGCTTGCAGTCCATTCCTATGCAAGTTCCTTTTTAAGAGAAGAATCCACCAGGAGACAATGTTCAGTTTCATGCATCTCAGCTTTCAGGAGTTCTTCACCGCTCTGTACTATGTCCTTCTGGATGAAGAAGAGTCCCAGAGAAAATTTACACAGCTATTTTCCATTCATGAAGAGGCAGGTGGTTTTTCAAGAGGCATTTCACGTTTAACAGCTGTGGTGCAGTTTGCTTTTGGCCTGTTGAATAAGGATGTGAGAGACACTCTTGGAAAGAAACATGGTCTGTTTGTTCATCCAAACACTCAGGCCTATCTGAAAAAAATGATTTTAACAGAGATTCAAAAAGAGTCTTGGGATTCGTATACAATATGCTTTTGGATTCACTGTCTGTACGAACTGCATGAAGAGGACTTTGTAAAAAAAGCAATGGAATCCACACCTCATATTACTATGTATGGTTCATTCATCTTAAGAAGAATAGACTGCTGGGCCCTGCTGTACTGCTCTCAGTGCTGTGAGTGCATTGAAAGTCTGGCTCTCCATGACTGCAGATTATCATCTGAAAAGTTATCTATTATTCTGCCTGCACTCTGCAAGTTTAAGAATTTAATGTGAGTACATAAATCCTCAGTGAATTCATAGGCAGTTGCATATGCATTCAAATCTACAGTGTCTGGGATGGGATATGTTCGGATCACTTGGCCACAACATAGTAACTTGGTGGAATGTGATATGTTGTGGCCACTAGACATTAATTAGTGTGAACACCATAGCATGTTGAAGGCACCACGTATTAAGTTGTGGCAACAAGATCATTTTGTCAAGGTATCAATATCCTTATGTTGTGGCCTTACAATGTAAAGCTGTGGCTTTGAGATCATATGTTGAGGGGATTACATAGCTATATTCTCATGGCCTTATGTTTAATCCAATAAACATACCTGAGTAACCATAGCAACCTGGGATTATCAGAAATGGGTATCATTTATAAATTAACATTTTATTTTGAATTAAGAATGACAAAAAGTGCAGAATTAAGATATAATTATATTATATTGGCTTGGTTTCACAGACTGGGCTTAGAATAAGCCAGGATACGGCTTATTTAATTAGGGCATTTAAGTGGCTTTTATAAACATGCAGATGTGCAACTTGAGACAAAACATTACAAGTTGCTTTCAGTTAAAACAGCTCAAACATGCATTTAGTTTGGGACTAGCTTAAGCCTTGTCTGTGAAACAGGGCCGTTACACCGATCAAGCATAACATTATGACCACCTTCCTAATATTGTGTCGGTCCCCTTTTTGGTATCAAAACAGCCCTGACCCGTCAAAGCTTGGACTCCACCAGAAGGTGTGCTGTGATATCTGGCACCAAGATGGTCAAAGCAGATCCTTTAAGTCCTGTAAGTTGCGAGGTGGGGCCTCCATGGATCAGACTTGTTTGTTCAGCACATCCCAACACCTTAAAATCATTGTTGTGCTCCTCAAACCATTCCTGAATCATTTTTGCTTTGTGGCAAGGTGCATTATCCTGCTGAAAAAGGCCCATGAAAGGGTGTACATGGTCTGCAACAAAGCTTAGGTAGATACATGTCAAAGTAACATCCACATGAATGGCAGGACCCAAGGTTTCCCAGCAGAACATTGCCCAACTGCCTCCGTCGGCTTGCCTTCTTCCCATAGTGCATCCTGGTGCCATGTGTTCCCCAAGTAAGTGATTCATCAGACTAGGCCACCTCCTTCTATTGCTCTGTGATCCAGTTCTGATGTTCACGTCCTTTCTATCAGAACCAGCATTAACTTCTTGAGCAATTACAGTAGTTCTTCTGTTGGATCGGACAACACGGGCCAACCTTCGCACCCCACGTGAGCCATGGCCGCCCATGACCCTGTTCACCACTGTTCCTTCCTTGGACCAATTTTGGTAGATACTGACCACTGCAGACTGGGAACACCCCAACAAGAGCTGCAGTTTAGGAGATGCTCTGACCCAGTCGTCTAGCCATCACAATTTGGCCCTTGTCAAACTCACTCAAATCCTTACACTTGCTCATTTTTCCTGCTTCTAACACATCAACTTTGAGGACAAAATGTATTCCTCAATGAACCACAGCTAATTACATATATATACTTACTAATATACGTTCAAGGCTTAAGCTAGTCCTAGACTAAAATGCATGTTTGAGCTGTTTCAACTGAAAGCAACTTGCACTGACATATCTTAAAATATGCCAGTGTCATTGTTTTGTATCAAGATGCACACCAGTAATGTTTTTTTCTAGGGTACATTTATAAAAGCTATTTATATCCCCTAATTGAACTAAGGCCTAATCCTGGCTTAGTCTAAGCCCTGTGTGTGAAACTGGGCCTTATTCTCTACTAGTCTTACTTACTGAAGATTTCCCTATATACTCACAGCCAAGTTCTTTTTCGTTCTTCACTTTTGAAATACGTGACCAGTGGTACCGTATACTGTTAGCAAACATCCTGACACTGTCCACACTGCTAAGAGCGATGTGTAGATGAATGTTATGATGTGCTGCATGCTTTCCTTTCAATAACAAAATAAACAACAAAAATGGCAGCACTGAGATCAGTTAAGAAAGCGTGTGATCATAGCGATGTGGATATGTTTGCACGAGTGCTGGAATTTGGCACTCCATAAAGTCACATCATGTTTATTTATATTGCACTTTAATACAACAGATTGTTTAAAAGCAAGCAGCTTTACAGTATTACACATGAAAAAAGTGTCAGTGTCTCTAACTGAACAGAAGAGATTCCCACGTGAAAAGAAAGTGGAGGGTTACAGCACACCTACCACTTACATAACCCTCACGGACCAATGGTAGTTAGAACTCCGGAAGGAGGACCATTCACTGCAGAGCCGTGGGTAGAGTGTGATGTCCAGATCCACCTCTCTGGATGGGCCTAATGGGTGGGATCCAACCACACCCTAACCCTACCCATAACTCTATCCCTCCATCCATTAGATCCACAGAGGTGGAGCTGGACTAGGTCAAGCTCAACCCATTTTGGCTAGATTTTGTTCGAAATTATTTCACACCAGTTTGTTCTTTTTCTATTTCCTAAGGATGTCTTCATCTCGACAAAATGATCTTGTGGCCATTTTACCAAATACCCACGTTGTGGCCTCAACATGCTGCGATTTTCCTACAAGTTACTAAGTCATGGCCCTGACAAAATCAAGCATGAACCAAGCATTTCCCTTCCCATTCACCATATCTGTCTGTCTCTCTGCCTGTTTGTTTCCAGTTGAATATTTATTCTCATGCCACCACAGGTTGTTTAGCTTTCATCTCTTGCTCTTAGATTCCTAACAAATATAAAATGTCTTACAACTGTGAAACTAATGATAGCTTAATAGTAAGATAAAATTGTACAAACACATATGATGTTTTTACAGTTTTTCCTAAATCACTTTGGCTCATTTTTTTGGCAACAGTCACAATTTTTATTATGAATTTTTATCTATTGTTTGTAATATTTGTAATAATGACATAATTAGTTAGTGTTAACAGTATAATGTCTGATTTTGAAGGTTGAGTCCAGAAGGTCTATCATACGCTGAGCTTGCTGAACTGATGTTTACTCTAACAAGAAGAAAGACCCTGATCATAAAGAGGTATTCTCAAAATACAATATCTACATTTAAATGCATACTCAAAAATATCTTCATAACATTTTATGCACACATGCACCATCATCATTCAGTGCGCTTTTTTTATTTGACTTTTAGCTCATAGACATTTTTTTTCTGTGCTTTGATTTACAGTGCCTGTATTAGACCGTACGTTATAGATTGGTCTGTCGAAAGAGTGGAACTGTTTATGACAGAAGACGAATACAGGTGATGAAAAAAGCCACATCTAAAACTCCTTTGTCTGGCATATATTCAACATTTATCTGGCATGTTTGTTCTCCAAAATCTAACCTTATTCTGTTTATAATGTTGAAAACATTATAAAAAAAGAAACAGACACTGTCAACCCCTCTTATAAATATTGCAAGTATCCACATGACATAATAATAATAATTATATATTATTAAGTACAAAGATTTTAAGCACTTTGCAGTTTTAAGGAAACAAGGCTGAACTGGTCATAAATAGATTTTGTAGCCCTCATTCAGGATTTTAAAGTCCACCCTAATGTCCTGACAATGGTATCAAGTCCGAAGGTTTTCTGCATGTTCTGTCTTTATGGTGCTTAAAGTAATTTAATTTACAATACTTTTTATCTGATTCCATTTAATCACAAGCTCGAATTTAGGTTGAAATACCAGTTGATTGTTGGTCATTTATATAACAATTTTTCTAGAAATTAGATTATCCTATTTAACATTTTTAATTTTGATTGTACTCATTAATTCAGATTCCAGTCTCACGTCAGTCGCGTACATGGATCTACCAAGCTTGTGTAATTGACTAATACTATTTAGAAGGCTGGCGGCCCATGCTTGCTCATTTCTAAAAGTACTTTATTTATTTAGCCCCCCTAGATCTGTACACACTTAAATCAGAGATTGTGACCACTACTTTCTCTAGCTTTGTTTAATCATTCCATGGTTTCTCATGTACACTTAGCTACTAACCTGATCACAGATTTGCAGTATCATGGACTTTTTAGATAAATACAATTAATAGTTTGAAAATTTGAAGGATGGTTTGAGAAATATACTAAACTATTAAAGCTGCAAGCAGCGTTGAGAGGGCCCTCGCACCCGGGCTCACCGCCACCCGTTGGCCTCAGGAAAACAGTGAACAGTGGGCGTCATGCATTTAAGTGAGTGAATACAGGAGAATTATGCCAAAGTCATTTCGAAATGCCACACTTCCTGCGGCCAACAGGTGGCGCTTTTACCGTAACTGAAATTTGCCATGTTGATGTCTTCAGGCCAGGACTATCATTGAACATGTGAAGTTTGAAGCAGATCCGACATTGTATGCCTGAGTTACAACAACTTCCTGTTTCTTTCGTGCCGTTAATCGCATACATTAGCACTCAGCCAAGTGTTGCATGATTTAATGTGTTTCTAGCATGTCTGGTACTTCGTGGCATGATGAAATGTGAATCTGGTAGTGAATTACAGTATAAAGCATGCCACTTCCTGTTGCCAGCAGGTGGCGCTATGACTAACTGAATATTATCATATAGACATCTTTAGGTTAGGACTCTTATCACACATGTGAAGTTTGGAGCAGATCGGACATAGTATGCCTGAGTTACAACAGTTTCCTCTTTCATGGCGAAACATCAGACTTTGTGAGACCGCCACGGACACGCCCTTCAGCGAAAACTCAAGATCTTTGATATTTATCATCGCTAAGGTCTTAAGATTAGACTGACAACATATGATGTTGATCTGGTTAAATCTCCATGAGGAGTTAATCACAGTGTAAAACATGTCATTTCCTGTTGCCTGCAGGTGGCGCTATGACTGTAACTGAATATTGTTATGAAGATGTCTTCAGGTCAGGACTCTAATAAATCATGTGAAGTTTGGGGCAGATCAGACATTGTATGCCCGAGTTACAACAACTTCCTGTTTCATGGCGAAACATTGAACTTTGCCAGGCCGCCACGGACACGCCCTTCAGTGAAAACTCTAGATCTTCGCAATTTAACGTCACAAAGGCCTTCAGATTAGACTGACCAAATATGATGTTGATCTGATTAAAGCTCTAGGAGGAGTTCGTTAAAGTACAACATGTGGAAATGGCCAAAACTGCACAAATTTTGCAAAGAAAATTCAAAATATCTCACTTCTAGTTGGTTTTCAGATTTCACTCCAAGAGACTTTTTTGTAGGTATTGGGCTGTTAGATGTGTGTACCAAATTTCATACCTGTACGTAAAATGTAGTATCAGGGGCACTTCGTTGAATTTTTTTAGGTGGCGCTATTGAGACATTTTGCCACACTCAATTCCGAAACCCACATCAGACGTAAATTTTCACCACTTCTGACACATCTTCAATGTTTCATGAGTTTTTGAGTATGTTTCGGCCCTCAAAAAAGTTATTCACTTTACATGGCGAAACATCAGACTTTGTCGGTCACCACGGACACGCCCTTCAACGAAAACTCAAGATCTTCGCAATTTAATGTCTCAAAGGCCTTTAGATTAGACTGACCAAATATGATGTTGATCTGATTAAAGCTCTAGGAGGAGTTCGTTAAAGTACAACATCTGGAAATGGCAAAAACTGCCAAAATTTTGTAGAGAAAAGTCAAAATATCTCACTTCCTGTTGGGTTTACAAACTTTGCACCCAGGGGCTTTTTTGTAGGTATTGGGCTGTTACATCTGTCTACCGAATTTCATAACTGTACGTAAAACGTAGCACGAAGGGCGCTTAATTGAAATTTTGTAGGTGGCGCTATCGAGCCATTTTGCCACACCTAATTCTGAAACCCATATCAGATGTAAATTTTCACCACTTCTGATGCGTGTGCAAAGTTTCATGAGTTTTTGAGAATGTTTAGGCCCTCAAAAATGCGATTCATTTTGGAGAAGAAGAATAATTGGCTGAGCAATTCCAATAGGGTCCTCACACCATCAGTGCTCGGGCCCTAAATATTAAAATCTAACCTACACATTTGTAGACATTTGTGGTCCCGTTTTTCGTGTTTTTTTGAAGCTTTGATTGTGTTTATAGTATGCAACATAACATGTGTTCATGTTTCGCGTGTAAAAAAAACAGTATTTTTCACATAATTTACTTATCTGTATACCGCTGTTTCCACTGTCATAAAAACAGGCTGATGACTTCCTTGTTCTATGAAGTCCCTCCTTCAAAAATACGTAACGAGTTCTGATTGTGCCAGCGGTTCCTGTGTTGTGATTCGACAGCAGCTTAGCGCTCCTTGCCCGGAAAGGTCACGCCTCTTACCATAACGTGTGCTGCACATAGTTTTACATGTGGATTATTGTGGTGTTGTGCCGAAAGAACACAAAATACAATAATTCCCGAGAGACTGAACTCTTTAATCTCCACAAGCAGCGACAGAAAATGTACAACGTTAGCACTCACTCAGAAGAGTACCTCATACGGAAAACAGCCATATACATAAACATAGTCCCCTCTTGTGGCCATTATGTGCACTGCAGTCCAACATTAACTATTGCAGTAAGGATACCACAATTATAATTTTCGGGAACTGAGTTAAACATTGGACTGCGGGATGAAAATAACAGTGTTTGATGAAAATAACAGTGGGATGAAAATAACAGTGTTTCGACAACATGGCGACAAACACACTTTACAAACGCAACTCTTGCTCTTCTCCGTGGGAGCGCAACAAGACCACGCCCCCTTTTTTGTGTATTCCTGTGGGCGGAGGTTAGTCAAAAAACAGTTTTAGTGACGTCATTAAAGAAGGAAGTAGAGGGAAACTGGCCGTTCGATGTAGGCGACTTCTGTTGAATAAAATATCTCGCTTGGCATTGAACTTTGAGCTTTAAAATTTTACAGATTTTATTTATACACTAACAACAACATTACACACTAACTACAGTTTGAAACATGGGATCACGAAGAACGGGACCTGTGTATCATACATCTAGTCAAAACGAGGTTGAATTTTGCTTTACTTTGGTTATCTTTGATAGTGATGCAAATAATGGTTGGTTCCAGCCTAACAGGCCAGCTTGTGGATTGAAAGACTGACAATAACAATTTAGATATATTTATATTATTTTATAATATAGTCTAGCTCTGTTGTTTTAACTGATACTAATTCTGTTTGTGTTTGTGTGTATAGAATGAGCATAACATCTACACGGTTTCCAGACCCAAAGCGAAGTTTGAAATCACTCGACCTCACCTTTCCACACTCTGAGCTGATCAACATCGACTGGACGAAACTTTTCCAGATAAATGAAAGGAAATCCAGTGTATTGTTGCCATTTCTCCGTTCTTTTTTTGAACTGAAAAAGATGGAAATTGGAGTGGAGGTATTGACTAGGAAGTGGTCTGTGCAGATCCTCCACATCATCCAGAAATTCCCTGGTCTAACAGAACTCTCGTAAGAAATCTAAATTTAAAACCAATTTCTGTCCTTTTTCTATATACATTTATCTCATGTCAGGAATTATAATTTAGCCAAATTTTTACTAGTACATTCAAACACATTTTTAAAGCTGGATATAAAGAACGGTTGTCATTTTATTTTGTAAAGCTCTTGCTAGCAGATAACCTCATCATCAGCCCATCATCTGGCACTCCCCCAGAAAAATCATTGTTATAGAATTGTTTTAATGAATGGGAAGCAAAGTGTGAAGTTTTTTTAAACTTACCTTATCTTCATAATGTGTGTTTGTTTTAGGGTACGTGCTCATTTTTTACCGGAGGAGGGAATCGAGATCTTGCAGAGGTCATGTGTGAGGCCAGCCTGTGATTTGTCATTTTCTGGGTTTGTATTGGTTAACTTTATATTTCTCAAACATCTTTGACTATAACTGAATAATCAACAGACCTACTTGACAATTTTGTCATCATTTAATCACCTTCGTTTGATTTTAAACCTGAATAAAAAAAAAAATATTTTTAAAATATTTCCACAAACCCTCAAAAATCGTGTGTGGCCCCTTTAAAAAAACTCTGAACTCACATGGTACAAAAGTATCAAAATGTTCCAAACAACTCATGAGGAATATATAAAGTGTTCAGAAGTCATACAATAGCTTTTTGTGAGGAACAAACCAACATTTTGGGAATCGTTTCACAAATGTATTTTTCTTGACATCCACCCTTGATCAACTTTTGATTTACACACCCTCAGGTTGTTCCAAACCTGTATAAATTTCTTTGTTCTGTTGAACACAAAGGAAGATATTTTAAAGAATGTGGGAATGCTGAGGCACCATTGACTTCCATAGGATTTTTTTTTTCTTTCTACTATGAAAGTCAACTGTGCCCCAGAACAGCCTGATTACAAACTTCCTTCAAGATATCTTCCTATGTTCAACAGAACAAAAAAAATCATACAGGTTTGGAACAACTTGAGTAAATTATTACAGAATTTTCAATTTTTGGTGAACTATCCCTTTAAATTTTGGTCCGTTTTCCACACAACATTTCTTATAGCAGTGATTATACTCAAAACAGATGTCAGGTGTGTGTAGTGAAGCTATGCTTTGTGATATCTGGCTATGAAGGTACAGATGCCATAAAGAGTCTGAAAAATGCACAAGTTGGAAAAATGAAAGCTGCAATCATCAGGTGAAGATTCAGCTGAATTCCCAGGGCTTTTCTGTGGAGACATTACGACAGTAAGTTACGACTGAGATTAACAAAGATCTTGATGAAACGATAACAATGAAAACTGTGATGACAACAGCTACCAGTTAAGCAAAGCATTTCCTTTTTTGAATGATTTAGAAGAATACAATAATTCCTTGTATAGTAAGCCTATATGTACAGGTTTTCATCATGCATGTAGTGTGGATCTTAACCTACTAGCCAGCTTTGTATTTATGAACTCATAACATATCCAGCACATATACTCTGACTGTAGCCACAATGCTAAAGCATGATCTGTCTCAAGACAGATTTCTTCATTTGTCTGATATTTCTCTGGTCTCTGTCATGTTTTTAAGGCCCTTGTTTGGAAACTAATGGTAGTGTGATGACGGTTTACAGGAGTAAACTCCAGAAGCAGCAGCTGTACCAAGAACTGTGGATGAGTGAAACAACGTAAATAAAATGAATACAAAATGCAGTTAGGTCTTGTATTGTAATTATATTATGTTCTTATTGTATGAAGGATTGCTGTTAAGATTTGTAAAATGTAATTCAACAGATGTTAAACTTTATTTTTATGAACTCTTTAGTGCTGATATATTTGAAGAGTCATAGAATCTGTAATTAATTTGTTTTGATTTTGCAGCATTGTGGCCATAAAACACCACTACCTAATTCTCAAAATTTGATTCTGGCTATGTATGAACATTTAATAACCATGAAAATGTCTCTGTAGATGTTAAATGTTTGCAAGTTTGGTGAAGGAAACACTTAAAATGGATTCAACCAAAAATAAAAATTTTGTTCAAAAACCTGTGAGACTCTCTCCTTTGAGGCTAATTTAATTAATTAAAGCTAATTTAATTAAATGGGACTTGACAATCATACTTTGCAAGAGACACTTGTATTTCACATGATTATAATTTCTACATAAAACTGTATGGGTGATGAAGAAGATAGATCTGAAATAAAAATGACGGACAGATTGTGCTGGTCAAACACTTAATGCCCTGGGTTTATTAAACATTTTTTGTATTATAAGTTTTTTTTTATTATTCATTCTTCCAGGTGGGACTAAAAAAAACACCTCAAAGATAGATGATGCCATTGGAACGGGCATTCAGATTGTGGTACATACAAACAACAACTACGAGTAGCCTTGTGAGGTACCGTCCTCTTCACAGAAGAGAGCTCATGCTGGCCCCACAGGAAGGGTGCCACCATGAAGTCTTACAGGAAACAAAACGTCCCTTTTTTGTTCGTTTTCCTTATTTCATATAAAGTGGAATGATGATGATGATAAAGAAACATACTGAGATGTCACTGTAGTCCTCTCCCTTATGAACTACCATTACAAATAACAGACAGGGGACGTACAATCAGTCATCAAAAACAGAGGTAATAAAAATAAACCCATTTTCTAAGTTTCACAAACCCCAAATGAAAAAGGGTCTCAGATTCCAAAAAAAAAAAAAAAAAAAAAGACTCAGAAATCATACAAAAGCAGCATTGATTTAAAAAAAAAAAAAAAAAAAAAAAAAAATAGTGCTTGAGTGGAGTGGGAGCAGCCACATGAGAAAGAAGACAGACAGATGAACCCCTGCTGCTTTTCAAACAAGAGATGTTCACATACAACTGCTTTAGCTACACACACAGAGAAACCCAGGAGGTTACAGTGTATTAAAAAAAATTAAGAATTTAAAGGGGGAAAACAAAAAACAAAAAAAACAAAACTGTAAACACCTCACAATAAATAGATAAAACAGCAGGTTTTGCACCATGCATGTGACACATACATTCAGATACAGTCTCACAAACACTTGAACATTCACAATCTCCGACACACACGCACAAACTGCACACACACTACGAAAATCGCAGTTTTTTTCTGATTTTTTTCCCAAGTGCAAAACATCACAAATGAACAATTTCTGTATTCAAGTAATGTTATATACAAGGGGGTGTATTACAAATATGTATGTACATAGAATATTTTCCATATTTCATAATTTACAGATGTTGATATCTTAACAGTAACAAAATTTTTGAAGGAAAAAGAAAAAAAGAAAAAAGATGAGCATTGCAATTAAGTCCCAACGGCTGCCACGGAAACAGCGTCGCTACGATGCATAGCACCTAAAGGAGACGCCTCGATTATGAGGTGGTGTGTGAACGGTTGAGGGGGCGGGGCTACGTGACCTCCATGGCGACTGTGTTGTCTGTTAGACTGTTTAATGGTGGTTTCTCTTGATCGTGATTTTCCCTGCAAGACAAAATTGGATTAGTTGAACTGATCATGTGCAAATCACACAATGAAGAACAAAAACAGCTACATAAAGTCAACATAAATTCGCATTTGAAATGATGCAAGGTGGAATTTGATTGTAACTAATCATGCTGCAACTGATAGCCAATAAATAGCAGTTAATACATTTTTATTTATTTTATTTTTTTAAATATAAATCCATCACAGAATTAGGGCTGCCCCCATAATTGTCAACTAACTGTTAGTCGACCAAAATTTTATTATTTGGTTAGTTGGAAAAAAAAAAAAAAAAAAAAAAAAAGTATGATGGAGGATAGGCTAAAGTTTGGATTTCCTGTCTGACAATCTCAAGGCCCCTATATACTTCAAACGAAATCAAAGATCGAACTGATGTACTGTCATTGCGATATGCCAGACCCAACAATGCAGAAGATCTGAAGGCCACTATCAGAGCAACCTGGGCTCTCATAACACCTGAGCAGTGCCACAGACGGATCGACTCCATGCCACGCCGCATTGCTGCAGTAATTCAGGCAAAAGGAGCCGCAAATAAATATTGAGTGCTGTACATGCTCATACTTTTCATGTTCATACTTTCAGTTGGCCAAGATTTCTAAAAATCCTTTCTTTGTATTGGTCTTAAGTAATATTCTAATTTTCTGAGATACTGAATTTGGGATTTTCCTTAGTTGTCAATTATAATCATCAAAATCAAAAGAAATAAACATTTTTAATATATCAGTCTGTGTGTAATGAATGAATATAATATACAAGTTTCACTTTTTGAATGGATTTAGTGAAATAAATCAACTTTTTGATGATATTCTAATTATATGACCAGCACCTGTATGGCTTTTGAAACAGTAGCAAGTTTACATGACTGCTCGCTCTAACAATTACCAAGATAAATGTGTGCTATTATTAGGTGCATATCCAATGTTTGTGCAGAGCGTGGAAGCTGAAGTATAGCACGCCTTCTGCATGACATGGAGGTGCCGGCGCGATCACTTGCATTTAACCTAAAATACCCCGTCATTTTTGGTGTTACATCAAGAGTAGCCTAATACATAATTCGAAACTGACAAATTTGGTGTGCACTCACAAAAACAACTAAAGATTGTGCTTTTGTAAAATAAAACAAACAGATTGCGCTTTGTGCCATCTCTGTCTCTGTGAACTTAAGTGCGTCAAAAAAATAAACCGAAACTCAGCATGAACTTGCCTCACAGGCATGAGAAATACATCTATTGAAAGCTTGAAATGTATTTTTAAATGAACCGACTCAAATGGAAAACAAATATTCTCAGATTATGTTATAAAACATGCATACAGGTGTGTGCACTACTGGAGAGATGACGAGTCAGCATCCTCAACTTCAACACTACAGCCGAAACAACACAAAACACCGTTTTATCAATAAGTTATTAAAACGTTCAGACAGTCTTCTTGCCGTTTTTCATGACACATTCCTAATCATTACTTTTTCCAGTGCACTGTGGCAAGCATGCACTTGAGCGCTGATTAGGCCATGTAGGCAATTAAGGCTCATTATTATGATTTATATGGTTTATTCATATAAATGTGCGATTATTCGACTGATCGCTTAAAATGAAAGACTACTAGTCGACTAGAAACATATTTAGTCAAGGGCAGCCCTACATAGCATTATAATGTACAGTATGAAAAAGAGATTAATAATCTTTAGCAAATCAAAATATAACAGTTGACAGCGCATATATTGATGCAACTAATCACACCCTTTGCAATTTGGTAATTGCACTAAGCAATTTTTTAGTTTCATTTCAATTATTACAGGAATATTCCTTTGATGCTACACGGATTCTCACCTGGGCCCCATGTCGAGGGTAGTTGACCCTGTAGTGACCTTTGGGATGGGTCTGTTGGCATTGGCAGCAAGTTTTAGGGCAGAAGTGGGAACGGTGAGCTGACGCTGCAGCTGCCGCACGCTCAAGGTGCCTGCTGGTGAGGGCACGCTCACTCTTACAGCCCCGCCCACCAGCGCTTGGCCAGGGGCGGGGCTGGCTGTGCTGACGTGATGATTGGCCGAGGAGGTTCCGTTGTTAGTGGTGGTGGTGGCAACAGCAGGGGAGGGGGATGAGGTGAAGGTAGGGCTAGCAGTTGGAAGGATGGACGACACTGCAGAGCTTGTGTGATGTAAGCCCTTATAGACGCCTGCAGGATCAAGCAAAAGTTCAAGAGTGAAAAATAAACCATTATATGCATATGCATTATAAATAAGTGAGTGTACAGTTTAAAAGACCAACCTGAGGCTGAAACGACTCCATTGACACCAACTCCCTCCTCTTTACTCTTAAGCGCCATCAGCTGGTCAGAAGTCAGCAGTGCAGAGGCAGCAAACTGAGCACTGGCAACATCTATCGTCTTTGACACCAAACTCTGAGGGGAGAGAAAAAAGAAGAAAAAAAAAAAACACATTCAAGTTAATACATTTGAAAATGATAAAACTACAACACAGCAGATCTGTAAAGGTTGAAAACAGTTTATCCATTAAAGACATTTTCTATTCTATTTCTAATATGTTTTTATGTGATCAAAAACGGTGAGATTTTAATTTAAAGAAACACTCGTGCAGCAGCTTTAACCGGCTTCCTTTAAGGCCAAAGTACTAAAACATGTAGTGTTGTGTTATAAATGTACAGCATTATTATTATTATTTAAATTAAGAAAAAAAAAAAAAAAAACACCTTAAGATGATTTATACCTAGATTTTCAATGTTAACTGTGGAAACAAGTCCATTTTGGGAACAGGACTCAGGGTTGCTGTACATTTTTTTAAAGTCAAATTTAAGGCTTTTTAGGACCTTTTTAGAGCCTGAAAAAATAAAAATTAATACTTTTTGCAATATTGTGCAATAATATTTTCAAAGTGGTTTTGAAAGTTTGTTATTGATAATAATTAGAAGATATTTTGCCGAGTGTGTTTTTGTGCTAGTACCATGGCTGGTTTAGGCATGTTGTGGACAGCTGACTCACAAAGACATTCACATTATTAATATTCTAAGCGGTGGTTAGTTCACAGCAGTAACAAATTAACATTTTTATTAAGGGGCAATATTTGCCACCTTAAATTGATTTACAGAAGTATTTTCACCAATAAAAGGGCATTTTTGATAAACTTATAAAAAATTTAACTAACATTTACATTTATTTAGATTAATAACAGTATAGGGCTGTTGCCAGTCAGTCAAATTAAATCATTATCAAGAAAATCCATCTTTGCCATGCTGAGGTGACACATATGCGGCACCAGAAGTGGCATTAATATATTTGCACTGCATTTACAACTAGTCTACATAAATTTAATTCAGAATTTAAATATGAAATGATTTCTAATTTTAACTTTTTCATTAAAATGTACTTTAAAAATAACTGCCAGTAGGGGGCAGCAAGTCACTGTCTTGAGTCATTCAACCAATTTGTTCAAACGCTGATTCATTCAGGAACAAAGCAAGTGACCATCTTTATTGAAAGGGTCATTGAATCATTAAACTGATTAGTTCAAAACGAGGATTCAGTCAGTAAAAAAAAATAAAAATTGCTGTCTGTTGCATGAAGACTCTGTTCTGCTGTGGTTTCATTTTGAAAGACATTTTAGAAACACTGTTGTTTTCTATAATTTGCCAATGAAACAACTTATTGTTCATTTAACTGTTGTGTAAAATATCACATTTGCAATCCACCATTTAGTAGCAGTCTGGAGCTCTGTAACTGCATACATCACGCAGTGAAAGTGTAAGTGACAATATCAGCTCGCACATCATTAAATTACACCACCACCGTAGATGATACATATCACACACCCCTACACACATAAAGAATGAACTTATATTTTGAAGTGCAAACTAATGTGTCCTCAAGACAATAATGGAAGAATGTATTCACATGATTATTTAGCCAAAACAGAAGTCTTAAAACATTGTCCCATGTAAAGAAGTCAACCATTCAATTGAAATCGGAAAGCCAATCAACAAATTCTTGCACACATCAACATGAAATGAAGCACTAGAAAAAATTTAATGGACAGTGGACATCTATTGTCATAAAAGGCTGACCTGGGGGTTGTTTGTGACAGCTGTGCTGCCAGCCTGCTGCTGTAGTTGAACCTGTTCAAGCTGCTGTTTCTGCATCAGTGTAAGCTGCTCCTGGTGCTGCTGGTACTGCTCAGCGGTGAAAGCTGCAGGAAAACATAGCAAAAAGATCAGTGATGTCACATCCAGGACATGACAATAAATGCAAAAATAGTAAAGAGTACTGACATGAGTAATTAACATTATCAAACCTTAAATTATGCTAATGAAAGTTATTTAACGTTTTCATACATGGACTCGGATAAAGCAAAAAAGGCTTCTGGGTCAGAAGTGGTTTACAACCCACCTTTTGCCTTGATAAATCTGAGATAAGCAGCTATACACAAATGGTTTGGCAACAGTGGACTCACCCGGTGTGGGTGGAGGGGCAGGTGGTCTGGTGTAGGAGGCGGGGCCTCTTTGCTTCTGAAGCGTGCTGATTGGGCGGATGAGGAAGCCGCGGCGGGGTCTCCGTGTAGACCAGTGCTCTGGATTGTCGGGATCATCTGGCGGTGCCGTCCGAGGCTTGAAATGCCTCCAGCGACAGGCTTTGATATTGAGCAGGATTTGTGTGAGGTCAGGTGAGGTGGAGGAGTGGGCAGAGGTATCTGTGCTGGTGTGTGAGGTATCCATGCTGGGCTGCTGGGTGGGAGACAACGATGGGAATGCGGGGGAATCCGGGTCCAGCCCATGATACACATTATCCCATTCGGAGTGGGCTCGGTCCAATAAAACCCTACAAACAGATGGGAGAAAAAAAAACAAAAACAAAAAAAAAATTCAGCTCGCAGAGTGAATGTGGGTAAAATATTTCTTACAGTATATATATGATACTAAAAAAAATAAAATAAAAAAAAGATTAAATTGGGACAGTCATTTAAATATTTGAACGTAATGCCGTGATATTTATTTATATATATATATTAGGGGTGTAACGGTACACGTATTTGTACCGAACCGTTTCGGTACAGGTCTTTCGGTACGGTGCACGTGTGTACCGAAGCATTACATTGCAACTAGGGATGCTCGCATTGACCGTTTAACCGTTAACCGAAAGTAAGAATTTTAACCGATTAATACTATCAGTTAAACGATTTTTTTGTTTTTTTTGCTGCATGGTTAAAGAAAAATATGCTATATATATACATATATGCTTATTTGTTAACTCACCGGGCGTTTCACACGTGCCAGACATATTTCGCTAAGCAACAAGCAAAATGAAGCGAGCGAAAAGAAGTACTGACCATTTCCAAGCAATCGATCACAGCGTGCTAACGTTTTAGGACAGGTCGATGGTATATAAATCGTGGCCGAACGTTAGCGTTTGTCAATCAAGCAAAACCGTCCATTCAGAAACCGAGAAATTTGACACTTTAAGGTAAGAGGCTGATCTCTCAGATTGACGCGCGAGCTGGCTTGACTGAAGGATTTGTAGTTTATGGACTGTTTTGAGTTAAAAGCATTGATGGCATCAATAAAAGAGATATCTAAAAGCGAAACGAAAATTATTGCCTCGACCGGCGACACAGTGGGGAGGACGCACGAGAGGAGACCTGCGCGTTTAATTGGTATGTGTATGCTACTGTAATACTGCATAATACAAAGCTTATCAGTGGCATGCACTTTGATCACGAAAGTGAAAGTGCCTTTTGCGGTCGCATAGCGGTGCCCCCGCGTTCCCATTTCTCTCGATGTGAACCGTGAGCTCCAGTCCATTACAATTCAGGGCCATGGTATACTTCATTTCCCGCATTCCGCTTGGTCTCGTGCGCGAGCCTTTCAAAGAAACTCCTTTGCCCATGAGCGCGGAAAGACGCGTTCGGTGTGCACACGTGCACCGTCCGTGGTCATAACAATAACAATCCTTGAGGTAGGCCTGCTATTTTTATTTGACGGAAAAAATGTCTAAAATACCGGTTGTTAAAAGCTTCAATGGATTCACCGTGTTTTTGTTTTGTCATCTTAATTTGTTAAACATTTAAGTGAAAAATATTTAGTGTAGGCCTATTTATTTTATGCCTTTTATTTAAATTATTTTTTTCTGCTGTCAGAAACGCTGCAGGTGCGTGACAATTTGATAATGTGAATCCAGGTTCTGTTGTTTATCTGTTCTATGCTGCTGTTTGCATGTTAAAATAAACCCGTGGAAGACACAGACACTCGTCAATTGTATTTTTTATTTAATGTCATATTATATAGGCTATACAATATTATAATCTTATCAGTTAACGGTTAATAATCGGATAACGAGCGTCGGTTGTCGGTCGAGAAATTTAACCGAAATGAGCATCCCTAATTGCAACCAATATTCACCACCAATAACCGCAATAAGCTCTGCGTTTTGTTACTTTCGATAAGAAACAAAGTGTCATCCTTCAAATTCTGTCCACGAAATCATGAAGTTTAAACAGAAAATGCCATTTTGACGTGCTTTGATGTGGGGTGACAGAACACTGTACAGGCGCCTCAGTTCAACCGGCAGCGCGAGCGCGGAGCGCAAGTGAATGTGTTCATCTCTTCCTCCTTAATACTAGTTACAGAATAAACATGAAAGAACATCTGAAGGTATGTTGCAAGATTCAGTACAACTTACTGAAACGGTCATATCTCATGTAATCGCTCATTCAGTGTTTCAACGGTGGAAAGACATCAATGAAAGCGTCCGTATTCAACAATATGTCATGATGCATTTACCTCAGAAAAGCCATTCAGTGTTCACAGCTTGTTAGTTCGCTAGAGAAATGAACTCTTTCGCTTAATATATGCACTATATTAGCCAATATATTCATTATTTTACTTAATCTTTTAGTGATATCCTGATTAGGCGATTTAATGTAGGTTTAAATAAATCTGATGTTAAAATAACAGCCACTGTGTAGAAATGATTATATTTCAACAACGAATTGGAGTAAAAACATTTAGAAGTTAATGCAAAAACTGCCTTAGGTGCAGCTTACAGGTTTGCATACAATTTGTTATTTGAGTGTTGATTATTTTATCTAAAAATAAAAAGCAATTGAATTTAGGCTAATAGTTTGGGCTTCTTTCAAGTTAGGGCTCCCTACATAGTTTATAGCATTAGCAGAGATAATTGTTTTTATCCTTAAGAAACTTTTAGTTTTAATTTAATTTAATATGTTTAAAGACAAAAACACAATTTGTTCAGTAAACCTCTGTTTAATAATAAAAAAAAGCAATTTTATGTTTAGTTTTCTCTCCACCTGCTGTACCGAAAACTGTACCGAACCGTGACTTCAAAACCGAGGTATGTACCGAACCGTGAGTTGTGTACCGTTACACCCCTAATATATATATATATATATATATATATATATATATATATATATATATATATATATATATATATATATATATATATATATATATATATATATACACACACACACACACACACACACACACACACACACAATTAATTCGTACTACCTTCATTTATATTAATTTGCACATATATGCAAATAACTGCAGTAATGACAATAGTCATATTTGATTAAGTGATTTTTTTTTGTATGTTCTCAGTAAATGTTAATATGTAATTAAGTGCAAATTAATGTAATTCAACTCAATATTAATTGGTGAGATCAAATGAAGATAATATATATATTAACGGTATCATACAATTTAATAATTCAAATTATACAAATTAAAAATGTATTATCTTTGAGGACTTTTTTTTAAAACCACAAATAATAATGTGATTTAATAAAATTGAATATAAATCATATATAGGTTCTTAAATGACGATACTACAAATTAAATGATCTGCAATCATATGAAATTATCTGCTGAGATAATATAAATTAACTGTAGTTCAATTAGGTAAGTTGTTTAACTCACCTGCCCCCTCTGCCCACTCGTCGCCGTGCCAACCCCAGGCATCGGCGCGGGACTGTGAGCATGGTGAGAGAATAGCGATACCGCACATCAGCTACCCCGCCCTCGGCAGGGTCTGACCAGGGCCAACCACCCACGAGTCCTGATCGCACCTTCAAGGAAAAAACAGAATCATTTGCTAGTAATATATGGCCTAGACTGCAGTCTCACACAGGATGAGGGAGCATAATTTCTCATTCCAATTCATGAATATAAAGAAGCATCACAACGTACAGCTTGATATTGACAGCCTGTTCTCCTCCTGAACCCAAACACACCATCTGGATCGTTCTCCTCCTCGACCTCTGAAGAACCAGAGAACATCTGAGGAAATGAAAAACAGTGTTAAACCAAGAGAAAGCAGAAAAGGATTCCCATGAATCTCTGTGATTTAACGCAAGTGTACCTGTGAGAAGGGTTCATCGTCTGAGCTGGGAAAGTCATATTGATTGAGGTCTTTAGTGTTAAAGACTGCCGGGCCTGAGTGCACAGAGCCTGCCAACGGCAGTGGCTTTGCCTTCTTCTCATACTTTCGTTTCTGCCGTACAACCTCTGGCTTATCCATCTACAGCCCAAACACATACGATATTTATTAAATAACCATCATTAAATATTTTGTACTTGCGTACTTGCATTGAATGTGTTTAGGGCATAAGGGGAAGTCAACTGGCTCAGACAAACAGAGCTCAGAGTGTGTGTACCTTGATCTTATAGTCCCGGTCATGTTCTGTATGTCTATACTGGTTGCTGTTTGTGATTGGGATCAGAGGAATGACTGGTTTCTCCAAAGCCCTCTGAGCCAAAACCTCTGCCATCACCTCCCCTCCGAAATCAGCCATGCTGTTCCTACTCACACACACACACACACACACACACACACACACACACACACACACACACACACACACATTATTATAATAAAATATTATATTCACTACAGAAATTTCATTGTTTTTTCCAGGTCTGGACATCACCAGGGCTTGAAATTAACTTTTTTGCTCACAAGCCAGCCACTGTGGGTTAGGGGTTTCATTCAGTGGTTTTCCAAAGTTACTAGCCACAATTTTGACATTGATACCATGGGGAAAACTGCCATATAGATATCTTTTAGAATCATCTCATAATTTGGCAGCAGGTATATTAGGCTGCTGTCCCTTTAAGACCTTACACATGGATCAATTATACTTTTACACATGGGTTTTCTTAACTTTTTACGTTCACTTCAAACTTAGACTGAGAATACATGAATACACGCCAGGACCGACATTGACATTATTTTGTGTATTTGACTGTTTGAGCACAATAAGCAGTGAAAAAGAACTCAATTTAGTACCGAGAGGTGGCTTTATACGCACGCACTTTGGGTATCAGCACAAAATCTGCGGGAACGCACAATCAATCCCATGCTGAAATTCAAGACCTGTAACACCAACAATATTCATCCAGAGCAAATGAGAGGCAGGTTTATCAATGATGTCGGAGAGATGAGAGAGCGAGAAAGTGTAGCTGGAATCTTGTATCTATGAGTAAAATGAGTATTGGAAGTGTCTTATAGATTTTTCAATACATATCCATACTGAAATATCTATTTCTGACAACACTACATTGCATTGCACAAAAAAAAAAAAAAAAAATTTAAAAAAAAAAAAAAAATATATATATATATATATATATATATATATATATATATATATATATATATATATATATATATATATATATATATATATATATATATATATAAAATGTTCTTAAAAAAAAAAAAAAAAATAGTAGGAGAGCGTTACATGCCACTGCTGAAATTTTGAAAAACACATTTGGCAGATGTTAATGTCAAGCCCTGGACATCACAAATTTAAGACCAACATTTTATTTGGTCTTATTTATATGTCCTACTTAAACTTCCTGTAGCAATGACAACACATTTCCAGGTTGTACATGATCACAAATGGGAAGGTGCAAGATGTGCGTGTGTACCTCTTCTCTACGATCTCCAGCGTGAGGTGCAGCAGCTCTCTTTTGCTCTTCTCTCGTCTCTTGATCATCTCCAGGATGGTGACAGCCCGGCTCAGGTCCCTACGCAGCTTCAGCATTTTCTCGTAAGAAGCTTCATCATTCTTACGATTCTGTAGAGGAAGAGAACTTGTAAATATTTTCACTTGTTATTCCATAAGCAGTCAATTCCTTGTTGAGTGTTTCCCTCTTACCTTTCGCGTCTGCATCTTCTCCGTTCTGCGCCTGAAGGCCACATAGGGGTCACTGGTGCTGGAGCCGTCACGCTTCTCCTGTTTGACGACAGGGATGAGAGAGCCGCTCTGACACGCTTTCCTCTTCCTGCTCCAGTACTCAAACACCTCCTTTATCAGCTCATCATCCTCCTTTAACAAGAGTTTGGCCTCCTGCAGAGACACCGGCTGAGAGAAACAATGTTTCTAATTAAGCTTCTTACCAAGATAACAGGTTAATGAACATTACTACCATTAATACCACCAGCAGTGGTCAAAAGACTGTCAAGGCTCAACAAGGATTTCTTTGTTCAGACCTAGTTGGGCCTGTAAATCAGATTTTCACTTACCCTGCTAACAATTTTACTAGCCCCACCACAAATGATAGACATTTTAACATGTTTTTGCAAATATAGAAAAGAAGCCAAAATAAAAAGATTAGTATAGTATGGTTTTAAAACAATGACAGCATAAAACGCATTTTCAATCCCTGTTCACCCCAAGAACAACAGATGAGGTCACTCTCATGAGGTGAATGATAAAACCATTGACAGCCAACCTTAACTATCAATTCCAATGTTAGTCAATTAATTGAGCAGAATTCAAAAGTAATGTTCAAAAGTTTGAGATCAGTAAGATTTTTTTGGATAGAAATGAACACTTATTCAGTAAAGATGCATTAAATTGACAGTAAAGATGCAAAAAGTGACAGTAAAGGCATTTATAAATGTAACCAAATATTTACATTTTAAATAAATGTTCTTTTGAACTTTTTATTTGTCAAAGAAACCTGAAAAATATGGTTTCCACAACATTAAACAGCACACCAGCAAATCAGCATATTAGAATGCTTTCTGAAGGATCATGAAGACTGGAGTATTGGCTGCAGAAAATTCAGCTTTGAAATGAATAAATCACATGAATAAGTATATTAACAAAAAAAATAATTAAAATAAATTTACAACATTACTGTTATTATTTCTTTTTAATAAATGCAGCATTGGTGAAAAGGAGACTTTCAAAAATATTAAAAAAAAAAAAAATCTGACAGACCCCAAAATTGGAACGGCAGTAGGACTTGGATTCTCAGAACACATGATCAGCTACGGTAAGATGTGGTGACAACAGTGGGTTGTTATTATGGCTGGGACAATACATTGATTATCGATTTACGATACAATGAATCTGGATTGATTCTGTTATTTTTCCAAATGTATCGCGATTCTCTCTCAAATCGATTTATGAGCTTAGTTTTTAACAGATGGCACTATACGTGCTTTAGAAACACACATACTCTGCTTGCTTCCAGTTCCTTTACACACACACACACACACACACACACACACACACACACACCACTTAAACCTTAAATCATTAAGTTTGAAAAGGTTGAAGCAAATTACAAGGGTGTTTTCAGTGGGCTGCGTTTACATTAATCTCACGTCATAAAAGAATTCTGAGCGGAGGTGCAAGTATATTTAACCAATTACTCAGCCAAATGCACAAGCGCTCTCCAGCAGTCTTCTTCGTGATCATTTGAGTGTGTGGTTAAAATCTTAACTAAGCTCAGAATCAATTAGAGAGGGAAAATATTAGGATCGATCCAGATTCATTGTATCATGAATTGAGAATCGATGTACTGTCCTAGCCCTAGTTGATATCCTTATTGTTGAGCCCTGACTCAGTTCAAACAATAAGTCACAATTCACTCTCTATACATTTAAAAAGATGGTGTGTTATCCATTCACAAGGCTGACAATAGTGACAATCAGTGACAAAGACTGAAAATCAGAATGAATAACTGCTGATTAGGGTTGTGCCGATGGACGATATCATCGTCCATCGTGATGGCTGACCGACATCCCGATGGAGTGACACCATCGTGATGCCACGGCCCCGCTCCGCCCCTTTTATTCCCCTCTTATTCCCCTCACGTGCAACCTATTGGAAAGCCTGGATGAGTCATTAGTTGGGAAATAAAATAACCCTTTCGCATGCAAGTTTAAAATATTCTGGCTGACCCCCCAGCACGAGTTTTTCAAGGCGACCGTTATTTAGAACGTATCGCTTTATGGTTTCCATTAGGGGTGTAATGATACGCTCAGGTCACAATACGATACGTATCTCGATACGGAGTTCACGATACGATACGTATCACGATATTTTGAACAAAATGAAACTGAAATTCAAACAAGATTTATTAAAAAAAACATTAACAAATTTCAATAATTGTCCTTGTTGTACACACAAGATCACATTTCAATAAAATAAATATAAAATTTTAATAAAAACCTTCTGTATTCAAATTAACAGTTGAATAGGGCTGTCTGTCACTAAATTTTTTTTTTTTAATTTAACATGAACTTAGAATTATGAATAGGGGCCGTTCACATATCGCGTCTAAAAACGCGTGGAAGGCGCGGCCGCACCGCTTCTTTCCAAAGCGCTTGCGCTCCCGTGCCGTCGGTCGTTGCTATGCAACCTTGAACTGGGCTCTCCAAGAGGATCAGAGGAACAAGAGGATGTTTCTGCAAAGGATAAATGATTTCTAGCCCTTGCATTAGTTTTACTACGAGATATATTGATGGAGATAAGATATAAAAACCACCATGTACAGCTATGATCAGCTGTTCGGCTGAGCTTTCGATGTTTTGTTACGGAAAGGCCATAGCTGATCGGTTGAGTCTTGTCACACGACCTGCGGTGCGCTTGCGGCATTCTGAGAAGTTGAGAATTGCATGCGCGTTGCGACCGCGTTGATCCCATTATGAGCGCGCCTGCCGCGCGGCTACATTTGAAAATAATAACCGACTTGCACGCGGAAAAGACACAATATGTGAACGGCGCCACAGAACTTAAAGCAAAGCATCGCAAGCGTCTTTTGCTTTTCTGTGAGCACAGCTGTTGCTGTGCACTGCGGTGAAAGAAAGCCACGACTTCTCACGCGACCATGCAAGAGACTGACATGAAAAACGTTTAAACCTGCTTGCAAGATTCAATGTGTGCCCGAAACACTTACTGAACTAGAGAGCTGATTGAGACACACCATCTACGATAAATCGTTACACCCCTAATACTTATAGCAATTTAAAAATGTGGTAGCATTGGATCTGGACAGGAAGGAGAACTCTGGGAGTTGGAAGGGGTGTGCCGCGATTCTGCCTTCTCAAATCGCGATACAGGTTCGTGGACCTGCGTATCGCGATTTCGATTTCATATCGCATATCGTTACAGCCCTAGTTTCCATGGTGACGTGTCGTTGCTTGTCATGTCACACACCGCAGCGCTGTATGACTGATGATCTGCTTTTATTTCAGTTTTCCTTTTTTATTCAAAATATTCACTAATTTGTTAACTATAACATGAAATATCTGATATTCCGATTGTCAAATATGTGAAAGTGGATGTGTTCTGCTGTTTAAACAACTTTATCATGATTGCGTTAGTTGAGCTATACACGTTATGGGCGTCGCCATGTTACTACGGTTTTACCCATAAATCAGCTGCAGAACAAGCATGCCTTTACTGAAACACTAGTGCAGTCTTGGAAACAGTTCATTCATTTAAACAGACGTTGCTTTAATATGCTTATTAACAACAAACAAATACACACTATTTCCCTCAAGCAAGCAAAACATGTTACAGCTACACTCTTATCTGCAAATGTTATCAATTCCAAGCTGTCTTATAGTCTAAACTGCAAAGCAGAGCGCTAGCAATGCCAAGGTAATGGGTTTCATTCCAAGAGAATGCATAAACTGATAAAACATATACCTTCAATGTAATGTAAGTCACTTTGGATAAAAGCATCTGTCAAATGAATAAACAAGCAAATGTAAAAAATTGATTATATGAAAAGCTATCTGCCATTTATATTGTATTATTGTGATTTTACAGAATCCATAAAAACATGGTCTGTCATGACCTGCTTAATAATTATATCCATCTGAAGGATCTCTGAAATTAAACATTTGAGCACAAATCAAAACACTCGGCAAAGCACTTGAGCACTGGCTCAAGATCAAAATCACAATTAAATTCCAAATCTAGAGTTTGCATTTTTAAATGATATCTACAGTTCCGACTATTCCCAGTTCTGCCTGCCTCTAGTACCTGCTGTCCACTGCCTTTCTCCAGCCGGTCGATCATCTCTTCAAACTGCAGGGCCCCTACGTCCATCTTCTTCTTCAGCTTATTTACAAAAGCCTCATCCTCTGAGTCCAGGTCATAATCCGGCTGTTCTGTGTCCAGACTGAACGCTGTGTAAATTGGAGAGAGTGGGAAAGAACAATACAGTCAAAAGAGTTTTACTGTGAGCCAAAACCACGGTAATCCAAGTTTGACTGCAAGTAACAAACTGTAGTCATTAAAAGGTACAATATGTAATTTCTATTCCTCTAGTGGCATCAAACTGAATTGCAAACTATTTGAAAGGCCCAACATAGCCGTTAACATTTAAAGTTGTGAATTTAACTTGTGCACCAAACTGAAATATTGCATAAAACATTTGCAAATAAAGCAGGGTATCTATCCCATACGTTCAAGAGAACAAAAATGTCACTTCATGTCAATCCTGTGAGACACTTCTAATAGGTCATTATACCAAATCATTCTGATGACAAACTTCGGCTCAGGCATTTCAGAATAATCAAACCAACATTTGAGAAGCTGTACAACGAAACTGGTCTGCTAGTTAGTACAGGTATCCAAGCAAATCACTGTTGAGGCAAAGTCAGGCAAGTTTTGTTGCACATTGAGGCAAAATTAGGCAAACGTGTTTCATCACAGTTTATGCACATATTTCAAAATACGTATAAAAATAGGTGGATGGAGTTACTGACTCCAACTACCATGAGTTTAGGGCAATTTATTTGTCCAAACCAAATGATCAAGGTTTGGCTTTTTAGGCTTGTGAGCTTCTGCTAGTATAGCATTTTTCTCCATTGACAGGCATTCAAAAGTAGCCAGACAAAATATTGTATTATATTATAATTAATTTTTTTTTCAGTGCTGAAGTCGGTTATGAAGAGCTCTTAAAAAAAAAGTGTGAAATGGATTTGTATCATTTCCTGTCTGCTCCCTTTCATGTCACAGCTGAGTAAAGTCAGCAGTAAAAGGCGTGAAGGACACAAACCTCAAGCAATCAATCTGAATTTGATATTTGGTCTGGGTAAAGGCTGAATGACTCACGTTGTATGTGAATGAGCTGTTTGGGCATCCTGAAGTCCCCCGGATAGAGGGACTCATAGTAGGCGATGTTGCTCTCAGCCTCTGGGACGGGAATGACCATGTTGTCCCTCTTCTCCCCGTACACCTGCTGAGCAGAGATCGCCCGCTGGAGATGGTGTTCCTACATAAACACAAACGACAAAATTTAATTAAGTTGCAAGTGCAGGTTTATGTGGGGACTGGGTGAATGATGTCAAGTCATGAGACTAAATGCTAAGATTATCTATCATAAAACACATTGACACATTCATTTCAGAGCAGCATATAGGGCCGGAATTTCAATCACACCAGCATGTGCAATAGAATCTGAATGGTTGCACCAGTCTTGAGCTTGTTTAGACTGCGTTATTGAGCATAAGTTATATCTTCTATAATTAATAAATTATGCACATTTAAGTTTAATATATGTAAACAAGTACCAAAACATAAATGTGCAAAAGAATTGCTATAACACACACACAAATAAAAGAAAACCCCAATCGGGCCATCCTTAAAAATATTTTGGTTTGCAGTAACAGTTTAAAAAAAAAAAAAAAAAAAGTACAATTTTGGTGATGGTGATTACGTAGGTATGAATTTAAACAAATTAGCATATCGTGACATCACTGACTGGGTCTTTCAACCCGTGCCTTTGGGCGCAGCCATGTTTCCACTGTCGGGCCTAAAGCGGACGTGCTAGTGCGTGCCAGGGCCAGTCGCGTTTCCACTGTCACTTCCGGGGCTTGATCGTGCCTCATCGGGGCTTCCTCGGGGCCAACGGCCAGGGTTTTTCGGCCCGCCGAATAATTTGGTCCAAAGCGGGCCAGCTCGGGCTTGAGGAGGGAGTAGTTACGAGCAAAGGCGTAGTTTATCTTTGTGTGGAGACGGAGGCGCCGATGATTACATGTAGGTTACCAGCTAACACCAGCATTAAAGATTTTTAAAATCATTTTAGCTAAAAACTCGCTTTCAGACAGCAGCAAGTGTTTTAAATAACTTATGTTTGTGATCGGATGTGGATTCTGATCACCAAGACTATGCGAGCTATTACCATAGTAAACATGGTTAATACGACGGCTTGACGAAATCATACGTAGGCTATCACAATCATGTAATTATTTTATCTGTCAGCACATCTCGTCTCTCAACGGGTTGAGACGAAGCGAACGCACCGGCCATAGTGTGACATCCGTTAACCAATAGTGTAAACATAGATGACGGTTTTTATTTAAAAGAATGTAGCCTTCGTTTGTATGTAGGCCTAGGCTATTTATATATTTACAATACTTACTAAAATATAATTAATATTATTTGGTCTGGTTACGGCAAACAAGAATATTTTTAAGGATGGCCTCAATGATAAATTCAATACATCTCAAAGCATTGCAACCTAAAAAGTGGAACGCAACAGTGAAAGTGCGAAACACAGTGGCCAGATGTGAAGTAGCAGTCTGAAACAATTAAATAGCACAGCACACTGTCAGCACAATAAATAGGGTACTAGGGCTGTGCGATATGACAATATTATCGTACATCAATGATGTCTTTCAAGTATTGCAATGACGATAATAAAAGCCAGTTTCAGACAATAATCGCCAATATCGAGGAAAAAAAATTACAAATATATTTAACAGTCTCGTATTTATCATGCACATATTTTTCCACATGAAATAGCATGAATGAAATATTTTGAAACCTATGCTAGTAGCCAATTTATAGGAAATAAATCTATTCTGGAATTACTTAATGTACTTAAAGCTAGGAATCGAATAGGCCGATTTTTGCTCAATAATAATTAGATTTTTAATCCATTCCTCAAGTGCGAGATGAAGCGCACTCTTCTGTAGCTACCGCATACTGTTTTCTGAGCTGTGCACACATCGAAAACGCACACAAAAAGCCAACTCATAGACTAGTTCATGGACAAATGCACTCAAAATTATGTCAAAATATCCCCATAAACAGTTGTGTCACAAACTGTTGAGAAAGAAAATGTGTGTAACAGCCTATATTGGATTTGTGAATTGACATCAACCTATAGGCCTATCCACTAAGAATGTTCATTTCGGTTTTAACTGACAAGATTGTTACATTAGATTTAAATTAAATTACATTATAATGGATAAGTGTCTATATGACTAATAATAGGTTTTCCAGGGGTTTAGTTTAGTTTTACATGCGCAAATACCAGCATAAACAACAACAGGAGGATTCACATCATCACATCATGCACCTTTATAGCCTATATAAAAAGGAATAAATACACATATATTCACTCAAACAATTAACATATAAATGATGGGAAAAAAAACAACAACAACAAAAAAAAAAGTAGTAGCCTATACTGGCTCTCCAAAACCATTTTCGTCTGTGCGCCGAGTCACTTATGTAGGAAAAGAGCCACGGTGGCTTCCCTGATTGTAGCAAAATTTTTGGTAGCAAAAAATTGGGGTGCATCCCTAATAAAAACATTAACTGAACTGAACTAATCAACTGTTGTGGTATATCCTTAGTTCCCAACAATGCAAGGAAACCACTGCATCTGACAGATCCAACTCTGCCGTGTCAAACCAAACCAAAACATTGGCATGCCAGTACACAAAACTGCACATGCTCAAAACATGCTCCACTCTCTCACATATACAAGAAAGCAAACACTGACTTCTAACAAACTAAAATGGTTTATAAAAAAAAAAATAAAAAAATAAAAAAAAAGATATATATATAAACTTTTTTTTGGGGGGGTGTGACGAGACCGGTATCTCACAAGACGAGACTCGAGATTGAGTTCACGAAACGAGACGAGACAAGATTTTTACACTATTTTTAAGAAATCCTCAATGGCGAAATACATGACTAGAAAAAAATATTCTGCAGGTGTATTTGAAATGTTTTAACTAATCATCTTGTAATGAATGTCATTTCAGTTCTACTTGAGTATGAATTATCATATGCAGTAAAAGACAACAATACTCAAGTACTGTAAAAGGTTTTGCCACAAACTCAACTGACTGACTTCTCTCGCTCTCCTGTATGATTTCAGTCTCTTCAGAGCTTACTGTACATGATTTATGAGCTTCTACAACTTTTGACCTCCTAACTGAACTCCTTTCCACAAACTGATCATAGAAATAAAAACAGTATAAATAAAAATAAGGTCTCATTTATTAACATTAATGTATTAACCAACATCAACTAACAATGAGCAATATATCATTCATTGTTAGTTCATGGTAGTTCACAGTGCATAAACTAATGTTAACAAATGAAACCTTATTGTTTGTGCTTAATAAGATTAAGAGAAAACT